>NW_027509192.1:20750000-21282500 GCF_051911475.1 Siphateles boraxobius
CACACCAACCTCCCCTCTAAGCTCGATCGAAATCTCATAACAACGCTCTGGCTAACCCCTATAAAACCCTACAAACCACTTATAGGCACAGCCCAGCTAGCCATTAGGAGCGGTTAGCTTCCGTAAAACCTGCAGCGCTGTCGACTGAGTTTCGGCATCGGCTGAGTCGTGGCAACTGCAATTAGGCCATGTCATTTTGCCACCTGCAGGCAGGCATCCTACCGCACATACAACTTTGTTAACTTTTGGCTCGTCTACCAATAGACAAAATAAACGCAAGCAAAATGCCGGCCAAAATATTTTTCTACTGGCCTACATCATTTTTAAGATGTAGACTGCCTGTGTTTACTTAGGTTGGGATGGGATGAGATGGGATGGGTAGCCTACATGTACACCATCTTGTTAGCAACGTTGAGTCTGCCATTCATTTTACTGGCCAATTCAAATTTTTACCAGCATTGACTGGTGACGGCTGTTAATTTTAAACTCTGGGCGCTCGGCTCAGACCCTTTTTACCAGTATGAAGCCGATTTCAACAGTTACTGCAGCAAGCGTCACACAGCTCAGCTCTTCACTGGAGTGACGTGTGCACAACTTTGGGTGAGATAAAACTCAATGCCTTAGAATCATCCCTTTTCTATCCTGCGCAATTACGGTGAAGTTGAGGTAAGACTTGTGTTCCATTTCCTTAAAAAGCATCAACATTTCACGCCAAGCATAGTTTCAATCGAGTTCCCTTAACATCCTACAGTATATAAACTCTACTTTCGAACTGTTGCTTGTTAAATGTTGATTATTATCGATCCGTTTAAACTTTGTTTGTGTAGTTCCTTTGACATGTGCTTCCCTCCAGATAAAACGAAAAGAAAGAATTCTGAACTCAAATTCAATTATGAATTATAAATTAATTGGAGTGGGGCCAACCGAAAGTCTGCATTCAAAGATCTCATTTTGAAATGAGTGGTTCTGGGTGAGTGTCAGTGCTGGATAACTGCAATGTGGTGACATCCAAATTAAGTTTTGGTGGTTGCTGAGTAACATCACATGGTCATGTTACCCTCTTCTGTCTTGTATTTTTCTCAGTTGCAGTCCGCCAGAATGCCCTGACCAAAGATTCTACAGAAAAGGAAATAGAGCTCCTCATCACCAGGTGGCTGCAGCAATAGCCTCTGATAGGGATAGTGGCCGAAACCAGAGTGCAATCCGGCAGACAACATAGACAAAGCTCAGAAACGCAGTGGGACAGAATTACATGTTTCAAAGTTGTAAAATATTGTAAAATTGATTGAATTGGTTGATGTCCTCATTTATCAAACAACAAAAACTGGGTGTGACATGGATGTATGTAATTTACTGAATCGATCTGAACGTGAGTGGGGGCTAGCGGGCTGAGATCTCATATCTAAAGCCTGGTTCACACGGCAGGATAATTAGGCCGATTTTAGCCCCGATTTACCCCTTCCGACAATCTTAAGGATGCTCCGATTATCGTAAAATAATCTGATCAGATATTCCTGTCGTGTGTGTTGTGTTAAGCCTGCTCTCATCTGCTCGGAAGGCCGTCGGGACCGCTCCGATCTCAAATCGGGGATCCAACATGTTGAATTTTTTTGGCCCGATTTCTCCTCCTGTGTGGTGCCCCCCGGGGACAAACGAGCGGGAAACAAAATCAAAACAGCCGTCCATGCTCGCGTTGTCTCCACTTCTTTGACCATCGCCTTTTCTTTTGATAACGTTTATTTTTTCCGGTTAAAAACAAACTACAAACTTTCGCCACTGCATCCTCTTCGTCTGCCATGATTGTTTACTCTGAAGTCACGTTTGATCTCGAGGGATTTTGCGAGATTTTCCGTCTGACCTGGGAATGCTCGGGAGTCAAATCGGTTCGTGTGTGATGTTTTGATTTTGCCGTGTGGCTGCGCGTGGTGCACTGTATGACCAAAACTGTTAGACCCGTGATTTTTTATCGCCGTGTGTGGGGTCTCTCAGGTTTGGAAAATCGGCCGACAATTTTAAAATCGTCCCGTGTGAACCAGGCTTTATAGTGCAGTAGCCTAATCTGCAGCGAATTGGAGAGTGAATTCAACAAAACTTTCATGATGCGGACTGTCGAGACTAGTGCAGCGTCACCGTGGCAATCAAGTTTTTTTGTTCGTTATTTTTGTCTGAATCATGAGCCCTATCAAGCCATGTTTGATAAATGAAGGACACTAGTTAATTACCAGAGGGGAGGGGGAGAGTGAAGTGTGGTCCAATAAAAAAAATGCATTAAACATGAAAGCGGTATTCCTTGTGCTGTTTTATTTTCAGTTTATCTTGCATTAAGATAATCAGCAATTTTAGTATTAACTTAACACGAATGGAAATCAATAAAGTTTAAATAAGCCCAAACAATCAGAATTGACCTCTTTGAGCAGTTGAATATTCTGGGACTATGTCTCGATAAGAAATTGCTATGGACTAATCGCCTGTCAAACATCGGTAAGCGTGCTGGACAGTGTCTTGGAGCTCTGCGCAGGTTGCCCAACAAGCTTGACGTCAAAGGTAGGGCCAATAGGGTCTACAAAGGACAAGTCAGGAGTACCATGGAGTACTCATGCCTTGCCTGGATGAACGCATCACAGACCACCCTTGGGCAGCTTGACAACATCCAAAAAAGGCACTGAAAATCATTGGGGAGGATGAGGACACTGCCCTAAGGAAATATGCAATCAGCCAGCTCAGCCATTGTAGAACTGTTGCAGCAACAACTATGCTTTTTAAAATGCACACTGAAAACTGTCCAGAAGATCTCAAAGCTCTGCTACCTCCACCTGATCTCTTTTGCCGAAACACTTGAAGAGCACGACCAAGTCACGCCCTAAAACTCCCCAAGTCTAACACCAAATGCTTGAAGAGGAGCTTTCTTCATTCGGCTGTAACAATTTGGAACTGTCTCCCCTGTTCTGTAGTAGGTGAAATCACCTCAAAGAATGTTCAGGCCTTCAAGAAGAGAATAAACAAACATCTTCTCAGCAAAAAAATTGCAATTTCTTGATGCTTAATGTCACTTATCCCATATTCCTAGTTCTGAGCAGCCGCAGATCACGATAGGCTCTCTGGTCAACTGTTAAAGCCTGTATCTGCTAAGCATTAATAAAAAAACAAAAAACAAAAAACAAAAAAAAAACAAGGAACTGGATTGGAGGGGGGCTTTACCCTCTCACTCGGGGGTTCCGCAGTCGGGCCGCGTTAAAACCGAGCGCTCGCAGATTCATGCCGAGGATCGACCGAGTGTTTTAGACTTAATCGGGCCAGTTTCGGCCCACACAATTTTTGCTACCTGGGAGTATGTCATTTTTGCCACTAGAGGTCGCATATTCAAAACAATAACAAAGGTGTAGCTTGATGGCGCTGTGAAGGAGCATGGAATGATGGGAGCTGTTGTCGTCACCTCCACTGCGATGGAAATCAATCCAACAGGACTCACAAATTATGTTCATGGATGTGGTAATGAAAGGTTTTATAACTGTTATGTTTGATCACTTTTTTCTAATGAATTAGCCGCTTAACTTTATTGAATTAAATGGTGAGGTAATGCAGCACAGTTCACGTGTTCAAAACAATCATACTAAAAGTACATAAATAACCACAAACCCTAGGAAAAGCAAAATAGTTAAAAAACACTCAGAATACCCTATAACAACCACCAATCAATGCTTTAGTCAATGCAAAAGCAAACATCCTAACAACCATCCAGAAATGTACAACAACTACATGGAAAAAAGTAATATTACAGTGGTGAATTTTTCTTCATAAAATGTAAAAAATCAAGTTTCAAGAATCTAACTGATCAAGGTTGTGCTAAATTACAAAGGAAGCTCCAGTGGGAAAAGAGACCGGTGACCAGTTGTTTCTCTCTGTCATGTTTATGAACTATTGATGCCCTGAGGCATTTATTCATGTAATTAGGTTTTAAATTACTTTCCCCATGCACAGGGAATAGAAGTTCAGTCTCTCTGCTGCATGTCCGCATTACACAAATGCTGGCTGACGTCTCTGTGTTTGAAACCTGACAGGTTTGCAGGTGAAAGCGGTCCAAAAAAAGTCTGGTAGTATGGCTCAAAGGCAAACACATAGACACAAAACTAAATGAATATTTCATCACTTATCAACACTTTTCCTCTGCTGGAGAATCATCCCCTCCCCCTTCCACTGCCCTGTTCTTCACACCATCTTAAAATAGTTCGATCTTGCTGATGCCGTGGGAACTGACAGTATTTTTCTCCCTGGAAAGAGCAACTCTGCATTGGCTCAGGTTGCCAGATTTGCTCTGTAGAGACCAGCAGTGGATTATTTAGCATTCTTCCTCCATCCTGGAGAGAGAAATGATGGAGGTGCCTAGAAATGCGCAGTTAAGGTAACTGAGTCACCATGAAATCAAAATCAGCCCTATTTACTTTCTAAGTATACATTACTATATATTAGAATACTGTGCCTAAAAAGCCTAAGTAAGATGCTCACTAGATTTTGAGGAAGAGACTGCTCAATTCTACAACTTAAATGTAACAGATGTGAGAATATTGGTCTTTCTCAGGAGAATAAACTGAGAAGCAGAAGACATCAGAAAAAACTCTCTATTTGCTCTTCATTGGATCGCATTACTGTCTAAAAACAACTGAGATATTAGAGAGATCTCCTTTGTTGTTTTCTTCCTGTGGTCTGGGACTCAGGTGTGACTCAAGGCCTCTCACTTCTCTCTCTGACAGTGATTAAGAGGAGAGGGAGACTTCTAGAGAAAGTCAGGAGAGGGAGACAGACAGAGAGAGAAAGGGCAGGAGCCAAATCCGCTTAAGCACACACCGAGTAAGGGCCAACACGTCCCCGGGGACCAACTCTGCTATTCAGAGCTGACCCTCAGCAGATGGGATCTCTGCATGTATGTGCATGAGTCTGAGAGAGAGACAGGGCTTAGATTTTAATGAATCTCTCTCTCTCTCTCTCTCTCTCTCTCTCTCTCTCTCTCTCTCTCTCTCTCTCTCTCTCTCTCGAACACAGCCTTTGATTAAAATGTTATTTAGATGAGACCAGGGAGAGAGAAAAAAACATGAAGGGATGAAAAGGCTCGGGACTGAATCGAAATGAAAAGTCCACAGAAATAATTATGGTGTAACTGTGTGTTGCTTGAATCTGTCTTGCTTAGCATCTAGGATGGATGTTTTACTTTACTTTTTTAGTCCATCTTTGTTGATGGTCTCACAGCTGAAGTCAACAGATTTGTTAAAACACTTCCACTATGATCCAAGACCTATATACTTTTAAAGCATCATGGGCTTCAGATGCAAAGGCTGCTCTAAAACAAAAACAAATTTATGCCTTATCAGATAAGGTATAGAACCTAGAGAAGGCAATGTAATGTGACAAGCTTAAGATCAGAGTTTGATTCTAAAAATATTTCCTTCTATATTGAAAAGTATTGATAAAAAATGTTCCAAATCCATGTTATCACTATGTCAACCATTTTGAGTCTGTAAGTTACTCTTGTATTTCATACACCGAACTATAATTTAAAGGTTTAAATGTGTTTGTCACTCCCACAACTCATTGTCTACTTTTGGCTTTAATGTACTACTACAAGAAGTATCCAATTCTGCTCCTGCTCCACTATACTGCAGAATTTGGCTGACATCTTAAAGTCTCCCCGTCAATAATTGTATCCCTTAAAACTCATCTTTGATCACCAAAGTTATATATTTAAATGTTTTTTTTCCTTAAAAAAATTCTTTATGCCTTAAAATAGTTTGAATGTAACTCTACACCCTTACCTCATTTAGTGGTTCTATGAATATGCAAATGAGCCCCGCCTCCACTCACTCACTCAGCTCAGAGATCCACTCGTTAACGATTACATGTTGACCTGATTGGTTACAAGGTGTGACATCAGAAACACCAGCGATTTTTAAACCTCGTTTTTGAGACTGTCTTTGGTTCAATGCAGTTTTAAGGAGAAAATACTCAATTTTCACCACAGGGGGACTTTAAATAAACACACATGAACCAGCTAATCAAGGTCTTCAGATTTACTAAAAACTTCCAGGTAAAGTGTTGGGGCAAGTTGGAGCTAAAGTTGGGTGCGACTGTGCGATTTATAATAGTCCTTAGGTTGCTTGTCAGACTGTACGAACATGATCATCACTGTAAGACATGTCACACAGTAAGATCTCAGTTGTCATTGATGTCAGACTGTACGGCAGTCAAGACACGTTAAAAACGGATGCACACAAGGAAACTTGTCAGGAGTTTTACATCATCAATCATTGACACGTTCGGTGACTGTGAGCTGCATTACATGCAGGATTGAAATGGTGGCTAAAAAGAAATCTCTAACGTTCATTTTGGTCATGGCTTGTCTTGAAAAACTAAGACAATTTGACGGTCGTCGTAGGAGAAGTCACACTGCAGGACTGAGAGGCAAATCTTCTGACACTATTTAAAAAAAATAAAACCGTATTTTTTACGGTAAAAAAACGGCAGCTGTGGTTACCAGAACTTTACCGTCGAAAATAAGCCCGCGGGTCCCGTCGGGTTTGTCAGACCTACCCGGCCCGTTGAGAACTCTAGTGACGGCGCTCTAGGGATACGTAGGCGTCCCCCCAGTGGACCAGTCGGTTGCGATGCAATTGTGTCCTCAGACCGCATCCACCTGGCGGGGTAACCCTGCGCTCCCCTCCCGCGCATGTAGGTTCTCTTCCAGTCGGACTCGGAAGGCTTACAGTGCGTGTGGAGAAGCTGCTTCTGCCCTGCATGCCATGGCGCTTCTCCAGGTCCACCAGGCCAAAGCGCTCTCTGACGTGCAGGAGGATGGTACCGACCCAGGGGTGCTCCAAGAGCTGGGTGCGGCGACGGACCTCGCCCTCCGGGCAACGAAAGTTACCGCACGTTCCCTGGGCCGGGCGATGTCCACGCTGGTGGTCCAGGAGTGACATCTCTGGCTCAGCCTGGCTGATATGCGCGAGTTGGACAAGTCTAGGTTCCTGTACTCCCCCATATCCCAGAGTGGCCTCTTTGGGGACGCGGTGGAGAGCTACGCCCAACAGTTCTCCGCCGCCCAGAAGCAGTTGGAGGTCATCCCCTGGGGACGGGCTGCTGAAAATGACCCGTCCCCGTTGGCTGCGCCTCCGGCTGCTCGTCGGCGAGGGGGTGCTCCTGCCGCCATCTTCGCCCCTCAATGCAGTGGGGTGTCGGCCGCTAACGAGGTGCCAAGCCCGCTCGGGATTCGTCTAAGCCCTCCGGCAAGAGGAGTGGTAAGCAACCCTGAGACGGGCGACCCAGGGGACGTGGTGACTGCTCTTCTGGAGGGGACCTCTGGTCCTCTCCTTCCCACGGAGGAGGGCTGGGTGGAGAATCTTTCTTTTGTTTCTGTTCTGCCACTGACCAGTAAAGCGTCAGTGGTACCCAAAGTTTCAATAAGAGCAGTTTCTACTTCCTCTGGGTCACTCACGGTCGAGACTGGCAGCCACGAAAAGGGAACAATGTCCCTGAGTAGGGAACGGAGACATCTCGTCCCGTCGCCATGCTGCTGTATCTTCGCGGAGGACTGGTCACCGTCCGGCTCCTCAGCGAAAAGCAAATGTGTGTGCGCTTGCTTCCGCACTGGTAGGCGGCGCGCGGAATGCAAATTTTGCATGCCAATGTTTATTGGCTCGTTTTAGTTCACTCGAAGGCAGTTGGTCTCCCTAGCGTGATCCCAATTCGTTGGAAACTCTGATGAGACATTTCCGTTCCCTACTCAGGGAACGAGGGTTACATATGTAACTGAGACGTTATTTCAACAAAAATACTTCAAATGTGAAGTGTCACGCAGGGAATTGTGGGAATGTCAATTTACGGTTTTTCACTGTAAATTATACAATGAGTTTGCTTTTTTACATTTTTACAGTCTTTTACCGTTAAAATCACGATGATTTTCGTTGGAGGTCATAATTTGTTTGCAGCGGTCATTAATCGGCTGTAGGTGAACATGTCAAACTAACGATCAAAGACTTCAGATTTTAGCCTAGGATCAGAGGAATCTTTTAGTATTAGCAAAATTTGTCTCAGACGGCCAAGTTGTGGCCAAAATCGCACTGTGTTCACTTGGCTCTAGCAGGATATTGGCCCTCAGGACTTGACATCCTGTACTACAAGGAAACTTTAACAACCATACCATTTAAAAGTTGAAGTTGAAGCCAGCAACTACACCAGGTTTCCTCAAATCTGATTCTCAAATCAGGTCCGGTGCCCTGTGGAGTTGAGCTCCACCCCAATCAAAGACACCTGAGCAAGCGTATTAAGATCTTCAGAGTTACTACAAAATTACAGGAAGGTGAGTTTAATCAGGATTTCAGCTAATCTCTTCAGTGCAGTGGGCCTACACAGATCATCCAGCCCAAATATCCACTACCCCACCAATAACCTACATGGCAAGTGCTTTAACAGAACCTAAACCACTTCTTGGATTCATTACCCCAGAATGTGTTGCAAACACTCTTACCAAACCTCAAATGTTCTCACTAACAGCAGCTGCTGTGAACACGCTGTCTGGTCCATGTGGAGATCTATTTATATAGTTATCTATCAGCAGAGCTGTTGAGAGTACTGTGCAGCATCAAGTCTGCTGATGAAATCCAGGCAACACAAGGCAATATCACACAAGATTGAGAGCTGTTCTGAAATGCTGTTATAACACAAGAGGAAAGTTAAAGGGGTCATAATGGTTCTTAAAAAGAACATTATTTTGTGTCCTTGGTTTAATGCAATGTGTTTACGTGATTTTAGGTTAAAAAAGTCATTATTTTACACATACTGTATATTATTGTTGCTCCTCTATGCCCCGCCTTTCTGAAACGTCGATTTTTACAAAGCTCATCGTTCTGAAAAGCGCAGTGTGCCAGCGATTCAGTGCATTGTGATTAGCCTAAAAACCTTAAGGGTGTGACGGAAATGTCACGCCCCTTACCATATTTGGAACATCAGCTCCCAAAGCAATAATGACAGGTGATCATGATGGCACTACCACTAGATGACCAAGCTGATCGATCAGCTTTGCAAGCGTGACTGGACCAGATCGTATCAGATTGGTAAGAATTTATTTCATTGGGGTAATAATTACTGATTATAATGACTTATACTGTCTTTTTACGGGTCGTGCTGCGCTACGGTTGTGAGAACACTATGTAAACATAAAACTATGTCTGCATTTGTGATCGTAGGAACGACAAGCAAGCGCTACTCTATACTGCTCAAAACTCGCGCTTGAATCGTATACTGTAAAAAAAGATGGGCGACGCCCCTTCGCTCTCTTCCATTGGTGAGAAGTGAAGCCGCCAGTGTCCCGATATGGCGCTGACATCTTGGGACTTGAGTCTGCGCAGCTGCGATCTCTGGAACAGACCTGCGCAGTAGTGAGCAGGAAGTGAAGCCGCGAAATCAATGCCCCGCCCTCACTCTCACCGAATGCACTCTTCCAGTCCTGCACTTTTTTTAAGTGGCCTATGTCTGCTCCATTCCTCCATTCTGCTCCAATTTTGATGTCTGTTGATTGCAGTACGACAAGAGGCTTGTTAAAATAAAGTAAATACAATCTCAGTCCTTGGAAGATCCCAAAGTCCGTTGATGCTTCAGTGACTACTTCGCTCAGAAAACCTGTCAAATCATGACGTCACAGCACCGTTTTATAGCATCATGTAACTAACTAAAAATAAACATATTTTAAAAACAGACACTTGAACTTACATAAGCATGATAAAAATGATAGCAAATGACAAACTACCTTTGGAAAAAATATATTTGAAGTGTAATTTATTTGTTTAGTTGGTCTCACGTCCCGTTGAATAACATGGCGAGGCGGGGTGTCACGGTAGACGCATTCTCTGTTCCTTCTCGTCTCGTGTTTATGTTGTGGTATGAATGCACATGTGTAGTGGGCGTGAGTGTATGACATCACCTGATCTGCTTCAGCTGATCCTCATTCACTTCACCAGCTGCAATCAATCTCACCACTCTACTTATACTTACCGCTGTTCTATCATCCTTGTCAGATCGTTGTTTGATGTCGTTCGTGTTGGTGTTCCGGTGTCCAGTTCCTGCCTTGTGTTCCTGTTCTTCGTCTTCGTCGCTGGGTTTCGTCTGCCATCTCACCGTCACCGCACCACTTCACTTCATCACGGATCCTGACCACCGAAGTCCCTGTGTCACCTTTTCACATCTGCCTGTACTGCCTCATTTTCATCATTAAATCATTGTTTACTTGCTATTGCTTCCAGTCGTTCATCACTCAACATGACAGAACGATCTGACCAGGAAAGAGAAGCAGCGAGTGCGTCTCAGAGATCGATGGAGGAGTTTATTCACCATAGCATCAGGAGAATGGATTCTCAGCAGAGAGAGATCGGCAACACGGGCCACGCAGTACAGGCTTTGGTGACGCAGGTGTCCGAGCTCACCCAGCAGATCCAACGCCTACAGGGTCCCACTGCGCCGCCCACACCGGCCGTTCCTCCCACACTACCAGAGAGACCCTCCCAGTCAGAGCCCCGACTTCTGGTTCCTGAACATTATTCCGGTGAGCCAGCCTTCTGCAGAGCGTTTTTGACCCGCTGCACGATGCATTTCGCTTTGCAGCCTCGCACGTTCGACACAGAACAGGCTAAAGTAGCATTCGTTCTCACCCTGCTGACTGGGAAGGCTGCGCTTTGGGAAACGGCGGTGTGGGAGAATCAACACCCATGCTGCGCCTCGTTCCAGACCCTCGCCGCCGAGATGAGGAAAGTGTTTGACAGGGCTGTCTCTGGAAGAGAGGCAGCCAGAAGACTGGCGGAACTGCAGCAAGGAGAGAGATCGGTATCCGACTATTCAATAGAGTTTCGGACCCTGGCGGCGGAGTGTGGCTGGAACGAGGAGGCGCTGTGGGATATGTTCCTGCATGGGCTGGCTGACCACGTCCAGAGGGAGATCTACGCCCTGGATCTACCCACCACTCTCAACAGGTTGGTCGACTTGGCTCTGCGGGTGGACTCTCGACTGTCTAGGGTCGAGCGCCGAGTCCCGTCCACCCGTACCTTCGCAGGGACCGACCCTCCACGATCCAGCGGCAGGGACGTGGTCAGCCCCGTCTACGATCCCGAGCCCATGCAGGTGGGTCGAGCTCGGCTTTCCCGGGAGGAGAGGGAGAGGCGGAGATCCCAGGGCCTTTGCCTGTATTGTGGAGGAGCTAGACATTACGCATACAATTGCCCGGTAAAAGGCCAAGCCCGATAGTAAGATTGAGGCTACTATCGGGTGGGATCTCCGCTAGGAAGACCTCATCATCGATTACATCTACCTCCACACTCCTTCCGGTAAGACTAAGGTGGTCAGTCCAACACAAGGTTATTATAGTTTTGCTTTTTTAAATTAGTTTTTATTTTAATATCATTTTCAATTTTGCTTTAAATTTCAGTTTAGTTTTAGTTAGTTTCATTAATGGTTTTGTTAGTTTTAGTTTAGTTTTTATTTTGCAAAGACATTTTTATTTAGTTTCAGTTTTAGTTTTAGTAATTATAGTTTAGCAGAACAAACAAAACACTTCCAGTGTAGACCAAAGCGAGACGCTTAATTTCAGCAAAGTTTAATGTTTGCCCAGATTACAGTTAACTCTTGTACATCTTGACATCTTAATAATACAAATAAAATAATGGTTTGAGATTGAACAAAGCACCAAATAAATGGAACTTAAAAGTATACAAGAAAAAACGGTGAAAAAATCAGACAAACTAATTCATATTAAAGATGAAATCTTGTTAAACATGCCTAGTTTACTTTTTTCAGCTGTAAATGTAGCAGAGTGACCACTGGTACATAACATGTAACTTGTATGCGCGCACTTGTGTGTGTGTGTGTGTCGTGTCCTGGTATTCCATACATTGCGGGGAAATGTCTCAACGTGGATAATAATATTAAATGCACCTTTCACCCTGTCAACCTTCATGAAAACATGACATCTGAAACATACAGTAGCCTACTTTAGCCTAGTAGTCTAAATTAAAGTTTTTTTTTGTGCTTGACGGAATTGTTTTACTGATGCACCCGCGTCACGCAAATGAAACAGCATTCTAAAAATGCTGCACTCAAGTTAAAAGAAGTCCAACTTGCGTCTTATTACCTTGTGTTATTTCCCATTCCAATGCAACAGACGCATTCTTTATGAACAGCGCTTAGAACTAGCCATGTGTTCTACGTTACGGTCATTCATTGAGCGCATCACAGAAGGACAGCGGTTAATCGCCTCAGCAACTTCTTCACGTATGAAGCCAAGCGCCAAAACAGGCATTTCCTTAAACAGCCACAGGTCAGATTTTCTGTCAAAGTAAAGAGCTTATTAATTACGAAAGCGATTATTTATTTTTGCTAATTATTATTTTATTTCAGTTCGTTTTTCAGTAACTGTTGTTAGTTTCGTTTAGTTTTAGTCTTTCATTTATTATGAATTTTCAATTTTATTTCAGTTTACGAAAATGTTTTTTGACCAATAGTTTTAGTCTTAGTTTCAGTTTTCGTTTACGAAAATAACCTTGGTCCAACAGCACAACTGCCATGCACTTCTGGACTCTGGGGCTGAAGGTAATTTTATGGACCACACTTTTGCACAGAAGATTCAGATTCCCCTCAGACCCCTCACTCACAGAATTGCAGTTCACGCACTTAACGGACAAGAACTCCCCACCATTTCCCTTTGCACTTAAGACATTACCCTCACCACTTCCGGCAACCATTCTGAGACTATTTCATTCCACATCATGGACTCACCTCTTGCACCCGTCGTCCTCGGACATCCCTGGCTCATCCGTCACAACCCCCGAGTGGACTGGCACCATAGATCAGTACTGGAGTGGAGCAAGGAATGTCATAAGTCTTGTCTCGTGTCTGCCTGTTCGTCTGTGCCTGTTTCTATGTTTCAGGAGGAAGCAGGGGATTTGTCTAACGTGCCCACGGAGTACCTGGACCTGAAAGAGGTGTTCAGTAAGTCTCGTGCTGCTTCTCTCCCTCCGCATCGTCCCTATGACTGTGCTATAGACTTACTGCCAGGTAAGTCTCCGCCGAAAGGCAAGTTATATTCACTTTCTATTCCAGAAAGGAAGGCTATGGAGAAATATATTTCTGATTCTCTAGCAACCAAGTTCATTCGCCCTTCCTCTTCTCCAGTGGGGGCGGGATTCTTTTTTGTGGGGAAGAAGGATGGTTCTCTGCGACCTTGCATTGATTACCGAGGGCTGAATAACATCACGGTAAAGAATACTTATCCTTTGCCGTTGATGTCTTCAGCCTTCGAGAGATTGCAGGGAGCGTCCATCTTCACAAAATTGGATTTACGTAACGCTTATCATTTTGTTCGCATTAGGGAGGGGGATGAATGGAAAACTGCGTTTAACACCCCCAGGGGGCACTTTGAATATTTGGTCATGCCTTTCGGGCTGTCCAACTCCCCGGCAGTTTTCCAGGCACTGGTCAATGACGTGTTGCGAGATATGATCGATCAGTTCATATATGTCTACCTGGATGACATATTGATTTTTTCTTCTTCTCTCCAGGAACACGTGCAACACGTCAGACGAGTGCTTCAGAGGTTGCTAGAGAATGGGCTTTTTGTCAAGGCGGAGAAATGCGATTTTCATGCACAGTCGGCCCCTTTTCTAGGGTACATCGTCTCGTCTGAGGGAGTGCGGATGGACCCTGAGAAAATCAAGTCTGTGGTAGTTTGGCCAAGCCCAGATTCCCGCGAGGCCCTGCAGAGGTTTCTGGGATTCGCCAATTTCTAACAGCGTTTTATTCGCAATTTCAGCCCACTAGTCGCACCTCTGACTGCCTTGACCTCCCCCAGAATGACGTTCAGGTGGTCAGACACAGCCGAAGCTGTGTTCTCCAAACTGAAAGGCCGCTTTGTTTCAGCCCCCATCCTTGTCGCCCCTGATTCTTCCCGTCAGTTCGTGGTGGAGGTCGACGCATCCGAGGTGGGAGTAGGCGCAGTATTGTCCCAACGCTCTTCCACAGACGACAGGATGCATCCCTGGGCGTTTTTGTCTCATCGTTTATCTCCAGCCGAACGCAATTACGACATTGGTAACAGAGAGTTGTTGGCAGTTAAGTTAGCGTTGGAGGAATGGCGCCACTGGTTAGAAGGGTCGGGGTTACCTTTTATTGTCTGGACTGATCACAAGAACCTAGAATACATCAGAACCGCCAAAAGATTGAACTCCAGGCAGGCTCGGTGGGCATTGTTTTTCGGTCGTTTCGATTTTTCTCTTTCATAACGTCCGGGTTCCAAGAACATCAAACCCGATTCATTATCCCGCATATTTGATTTTTCCGAACGCCCGTCTACTCCCGAGGGAATTTTGCCCGAAACTCTATTCGTTTCCACACTCACATGGGAGGTCGAATCGAGGGTCAAGAAGGCCCTAGAAGGGGTAACGCCTCCGCCCGGTTGCCCACCGAATCGCTTATTTGTGCCGGAGGGATTACGGTCCGACGTTATCCAGTGGGGTCATAACTCCAACGTGGCTTGCCATCCAGGAGTTAATCGCACTAGTTTTTTAGTCAAGCAACGATTCTTGTGGCCACTTATGGCTCGCGACATTCACGATTTTGTTTTGGCTTGCTCGGTTTGTGCCACTGGTAAGGCTTCCAATCGACCTCCAGACGGGTTACTTCAGGCGCTGTCGGTTCCTTCGAGACCCGGGTCCCACATCGCGCTAGATTTTATTACCGCCCTCCCGCCCTCTCAGGGTAACACAGTCGTTTTGACTGTAGTGGACCGATTCTCGAAGGCAGCCCATTTTGTTCCCTTACCCAAATTACCCTCAGCTAAGGAGACAGCGGTTACAGTCGTAGATCACGTTTTTCGTTTACATTGTCTTCCGATTGACGTGGTTTCCGACAGGGGACCCCAGTTCGTGTCCAAATTTTGGCGAGAGTTTTGCAAATTACTAGGGGCGACTGTTAGTTTGTCCTCAGGGTTTCATCCCCAGAGCAATGGTCAGACCGAGAGAGCCAACCAGGATTTGGAGAGAGTGTTGCGATGTTTGGTTTCCAAGAATCCTTCCTCTTGGAGTCAACAACTCTCCATGGTGGAGTACGCCCACAACACGTTGCCAGTGTCGGCTACGGGCCTATCTCCGTTTGAGTGTAGCGTAGGTTACCAGCCACCAATTTTTCCCAGTCTGGAATCCGAGGTCGCGGTCCCCTCCGCTCACGCCTTTGTTCAGAGGTGTCACCGCACCTGGACTAGAGCCCGTGAGACTCTACTCCAGGTGGGGGCGTGCACTAAGGCTAAGGCCGATCGCCACAGGTCGAACCCTCCCGTATACGTCGTTGGTCAAAAAGTGTAGCTTTCAACCAAGAACATTCCTCTTAGCTCCGTATCTAATAAACTTGCTCCCAAATTTATTGGCCCGTTTACTGTCACCAAGATCTTTAGTCCGGTGGCAGTCCGCCTCAAATTACCTCCCGCGTACAGGAGGATCCATTCCGCTTTCCATGTATCTAAGATTAAGCCCGTGTTTCATTCCCATATTAATCCGCCAGTCCCGGTTCCTCCCCCACCGCGACTCGTAGATGGGGAGACCACGTATTTGGTTAATCGTATACTCTAGGCGGAGAGGACGCGGATTTCAGGACTTGGTGGACTGGGAGGGTTACGGTCCGGAGGAGAGAAGTTGGGTGCCTGTTAGAGACATACTGGATCACTCCCTCATCGATGATTACAATCGACAGGGTAAGGAGTCTGGGAACGCCAGGAGGCGTTCTTAGGAGGAGGGGTACTGTCACGGTAGACGCATTCTCTGTTCCTTCTCGTCTCGTGTTTATGTTGTGGTATGAATGCACGTGTGTAGTGGGCGTGAGTGTATGACATCACCTGATCCGCTTCAACTGATCCTCATTCACTTCACCAGCTGCAATCAATCTCACCACTCTACTTATACTTACCGCTGTTCTATCATCCTTGTCAGAACGTTGTTTGATGTCGTTCGTGTTTGTATTCCGGTGTCCAGTTCCTGCCTTGTGTTCCTGTTCTTTGTCTTCATCGCTGGGTTTCGTCTGCCGTCTCACCGTCACCGCACCACTTCACTTCATCACGGATCCTGACCACCGAAGTCCCTGTGTCACTTTTTCACATCTGCCTGTACTGCCTCATTTTCATCATTAAATCATTGTTTACTTGCTATTGCTTCCAGTCGTTCATCACTCAACATGACACGGGGTTAATGACCTATACTAGGACCAGTCACCGGGGGGCGATCGAGACGCTTTGGCTTCACTTTCCAGGGCTTATACGGCACGCTTGGTTTGAATAGTCAGTAGCAAATTCTTAAAATAGTCAGAAGCGCCAAAATTTACGCAAATATATTTGCAAACTGACGTAGATTTGTGGAGGCATGTTTGAACGAAAGGCGTGGCTGAGCCTTGACAACTTGACAACTGAACTTTTACAAAGAATATCTCTTTAGGTTTGACACTTTGAGCTTTGTAACTCTGCAGATCTTATACTTCCACTAACTGCTACATAACACACTAAAGAAAAAGGAAAACATGAAATCGCATCATATGACCCCTTTAATAATGTCTAACAATAGACAATGCATCGTGTATGCTTTAAGACAGAGACAGTTCAAAGTAAAGGAATGAAACTAAGTCTATGAAACAAAACATCTTCGTAATTTCACACTGTCACACATTAGGCTCTGTGTTCTCAAATATCCTACTGAGTGTGAGTCAGATATTGAAACACAAGCAAAACCACCACAATCACACCTAGATCAACAACAACCTTCTTTAGAGGGGCTAGGCTCCTCCGTCACCATTTGACTGCCCCTTCTTTCCCTTTCATGTTCCATTTACTCTTATGGTCCTCTTCTCTTTCCCTTTACCCCATTTTCTTTCTTTTCTGGTTCCCATACCATTTTTCCTTCCTTTCCCTTGCCTATATGGATCCTTTTCCACTACCTCTCTGGTTCTCCTTCTTTTTCACCATTCTGCTGCGTATTCCCATTCTTGTTTGCCTTTCTATTCAGTTTTTTCTTTTTACCTTCCCTTTCTCTTTCTTGTTTCCATTGCCTTTCAAATGTTACTTCCCCTTCGTTTCACCTTCACTTTCTCTTCCTTTCTGGTTCCCCTTCTCCTTCACCATTCTGCTGCTTCTTCCCATTCTTGTTTTCCTTTCCATTCTGTTTTCTCTTTACTTTACCTTTACCTTTCTTATTCCCATTCCATTTCTAATTTTGCGTACCATTCATTTCACCCTCACTTTTCTCTTCCTTTCTGGATCCCCTTTTCTTTCACCATTCTGCTGCCTCTTCCCATTCTTAAATTGCCTTTCTATTCTGTTTTCTTGTTACCTTCCCTTTCCTGCCACATTCCCTTTCCCATTTTGCCTCCCATTCTCGTTGCTTTCCTCTTCTTTTCTGATTCCCCTCTTTCACCATTCCTTCTTCCTCATCCCATTTCCATTCTTGTTCGACTTTTCCAATTTGTTTTATCCTTAACTTCCCTTTCTCTTTCTTCTCCCCTTTTCTTTTCTGCTTCCCCTTCATATCATCTTCAATTTCAGTTTAACCCTCTTGAGTTTCCTTTTCTTTTTGATTCTTTCTTTCTTTCTTTCTTTCTTTCTTTCTTTCTTTCTTTCTTTCTCATCATCTTAAAATTACCTCAGTGAATTTGGGCTGAAGTGAGTCTAAGATTTTGTAATAATTCTTTTACTTCTTCTCTGTGGTCTTGTGCAGAACTGAGAGTATATGAGTGATGGAGATGTGAACAAATGATCAGCAGATATTACAAACAGACCGAGGTTGTCTGAAACCTTTCAGTAATTCTACTCACACAGAAAATGCAAGTTTTCACTATTGAACGACATCTGTTAGTCAGATGAAGGACATTTTTTTTTTACTACAGTTTGTGTATTTCCCATATGAAAGAGGATAGGAATATGTTTTAGTATACTGTCTGATGGATTAGACTGCATGGTTAATTAGTTTGAGCCTTTTATGTAGAAATTTCAGGACATGGTCATGAACTCTAAAAGTACAAAAAATCACTTATTAATTTCAGAAAAAAATGTGCACCTCGGTAATGGCTCTCTTAACTTTTATAGTCATATAATAAGAAATCTTATATTATTATTTAAAAATATATTTATTTTCACACTTTAAGCTCAGAGTAAACAATTTGAACCAGTGATAAGGAATATCACTGTTTGGGTGTTTGTTCTTCAGTATTCGTCAGCTTCTTTTCCCCTGTTGTTCTAAAAAGCAGTATCCTTCATCTGTCGGCAATCTCTCCGAGCTGTGCTTTTCATCACATGCTTAACAAACCATGTCCTCATTGGTGCTGTCACCACCCCGCCCCCAACACATACTCACACCAGCTCGCCAAGTCCATAGGGAATACAGATAATAAAGGTGTGTGTTCATATATGGAAAACATGTGTTTTTCTTGATTCTGTGTGTTCCAGTAAATACGCCATTTCTTTGGTAATATTTTATTTATTTAGAAGCCATTTAATGGCATTGAGTGTACAGATTGTGTTATATTGTGGTGCTTGAATTAATGCTATTGCATCTATTTGGCATTCAAAACTACAGTAAAAACACCAAATACATCACATGACCTTAGATTAGCCAATAAACTCTCAAGAGTCCATTGAAAAAATGGACTTTTAAGATATCATGAAATCAAAATGATAAAGTTTATGACTTTTGTTCATGCTTAGGAAATTCCAATTTGCTAGTGTTCTCCAACTATTTTTACAGATACAGACATACACATTCCACACAGACCAACATATACTGGTCAACAAAATCAGATGAAACTACACAGATTTTTGTCCAAACAAATGCTCTCTAGAATGAGCATGTCCCTTCCCTTAATACCACCTGCAAAAAATAACAAGTGGCATGGTTTATGGCTGTGGCATTACTTACCATTCGATACTTTATCCAAAATGCCACTTTCAATAGGAAATACGGTAACATAGCTCATCAAACAATTTGATTTGATTGACAAATCAGTTATGTCAATTTTGAATTAAAATGATTAAGATGTGCTCAATTATGGGAAGGAATAAAATAACCTGTGTGTACGAGTACTGAATTTACATCACTTCAAAGACATTTCAACATTCCTGCATAATGTCTCTCCAGAACTAAGAGGCAGGAAAATATATGTATTATTGCACAATAATGACATCAATCCCCCCCCAGGCCCCCCTCCCCCCCTTCATTTAAAAAAGAAGGCCATAATGAATTGCTGTGTTAGGGAGGAAATCTCACCTCTGATTATTCACTGTGGAGACGGTTGTGTTTTCTCAGCATTGCCCTGCTGCTTTCTCACTGCATATTTGAGCTGAGAAAACACATTTTCTTTGTTTCCAAGGAGACAGGGATGAGAAAAAAAATAAGAACTATTTGTCTGCTGTCAAAGAAACCACAGCATCCTCAGAGCATGTCCTCTAGAGTCAGAAACGAGAGAAACTAGTGTGTCTGCAATTTCTTTCCTGGTTGAATGTAGGATATAGAGCAGGTATAATAGTAACACTTTTTGTTTCTTGCTCATTAATTAAAAAAAATAGTAGTCCAACTGTATTCAATAATTGTATCCCTTAAAACTCATCTTTTATCACCAATATTACACATTTAAATGTTTTATCTCTGAAAAAAAATTCTTCATGCCTTAATATCTTGAATGTAACTCTACACCCTTGCCTCATTTAGCATACATGGTTCTATGAATATGCAAATGAGCCCTGCCTCCACTCACTCACACCAGCTCAGAGCATATTAAAAACACCACACAGACATATAATCAACATAAAAAACTTGGTTTTCAACACAGAGGGTCTTTAAGCTTAAAGAGGCTCTATGTAGAACTCAGAAACCCTTGATATTGGCAACACTGGTGGCCCTTAAGTGAACTGCAATCAGCAACTTATTGCTCGCACTCTTAGGCCGTGTGTCCACCAAAGCGTTTTTAGCCGGCTGAAAACGTTAGGCGCTCTACTGAAAACGCCTAGCTGTGGGCGCTTGATAGCGTTTTGGCAGCGCTGCGTTTTTTCAGTTGAGACGATTCGTTGCTATGATACAGAATATCCGCAGCACAGTTTACTTGTAACTGATTTTGTAGATAATTTGTTTCATACTAAAAATGTATTTTTTCATCCATTTTGTTCAGTTAGCTCTGCTGGTTGATGTCTTTGTACAAAAAGAATGTTGTGACAGTTGTTCGGTGTGATATTTGTCCCGCCCCTCCACCATGATTGGACGGCTGTGTAAAAAGTGACAGTGATGAGCGCAGCGTTTTACCCAAAGTTGAATATTTTTCAACTCTCGGCGACCAGTAAAAAACGCTGGGCGTTCAGCGCTTGAGCGTTAAATACACGCTCAGCACCTTGTTACGCTCAAGGCGTTCCGAAAACCCGGCGCTCCCATTGAAAACAATATGAATTATACGCCAGCTGCGTGAAAAAACGCTTTGGTGGACACACGGCGTTAAGGCTGATTTTATACTTCTGCGTTGGACCTACGCCATTGGCTACACGTCGGTTTTCATTTATACTTCTGTGTACTTGTCTGTGTCGATGAGCAAACATGCAGAGGGAGCATGTGTAACCCCCGAGGGAGGGGTACTAGCAGACCAATCACAGCGCTTGCGGTCTGCATAGAATTGTTGCATTGTTTTATTTTTCGAGCCTACGACGTACACAGAGCCTACAACGTAGCTATGGAGTAGGATCAACGCAGAAGTATAAATCAGCCTTAACACACCTAAAGTAACGTACAAGAGTCTGAACATTATTCAAGGCCCTAATATGCTGATGGCGAAGATATTTTTCGCTCTTCGCTTAGAAGTAAAAAGAAGTTGGAAATACCTTTACAGCGAAGTACTGTTAACGAACATCCCGAACATCCCGACGCCGTACACGCTGCTGATGAAAATGTAAATATGTGTTGCACGCATTCCTCTAGATAACAAAATAAACACAAGAAACGAAGATGCCGGCGGTGAGAAAACAGCAGTTAAGAAAGTATCTGATCATAGCGATGTGGATGTTTACACCAGCTCTGCGATTCACCAGCATCATGCCGACAGATGAGGTCATTAAAATGACACTGTTATGATCATTTGAATATAAAGCATGTTTGAGACTATATACCATAGACTGTAATAAAAAGATGGACAGGCAATCGCTGCTCTGCTTCTTCCACTGTAGAAAAAATGAAGCCAAATATCCCAATACCGGTCGTTGCCAATTACGCGGTTCGGAGACCAAGTCTGTGCCATGGTGGAGCCGCGGTATCAAGGTCCCGAACATATCATAATGTTACACCCTGTTTCTATAGCATCACATATCTAACTAAAACCAAACTTATTGGAAATGAACACTTGAACATACATCTGTGTGATAAGAACTATCTAAAATTACAGAAACAATCTTTTGGGAAAAAATTATTTGAAGTGTAATTGGATTATTTTGTTTGGCTCGTATCCCATTCGATTGCATGGAGAGGATGGGGTTTATGACCTATACTGCAGCCAGCCACCAGGGGGCGATCTAAATGCTTTAGTTTCACTTTTCAGGACCCATGCTATATACTAATATAGATCTAGCTATGTGAGACTATAGTTTGAATGAATCCCTTTTCTTTGCATGACACATTGACATTACAGCACAGAATGGCTCTTTCGGCATTATCCTGAACATTGTACAAGCATTTGTTTCATGTGTCATAGAACGGAAGAGAGACTCTTGGGAGTGTGAGAAAACGTCACATCCTTCTGGTTTTCACAGCGAAAAAATTCCTGTGTCCTTCACATAAAAATCAGTCGTCAAGCTTTCATAGACAACAGAAGTCGGGGAAGGTCTCGTTTTTAAAGTTTCGTTACAAGCTGTTCACACAGTGGCCATAAAAAAGTGATTAATAAAATCTTACCTAGCTTGAAGCCCCTTTAAACATAATTACATATAATCTGCCATAACTAAAGTGTATTTTAAGTGTAAATACCAAAGTTAGTCAAAACACAACAGATCTCCAAACGATATAGACAATAAATAATTATTTATTTATAAATATCCCAACCAAATCAGGCCTAAAAACAACCCTAAAACATGTAACTGTTTAAAATATTGGATTCAGTTCTTCATAATGACCCCATTTACACCTGGTATTAAAATGCGATCTGTATCCAGATAAGTTATCCGGATAATAAAAAACGCATGTTAATGCAGGGTGTAAATACGTTGTGATCGGATTGTGATCGGATCTGCCTGACCACATCTGGAGGTAGTCTTGGCTCGTATTGTGTTCGGATCTTCACTAGGTGAAAAGGCAATCCGTACGACGTTATGGCATTCGTACCTGCCAAACGTCATTCTCTGCCCGCGAAAACCACACCCCTCAGAAGTAACGTTAAGCTAAACGGACAACAAAAGTAAGACAATACGTTCCCACCACTCATTACTCAGTTCTCTCATCCACAGAGACCGGTTCACTGTCGTAGCATTCACAGTAGCCGCAAAAACAACAGCTGCAAACAACAAGGCCTGTCGTCTTTTCTGTTTGCTCCTAATAGAAAAACGTTGAAAATGACCCCTACCGCGACAGAGAAAAAGTAGAAACAGGTGATACAGTAATAGCATCTCTAACGATCCTACACCTGCCATGTTGATAAACTACAGCTGATTTCCCGCCACCTCAGTGCTCACGCGCAGGTGTCACTCTGGAGGACAGAGATCCGAACTCAATGTGGATAACAAGAACGCATTAAAAATACAAGGTGTAAACGCAAAGAACACTTATTATCCGGATAACTTATCTGGATACAGATCGCATTGTAATACCAGGTGTAATGGGGTGAATGATCCTGTTTGTCATTGGATGCTAAATCAATTTAGAGAGAAGATTGACTAATTATTTATTAAGAGTACAGGACCTGTTGGAAAGTAAAAGAAACTGCCACTTTTCTATTTGAAAGCATTAACAAACAACATGATGCTTTTGAGATTTCAGATAAAGTCATGAGCAATGAGGTTTAATTGTGGGTTTCAACATTCTCAAGTGTCCTCATAAATCAATGAACGTGTGACCCTGGCCGATGCAGATTCCAGATCTCTTCCTCCTCCTCCTTAATGTGACAGACATATGAAACCCAGCCCATGAAGCACGTGCCTGTGTGTCCCCGGGGACCAATTTAAAAGGCGCACGCGTTTGCTGCCTAGCCTCTTCCTTCTATTGAAATGGAATCCTGTGCTTTATGCCAACGGTTGCCAGGGCGACTGTGATGCCACCATCTGTCACACAGCCTATTCAAAGCAGCCCAGCACCATTTCTCTTTAATGAAGGAGTGATGTGTATTTATTAATTATACAATGATGAAAAACAGAATTACAGTTTAGACCTACTACAGCACACTGACATGGAAAACTGCTGTTTTGTAATGCTTCTCATTGTTTTCACACTCTTTGACCAATGAATTTCAATGATTCTTATATTTTGCTTAGAAATGGCATTTCACATTTATATTTATTCATTTAGCTGACGCTTTTGTCCAAAGCAACTTACAATTGCTATATTTCAGAGGTCGCACGCCTCTGGAGCAAATAGGGGTTAAGTGTCTTGCTCAGGGACACATTGATGTCTCACAGTGGATTCGAACCCGGGTCTCTCACACCAAAGGCATGTGTCTTATCCACTGCGTCATCACCACCCCCATTTGTAGCAGATTTTTTTTTTATCTGATACTATGACCTTGAAGACCTTTGTGTTTCTGTATTATCCATCTTAAAGGACAGTTCTGGCCAAAAAATAACCTAGGGCTAAATAACACATGGGTAGGCTACCGAGTCAACCGTTCTCTGGGATGCGTTTTCATGATAATCGAATGTACCGAGTTTTAGCGTTATTTTTAGTTTAACCACAGATTAGCTTATAACGCTAGTGTATAGTGTAATAAGTAAAAATCCCTAGTTAATACCACTAACAAGGCTCAAAATAGCCCCACACTAACACGGAAGCATAATTAGGGTCTCTACCTGCAAACCGAAGCACTCAGAACTTTGTAAGTGTACAGACAGTTTAATAAGAAGATACTTTATAAAGACAGTACACTTTGCGTATATTAGGAGCCATCTTTGGAAAACAGTCTCGACCAGTCGAACCACGAACGCCGTGCTACGTGAGCTGAACTGTGACTATCGACCAGCACGTAGCACGGCGTTCGTGGTTCGACTGGAATGTTGGTAACCAGTTGACGCCACTCTTTGACTTCCATAGTAGGAAAAACATACTATGGAAGTCAATGGGGCCATCAACTGTCTGGTTACAAACATTATTCAGAATATCTTCTTTTGTGTTCAACAAAAGAAAGAAACTTATACAGGTTTGGAACAACATTAGGATGAGTAAATGATGAAGGAATTTTCATGTTTGGGCAAACTAACCCTTTAAGAGGAATTTAATGAGGCAGAATATCACTGATCTACTACAATTAATGTGTTCCTAAAAGTCCTCCTGTGGTGAAAATCCAGCTTTTATTGTTGTTTATATGTCTATGTGGTCTTTTTAATATGCATTTTAAGACAAACCATGTGCAAATTCATAAGTCGACAGCATTGCTGAGTATTTTCTTCTTAAAACTGCAGTGAACCAAAGATATTGGGTGTTTCTGACGTCACAACCTACCTTGTAACCAATCAGATGAACGTGTGATGTCAAAGAGTGAATCTCTGAGTGAGTGGAGGCGGGGTTCATTTGCACATTCATAGAACCATGGGTGTAGAGATACATTCAAGATATTTTAAGGCATGAATAATATTTTTCCAAGGAAAAAACATTTAAATATGTAATTCTGGTGCTCAAAGATGAGTTTTAAGGGATAAAAGTATTGACTATTATTGACTTTAACAAATTTTAATGAGTAATACCAAAAAGTGTTGCAATTATCCCTGGTCTATCCTACATTAAACTCAGCTCTGAAATAAAGCACATGTGTGATGGTGTAAAGAGCGCTGTCGCCCCCTGTCGGCCGGGAGCTCGAGGCATCATGACTACACAAGGGAAAGGGTTTTTCTTTCTCTGGATATTTTTCTCAATGAGGGACAAAATGCCGTTTAGAAATTTCAATAATGAAAAAAAGACAAAATATAGGCAATGGAGAAACTCTTATAAAATAATAACAATACAATACTACAATAACACCTGCAATTACAAAATGATAAAATATCAGAAATTACGAAAGAGAAAAACATTTCTACTAAGAAGACAAATAGATATAAAAAAGATATTAAAAAATATTTAGACTATTATAATTGCTGATTCTTAATAAAGAAAAAAAGTCAAAATATAAAAACATACCAAATATAGGCTATTAATAATTATAAAACGTATGGGGAAAAGGCACACAGTTATAACCTAAAATAAACACATTACTATTAGTTTAATTAACATCATATGTTAAATAGCCTAGCTAATAATATTATTGAATTAACTTCCAATCTTCAGTTGAATGATTAGATCAGTCCATACACTGATGCCCTTTACATTAAAGTCTCCATCTTCCAGTTTGAGCGCGTTAAGCTCAGTCTCAGTGTCCTCTTTTAATGGTGCTTCTGAATTTAATAAATCTTTTAATCGATCAGCCAGTACATTAAACGTCACTGACCCATCTGACGTCGGCACCCAAACACTCTCAAAGACGTCATACTGCAAGCAGGACGCCCACTGTTTCAAAACACCCCAATATGCCTGTTTAAACTCCGGAGACTGTTGGGAGAGGACAGTACAAAGTCCGGGAGATAGCGATCTGCACAGTTTACTCAAACACCCATCGTGATCTTGAATCCAGGCGAGGATAAAGCGCTGAGTGCCGGCGTTCGTGTCGTCATCACTGGAGAGGAGCGCAGCTGCTATGACGTCATAAAGGCTTTCCGTTTTTCCCGCGCTGTCACGAATGATGGAATCCAGCACTGTTCTCGCATACTCGTCATTGCCGGAACGAGTTAGCAAAGAGTTCAGGAGTTCCCTGAGCAGCTTGCCCCTCACTTCTGCCTCAACCTGTAACCCAGGATGACAAGTCTGGTCAAACGAGCAGCATAGCAGATTAAACGCAGATTTGCATGTAATTAAGTTGCTTTGATCAAACTGGAATTCCTGTGCTGCAGTTTTGAGATTTGGGAAAATCATTTGAACGACAGAGTTCGGTGAGTAAGGGTTTGTGAGTAGATGAACGAGCAGCTTGTGTTGACACTGAGCCAGGTCCGAGAACATGACTGGAGAGTGCGCCGGGAGCGCGTCCTGCAGCCGCTGGTTGGTGTCCTTCAGACCGGCCTCCAGTGCGGACCGGACCGTGGGGTTGGACTGGAAGCGGGAGTGGAGCTGCTCGCAGTACTCGGCCCACTGAAACGCCCGCTGTAAGGTGTGCTGGTCCCATTCACGCACGCGGTCCGTTTGAGACACGGTCAGTAGCTCCAGGATGTTCTTCAGTTGTCTCAGAACAGTCTCCATGAAACTCCCTGCACTGCACTGTTACCGCACATAAACAAAAGTAAGCATGGAATATAAACTTCAGACAGCGCGTGCTGCTTCGTTCTTGATTTCCTATTGGTGGAGGACGCGCAGACGTCACTTTTTTTTCGCGGTGCTGAACTTCCGCGACAGTTTTTTTCAAAATAAAAGTTGCATATATATATATATATATATATATATATATATATATATATATATATATATATATATATATATAATTTTTTTATTACACAAAACGATCTATATAAGAACTTTGATCACTAGTTCGAACGTATAAATTGATTTTCATTTTACAATTTTTTTGTGAAAAGCACGTTTTGTAGCCTATTTTAAATATTGTATTAATTTTTATCTGTACTTTATATATATATATATATATATATATATATATATATATATATATAGTTGTATTATAACATATTAGCCTACATATAGAAAAATAACACACACACACACACACACACACACACACACACACACACACACACACACACACATATATATAATATTATTTCTTTGTAAGAATTGTATGGTATTTGTATTATTCCGGCCAGTTAACGTTTTTCTGTATTCTGTGGCTTGTTCTATGGTTTCTCCTGCACGGAGCTGTCGCATCGCGCTGATAAAGACGCGTCGTGTCGCGTCGGAGGCGGTGAGATGAGCGCACTTTGAACTGAGACTCGCAATGACATTCGGCTCTTTGAGGCTCTGTGTCATGGTAAACAGTCTGAGGACCCTGTGCTTGAGAAAAGCATGAATTCATTGGAAACGAGAGTCTACTGTTGAAGAACCGACTGCAGAAAGTGTATTTTCTGGAGGGTGAGTGGATATTTTTCTGAAAAGATAGATAGATAGATAGATAGATAGATAGATAGATAGATAGATAGATAGATAGATGGATAAATTGATAGAGTGATATAATTAGGCTACATGTAAGTACAGTAAAAATATTTTTATTATTTTTAAAATGAAAGGCATTAATGTGGAAAAAGTTCCTTCAACATTCATTACCCTAATTATACTTACAGAAGTACTTTTTTGAGGAATGAATCTAGTTTAGATCTGCCTACACTATATTGGCTGTTTTTGTGGTTTCTCTTTAAGTTTTAAAAATAGCTCATGAAAGCACCAGCTTGGAAATATTACTACAGTCATAAAATGTCAAGCATACCCACTTGAAAACAAAAAGAAAATAACTTTTTGCTATTAGACTGCAGAAGGTATTTAAGTTTCTCTCATATGGGCTGCCTCAGTTAAATGTGTTATTGTGCACTTAAAACTAACAGTTAAAGCCTGTAAATATAATTAAAGCCAGTCTGATACATCAAGCATTAAGTAATGGGATTGTGCAGACAACTAGACTGAATAACCTAACTGGGAAAGGAAATAGACTTTAAAATGAACTTGCTTGCAAAAAGCAAAAAATCAGGTTGGATTTAGAAAATGTGATAAGATGACCACTGCATGGAGAGTGAAGAAGTTGTGTGTGTGTGTGTGTGTGATTTACCCTTCCTTCACAGTCCTTTAAGGACAGAATACAATGTGTGTCCTGTGCTTGATGAACATGACACAGCGTTGAAGCTCAAATAACTGCACAGAATCAGATAATCGAGCTGGAGTATTATCACTTATATTTCTGCATTAGTCACGGCCAGTGTTTGGTTTACGGATGGGAAATTCACACAACCTATTGGAGACAACCATTGCCTTTATATAACTCCACTGTTGCAACTTCAATTTAAAGAAATCTGTTTGCTAAAAAAATATTGACTGAAAGAATATTATGTTGTTCAATATAATTGTCCCAGCTAAAGGTTTGTCTGTCACACTGTACACTGACCTTTGGTATCAACCATATGTGCCCAATATGTGAGTTTATATGTGTGGTGGTGAATGTACTGTAAATGTCCTGTCCATCTGTGAGCTGTGCGGCTTGTGTATGCCGAGCATATGTTTCAGTGTGGTGATCATACAGTTGTGTGACTGTCTAATGTCAGCAAATGGTTACCAGTCTTTGAGAAAAGAGAGAGATTTTAGTGAATGCTTGTCTGTTTTATTAAGTGCCACTTTCTGAAGAAAATCTCTGTGGTACTTTTTCATTCAAAACCTGATGCCATAATGCTATATAGTATAATTTCATAATAGTCAACAAAGTACAAACACTGTATGCTTGAAAATGTTTCATTATATCCAGCAAAGTACAAACAGAGTTCATGCTAAACAAAAACTGGCTTAAAGAGTTAGTTCACCCAAAAATACAAATTAAGTCATCATTTACTCACCCTCATGTCGTTTCAAAATCGTAAGACTTTCGTTCATCTTCGGAACACAAATGAAGATTTTTGTTAATGAAATCTGAGAGCTTTCTGTCCCTTCATTGACAGCTACGCAACTACCACTTTGAAGCTTCAAAAAGTTAATAAAGAGATCTGGAAACTCATCCATATGAATTGAGCGGTTTAGTCCAAATGTTCTGAAGAGACACGATCACTTTATATGATGAACAGATTGAATTTAGGCTTTTAATCACAAGAAAAATCATCAACTCACACATCAGTTATGATAAAAACAGAAGCTTAAGCATGTTCGCTTGACGTGCGAGAACCAATGAGGTTCATTCTCACAGACGTTTGTTATCAAGCTGGTTCGGTTGAGCTTCTGTTTATGCTTGCTGATCAGTGTTTATATGTGAATAAAAGCCTAAATTAAATATTTTCATCATATAAAAGCAATCAAGGCTCTTCAGAAAAATTGGAGTAAACCGCTAAATTCATATAGATTAGTTTTACAATCTGTTTATGAACTTTTTGAAGCGTCCGTGTGGTAGTTGCGTAGCTGTCAATGGAGGGACAGAAAGCTCTCAGATTTAATAAAAAATGTCTTAATTCGTGTTCCGAAGAGGAACAAAAGTCTTGCGGGTTTGGAAAAACATGAGGTTGAGTAAATAATGACTGGATTTTCATTTTTGGGTGAATTATCCCTTTAAATTGAACACATCTTTCACATGTTCAACAAACATGTCTGTGGCTACAATGCTCACAGCTTTACAAACACATTGTAAACAGAAACCCTTGATCTCTCTCTCTCTCTCTCTCTCTCTCTCTCTCTCTCTCTCTCTCTCTCTCTCTCTCTCTCTCTCTCTCTCTCTCTCTCTCTCTCTCTCTCTCTCTCTCTGTGTGTCATAGCTACTATAATAACCTCTCTGAACACTTTAGCAATGTTCTTGGGAGGTTGCTTGTTGGTTGCTTACTGATTATGTCAAAATACCTAAGTCTAATTATTTGTGTCTCTATATATGGCTTGGCTTCCTTCTTCAGTATAAGTGTACAGGATCATTTTCTCATGCTTTTTCTCGTCTGCCAGCTCTAATCATTTAAAGTAGTAATAGTGATGCAGGCACCTCTAATAATAATGCCAATCTCAGATCGTATCAGCTTGATCATTCAAGCCCTGATGATCACTGAATCAGTCTGGGAAATATTAAAGACAGACATCACTGCCATCACAAACTGCCTTGCCTTGCCTATTAGTGGACTACTGTTCACGTCTCAAAGGGCATCTTCCTTTGTCCATGTGGGACAATTTGTCCTCTTTTTAATTCCTTAGAGTGCCAGTAACTCCTCTTTTTTCCTCTTTCTGTTTCTCTCAACCTTTTCCAGCACAGGATCTCTTTCAGAAAGAAAAGAAAAGAGGAGATTTGGTTTTATCTGATAGACGTTTGGCAGGTAAAGTGAACTCTGGCTATTTTGAAAAATATACAGATTGACTTTCAGTTCGCATTGGACTGCCAGCCATTCAGAGCTCACAACAACAATGTGACAATTGTTGGACCCAAGTTCTCATTCCCAGGTTGCTTAGTGGGATACAGCAGAGAAAAACTTAGGAAGAGGCCCCCTTCTGCATCACTGAAGATATTTACACTTCTCAGAACTCATAACTTTTCTCTTGTGGCTCTGGAATTCACATGTGATGCAATGAATTATGGGTAAGGGGAAATCCCTCGCAGTGCTGGGTGGCATCACAAATTATCGCCACATTTCTGTGTGCATAATAAACCAGACCACTGCCACTGCATTTAATGCATTAAAAAAAACTAAAAAAACTTCAAACAACAATGATATGCAGCAACAAGCTTTGCTGAGAGAAAGAACCAGATTAACGTGTCAGAATTCACTAGAATGTAAAAAGAATGCACTGCCTTCATCCGTGTTTGTGTAGATCACAGATAGATATTAAAACTGGACTGGTACACATTCTTCTTCAAATAGCCTCAGGTTGTTACAGGGAAATGTAACTGCCTTAGACAAACAGGGAAATGCCTCTGTAACTATGTTGTAATATAAGCTATAGCAGTTATTGCAGAGACACATTTGTTATCACTTAATTGAACAAAACTCACAGGGTTCATAATCCTCAACATCACTACATAACCAATTAATAACCAATCCACACTTTCATGACGTAATGCCGCTTTGACTGTCGGGTAGACTTTTTTTGTAACAATTATGCTCACCAAGTCTCCCTGCACTGCACTGTTACCGCACATAAACAAAAGTAAGCATGGAATATAAACTTCAGACAGCGCGTGCTGCTTCGTTCTTGATTTCCTATTGGTGGAGGACGCGCATTTTTATTTGAATAAAAATAGCATAAAAACAGTAATTTTGTGAAATATACAAATTAAAATAAATGTTTTTAATACATTTAAAAATTACATTTTGTCCTGTAATGCAAAACTAAATTTTCAGCATCATTACTACAGTCTTCAGTGTCACATGATCCTTCAGAAATCATTCCAATATGCTAATTTGCTGCTCGAGAATCGTATATCAGTTGTGCTGCTTAATATGAATATAATAACTTTGATGAATATGAAGTTCAATTATAACTATTTATTTGAAATGGAAATCTTCTGTAACATTATAAATGTCTTTACTGTCACTTTTGATCAATTGCATGGATCCTTGCATTAGTTTATTTCCAAAAACCCAAACAATTGAACTGTAGTTTATATAGACCATCAAAGAGAACTGTTGGTGGACTCTTTTGACTTAGGGAAGTGAGAAACCATCTATAGCGACCACTCAAAAAACTCTAAAAAAACACATTGCAGCACCTCAACTAAAAGTCTGAACACCTTATCCCACCCCTAGCAATGCCCTGGCAAGAACATATGTCCTAGAATCCAGTCAGAACACCGTAGCAATGGATCAGAGAATACTGTCAAAGTTTTCACATTATCTAAGACAGATTTTCTTCAGGAAATTTAGATTATCTGAATGTGAAATGGCAATTTGATTTGGAAGTTTTATTGGGAAAAGCATGTTTATTTGTGTTTATAGAGCTTTTGGGTCAAAGAGAATCACTAGGGCAGGACTGGAGAGAAACCACACAGTGGCTGTTCTGTCTTTAAAAAGAGAGGAAAAAGCGAGTGAATATTATATCACAGGACAAAGAAAAGAGAGCCTGGAGCTGGACTGTGATGAGAGGATCAGTATGGAGGATTAGAGTCCACTGTGAAACAACAGAGAGTGCTTGAATGATCAGATGCACTTCAGGAGAGAAAGACAACGTTTGTGCTCTGTGTGAAATTGAAATAATTCATTTGAGGAATTTTGTCAGAGCCAAATGATTGAATTATTGTTATTTAGTTGTACTGATGTAGATGTCTTTGTTTTCTGAAGCATGTGTAGTCCTCTGAGCGGTAAGCAGCAGCCGGCTGGTCCGGGCCTCACAGATCTGCAGCTGTACAGTCAGTGGCTGGCCAGTAGACATGAGGCCAGCTTGCTGCCCATGAAGGAAGACCTGGCGCTCTGGCTCTCCAGTATGCTGGGTAAGTCATTTATAATTTGCTCCAGTATCTTAGTGCTTCCCATATCTTTCAAATCATTTAGTTTCCTTTGAGTCTCAAACAAAAAATTATCACTGGTCTGTTCTGAGTTCTAAAATGCTATAAATAAAAAATAATGCAATCAACCATAATTATACATTGTTAGGATGGCAAATAAATAGCTGCGTTTCAGCCTACATTTCTGAAAAATGCATTGCTCTGGGTACATTTTGCATGTCCACAAGAGGCGCTATTGTTTTTCTCCATTGCATTTTGCAAAATTATATTGTGGTGCTTGTAGTATGTCTCACAGGAAAATGTTACTGGCATTAAAATATCATGTTCAGTTTTCTCTAAAACAGTTAAATGCGAATGTGGCAACATATTATTACGTTGGTTGCTTTTTGTATCACGGCAGTTTGGAAATTAAACATAAGTGTGTGGTCCGTGGCGTTGAAAGGTGAACTGTTTCCCCGACAGCGTTTTTAGAAAAAAGTTGCAAGCCACCCCCAGCTTTTTTTTTTATCACTTTCAGAAAAGTTTAATGGCCCCCAGTATATTTTGTATATTTTTTATATAACAAGACACTCTTGCTTTTAAACTTTTATTCTATAGCTTCATGCTTTTTTTTATCAACACTTGAATATTTCATAAAAAAAAGCAACATTTTGAGCAAAAACTGAGCAAATAGATCGAGTCCATCAACTCCTAAGGTTGCACAGTCATATACCTAATCCTGGGTCGACATTTTATTAGATTTTATTTGAATTTTGCCAATAAACCGGATTTGCAATGGGGGTTGAATAATTTCAATTACAACTGTATGAACCTGCTTACATATGCTATCACTTGCTTCTGCTTCTTCTTCACATGTCTTTTTATCTGGAGATTATCAACTCTTTCAAAAGATGCATAATAGCGCATTGTGTCATAAATGACGGAAATTACCAGGGAAAGAGTTAATGCTTTATTACGTTTGAAATTAACATACCCCCGAATAGGGATGCCCTGATACCAGTATTGGTATTGGGCCTGATATCTGGACTCGTTTACTCATACTCGTACTCATTAAAATTATCCAATACAAAAAATGTGTGTGTACAGTGTTTGATAACTGAACAACTGTAGGAAATATATTGATAAATGAATTAAGCCAACTAATTTGATTCATATTCTTTTGGTTTCTCTACCCAATACTTTTAAAAATTACAAATGCAATGAATATACAGGTATCTGTACTCTATATCGGCAAGTACCAAAAATGAAAGCATCTGTATCGAACTTGTTCTAGAAAAAAGTAGTATCCTTGCATCCCTAATCCATACCCTAAACTAATAGTGTTAACAAAAGCAAATGTGAGAAAAAATGCATTTGCTGAAGCAAACATGCTGCTTTAGGATGACAGTCCAACCTACTGGCCTAAATAAACCAACGAACAGGCTAAAGAAAAACTGCTGTGAGCTAAATGAATGAACTGTGCAAACAGAACATGTTTGCACTTTTAAAAACATTAACAAAATGGACTAGAGCGCAGGGTCTCGAAACATGTTTTTTCTAAGTTAGACTTCTTTTAACATAACACAGCGTTATGAAAACCTTGTCGTGAGCCCAGACAAGGCACAATGGTCATAGACGTTTGTTTACGCATGCTGTTTACATCGAAAACAAATCATGCTGTGCCAGTGGCTATACAATTTTCTGATAATGCTATAGCCCTGACAGGCTTTGCTCTAGTGCTGCCGCTGGTTGTGACTTGTGTTTTATGGGACTCATACCCAAGTGCAATGCTGTATCAGTTGAGCGACTGAGCAAGTTTACTACGTCTAAAATCTACCATACAAAATGGAGCTGCTGCCACATATTTCCAGTTAGCCTGGGCGCTACTAATATATGTGTGTGCATTAAGGCTATGCCCTAAGTCCTCGTTCGTTCTGCTAGTGTACAGTATTCTGCAAGATGGAGAGGAAAGGTTTAAAGTCATGTCTCATTATTTGCTTAGGTTGCTCAGAGCATGTCCAGCTACACTCTGTGTATCTTTCTTATCTTTCTTTTTTATTTATTTAAGCTGCTTTCTATTAGTTTAAGTCATTAACATTAACAAAATGCTGTCCTTAATATGTGTTACACATATAATATGTTTTCATTTTGTTTAATACAATCTATTTATGTGCATATACAAGCATGATTGCATGTGTATATGTTTCCTTTTCCAACATTTCCCATCATTAATTAGATTCTGAATACCACTCATGATTTGAACCAGGAGACAAATTCTGAACTGAAAAGAATGGTAGTGTGTCATGGTCCTGGCGTCTGTTCTGTGTGTGTGTGTGTGTGTGTGGATGGATGGAGGGGGATGTCTGTGGAATTTCTGGCAGCTCTCGGGCTGTGAACAGCCAGCTGAAACCAGGGCTTTGTCTTTGGTCTGCCTGGAGCAAAAGGAAGCCAGGAGCCGCAGTGGGCCGCACAGGGGCTTCATATACAACCACACACCAACCACTAGATCCCTATCCAGATCTTCCACACTCTTTAGTGGCTTACTCCTGTCTCTGTGTTATTTTTATTAGACAAATAAATCCTCAGATCTCTGAAACTGATCACAATTTGACCTTTTGCTGGTCTTGCCAGGAACCATATATATATATATATATATATATATATATATATATATATATATATATATATATATGATTTGTTTTATTGTTTTACTCATTTGCATTTTTAGTCATTGTTATTGCACTTTTTATTTGTGGTGTTTTGAGCTAAAGAGACGCGATTTATAATGCCATTGTTAAAACATAATCTTGACAAACAGCGGATTACTTAAATGACTTTGCCTAGAAAGAAAATATCCATTCACACTACACTAGCCATGCTACCATTGTGACAGTTTTTCACGGAGAAAACTCATTCAATTTTCTTCCTTGGAAAAATACACAGGAGAAAACAAATGGTGGTCCTACGTCATACAGTGAGAGAGGTTCAAAGATGGCTTTTGTCACGGCCTTGTGACCAAAGATAGCCTGAAATAATTTTCTGACAGTATCAGAAATGTATCATGATGATCATCTCACAGTGTGTTTGCTGCTACAACCTACGTCTACGGACCAGCCAATAAAATGGCGTATTGATCAATGTGACATGGCGCTAAAATTTAAAACTACTTACCTCAAGCTCCATTTGCAAAATTGGCATGCCAAGTTGGCCTCTTTTCCCTAACCATGACTGTGGCTAAGATGCTGTTTTATGCATGCCAGGCCAGTAGTTGGCGATGTCACTTTGTAAAGAAACACCACTCACCTGCGCGCATACAAATTATTTTACAGAGCACTGTGCCAAATGCGCATGCCTAAAACATGTAATAACCATGTGTATGCCCAGCGCTGCCGCTCCCACCACGCACATCACACGCTGTGCGTAGGGCACCAAGTGCTGAGGGGGCACCAAAAATAGCCTAATGAAAAATCAATCATCATATCATAGTATATAATAGTATATAATAATAGTATATAGTATGTATAATCCACTTTTTTAGGGATGTATATAACAAAATAGGCGGAACAAGAGTATTTAATTGGGCATCATAAAGGAATTATGCTTAGGGCACCAAAATGGCTAGCAGCGGCACTGCATATGCCTTCACCGTTTTCACAGATTCACTTTTTTGTAGTTTACGTGGAGATAGTAACTGAACAAACTGCTGAACAAAGACACCCCCCCCCCCCTCTGCTTTACAGCCGAATTGAACTTGGTTTGTATCATGAAATCATTATTTTCCTGTTGATCACTGTAAAGGTGCTTTGAAACAATCTGTATTTATAAAGCGCTATAAAAATAAACGTGACTTGACTTGACTGACACTCCACGCGATTGAGCTACTCCCGACAACAGGTCAAATGGAAGAGAAAAAGAAAGTTTGCTCTGACGCGTCCGGTTTAAACAGCATGTTTGCGTTTCTTTACAGCTTTCAGAAGGTCCCCAGCATCAGGAACAAGTAAATGGTTTATTTTTAATGCTGTCCCGGATTGCATCATATGATTATGTATACAATCATACAGTGGTCGATAAATGACAAACCTTAAAATAGAACATTTCTGGAATGAGGGTTAATAATATTAATTATTATTTTGCGAATATATGACTTTTTTGTGTGCATAACATTATTAGTGAACCTCAAGTAACATATTAAACTAATAAATGTATGCCATGATCCCTTTAATATTGCCAGGACAATTTCAAAGTAATCTGTTCAATCACGCCCGGGAGCCAGTCATCTTCGAGTACTGTGAAAAGAGCCAATGAAATCGGCGTGCGTGATTTCATCACACACTCCGCCCCCGCGGCGCGGGTGTAAATACGGAAGTGGATGCACGCACTAGTTGCCTTTCGCTTCGGAGCCGATCGTTTGATGTCTCTGAAGAGTGATGTTGTTTACAACAAGCGAGTGTGTGTCTTTCTTTCCCAAAGTGCATGGAGAGCTTACCAGGTTGTGGACGGCACCTTTCTCTGCCAGAAACGGCCTGACTAGCTTTTTCCCCCTCACTACCCTTGACGGAGGAGCGGGGAAGGATTGCAAAGCTATCCCTCCAGTGGAGCAGTCTGTTGCGACACAGGGGCACTGTGTCGCAACTCTAAGGCCTGTGAGTTCTCGTCCGTTCCGATGGGCAAGCTTACAAAGCCTGTGGGCAAGCCACCTCCTCTTTGCGTGCCATGGCGCTGCTACAGGTCTATTAGGCCAGGGCACACATGGACATGCACGAGGGTAGCCCAGACCGTGCGCTCATAGGTGAGCACCGCACTGCATCCGACCTCACCCTCCGGGGCACGAGTGTTGTGGCGTGCTCGATCGGTCTGGCGATGTCCACCTTAGTGGTTCAGGAGCGCCATCGTTGGCTCAGCCTGGTTGATATGGCGGATGCGGACAAGGTTCGGTTCCTGGTCTCCTCAATTTCCCAGGTTGGGCTGGTTGGCAACACCGACTGTTGGGCGCAGTTCTCTGCCGCCCAATCGCAGAAAGGGCCATCCGGCATATCCTGCCCCGGCAACCCGTTGCTGCCTCCACCCCGCCGCCGGTGGCAGTTCCTCCGCCTGCTCGTTGCCGAGGGTGCTCCCTTGCCGCCGCTCCCGCTGGGCCTCCACAGCAGCCTCCAGCCAGGCCTCAGCATGGAGCCGGCCGCAGTAGGGATGAAGGAGGATGCTTTTGGAGTTGGTCACCGATCCACTCCCTCCCCCGGGTGAGGGCCGGGTGGAGTCTTCGTTTGTGTGTGTGTCTGTTCCTCCGCTGGCTCCCAAAAATGCAGAGCAAGTGGTACCCACACTTCAAAGGAAGAGCAAACTCCTCTGTTCCTGGGTCCCAAGAGGGCAAGTTTGGCGGTGTGCGACCCTGTAAAGCCTTACACCCCTCAGCCCCCTCTTGTTTGTCAGCACGAATGCTGGGTGCGGTTCGAGGACCCGGTCATCTGCCTTCTCACTCATACCAGGCCATCTCGTGTGGATAGGTAAGTGTTGTGCACCACATTCAGAGCCTGCTTTGGGCCTTCTGAGCCGGGTCCCTGTCCTCCACCTTGCTGCCCCAACTCTGGTACGTATGTGGTCCCCTGGCCCCTGGCCCGGTTCGTTGAATCCAAAAAATGCTTCCCAACCGGTCCAGATGGCCCCAAACTATACCATCATACTTGGCTTGCGATTCCTTTGTGTTGAGCAGATATGCTCCTAAAATTAGTGATATTTATCACACCTAGGTGATGAGCAAAGATGCTCCGTCTTGTGTGTGCACATCACAGTCTACTGGCGAAGGACGCGATGCAGCCGCTCCCTCCAGCCGATATGAAGGCCGGCTTCTATAAGCCCGTACTTCATTTTACCCTAGAGAGGTGGGTCACAAACATCTTGACGGGCCCTTTTTCGAAAGCTTTTGTTCAATTTGTTACACAGAGATGCATTTCCAAATGCTCCGTCCCCAAGATTGGTCTGCAGTGTTCGGCCTGAGAGACATGTACTTCAGATCTCTATCCTTCCGCACCACAGGCCATCCTGTGTTCGTGCGTTCGAAAGGTGTGAAGTATCAGTACAAAGTCCTACCCTTCAAGTGCTCATAGCCAGTTGGGTCCTTGGGTCAACTGGGAAAGAGTACACTCAACCACGGGCTGAGGATCTCTTTTCTAGTTTGAAGATGGATTCGGTCCACCGCATCTCTGAAAAAGAGTATGTGGATGGTAAGTGCTGTATAGAAGTGAGAAAGGGTCCCACTGAAACTCTTCAGAGGCTCCTGGGGCATATGGTAGACCCAGCCAATCGGCTTCCTCCATATGACGACTGCTTCAGCACTGACTTCACGGCCGAGTCCCTAGGTGGCCGTGGTAGAGCGGCACGCTCCGTGTGAAAGCACCCTGGCCTGCCGCCAAACCCTCAGTCTGTAACAGACCTTTTGTTTCTCCGGGCCAATTGTACCTTGAACGAGTGTCCATCAATACCGGCTGAGGGGCCACGTACAAAGGGCATCCAGTAACGGAGGTCTGGGCAACCCTCCGACTGCATTGGCATTCATTGCCTTGAGTTACTTGCATTTTCGGTCACCTGGGTGGTGAGCTCCTCCTTAGTGAGAGTATTGCTCCCTCCTAGGCGTTGACACAGAGTGCCTCGATGAACAGATAATAATTAAATAGAGTTGGGGGCTGGGGGACACCTATCACGTTCGCTAGAGAACTAGCCTATGTGTCGAACCGCAGCTTCCCGTGGGCTCCCTTCAGATGAAGCCAGTTTCACTGTAAGCCCGGTTCGAAGTGTCAGCTAGCTGCACCATTCCCCTCCTATGGACTGGATACGTGCGCAATTCTTGCTCCAGTAGAGTTTCCCTTATTAGCCAAACCCTGTCGAGTTCCTCCATACCCTTCGGCAACGGACGTGGCGGAACGTTTGAAGCCAGGCCTATCACTCGTACGCACTGGTGGAACCTGTGTTAGGTTGGGTCCATTTGTTGTGATCCCTACGGTGATCCCATATGTGTATTCTTCCACGGTATGGTTCCCTGTGGCAAACCCCGTGTCTTCCCTCGGCAGAGCCTGCTTTACAAAAAAGCAACTAGTGCGCGCATCCACTTCCGCATTTATACCCGTGCCGCGGGGGCTTGTTTCAATTGTACTCGAAGATGACTGGCTCCCTGGCGTGATCCCAATCAATCAACACGTCGACTATGTCTCCGTTCCCTCCTTCAGGGAATGAGGATTACATACGTTATCACCTATCTTTTTGATATTGGATTCATAAATATCGGGATATGTGGTGTATATTTTAGTTCTGATATTCTACAATATTATTGATCTGTCTGCATTGACACCATTATATGAGAACTGAACTGAGCTGGACGATGACATCACGGTTTTGTCCAGAGCGGTTATATATATAAATGAACTAAATTTAATAACTTTTTTACATCATTGAACTTACTTAAGCTGGATTGTAGGCTATTGTCTTCTAGAAACAAACTTTGTTGCATTATTTTCCTGTTATCTCGATAAAGCTGCTTTGAAAAAATCTGTATTGTAAAAAGCACTATATAAATAAAGGTGACTTGACTTGACCTCTTTGGAAATGGTGCGAGTGTAAGATATTGTCTCAGATGAAATAAAGGAGGTACATTCAGAAAGAATTTCACTAGCTCTCCATCTCTCCTCTCCACTGGGCTCAATTACCACATTTGGAACTCATTAAAACATCTAAACCCCCTCGACCACTCTTTATGAAAAAAATAAAACATGGAGTAGATGAGAAAATATGCTCTTTCCACAGATACCCCAACCCCCTGCTACCACCTCCTGTTTCACAGTGACATCATGTAGAAAGAATGATAGTCTGGAAGTCAGTAAAATGCAGCCGCCACATGTTGATCTCGGTAGAATTGAGCCTGTGTCTCTGTGTGTGTTTCATCTGGATTACTATTGGAAAATAAATCAGCTGTTTCCTTCCAAAACACTTATCTTTTTTTGGTACTGAAATGTGTTTATTTGTGAACCATAGCTACTACAGATGTCTGTAGTCGAGACGGTTGTGCGTCATTTAGAGTATTATTTGAGAATGCCTTTAAAATCCCTGAATTTGAATTGAGTTTGGTGCAGATTTTTTGTTGAAATTTGAGTTTAAGCGAGAATTAAGATGAAATGAAATTCAAAGAAATGTACATATATACTGTAAGCTTAGATTTGGATAATATATTTCATTTTTCAATAGGAATACCTATACATATACATGCCATCGTACTCAATACAATAATAATGTAACAATGAGTATGATATAACGAGTAATGATAACAATGATATTTGTATTTCCAGAATGATATTAACAATCCAATATGATATTAATAATGTTTGAAATGTTACTTATACAAATTAGTTTATAAAGATAACCCAAGTACAGTGAAGAACAACCAAATCAAAGTTTTTTTTGTGAGATATTAATCTCCTCCTTCATATTTTGCATCAGGTGTGGAAATCACAGCCGAGAGCTTCATGGACAGGTTAGATAACGGTTTCCTGTTGTGTCAGCTGGCTGAGACTCTGCAAGAGAAGTTCAGGCAAAATGAATCCGATGTGAGTTCACCAGAAAAGGTACTAATTTATTATTATTTATATGCAAAAAGCACTTACTCTGTAGGGGCCATATAATTGTGTTAAGAAGTTATATTTCATCCTAACACGACTATAATTATATTGAAGCATGGTGCATTAATTGTATTATATAATCCATGTATAAAATTATACAATAACATCATTAAATTATACAATTTAATTTGATCTTAAATACATTTCATCATATAGGCTACAGTTAAAGAGTAAGATAAACTGCATTATAGCTTCAGCTGCAAGGTTTCTCTGAATAACACTGATATACGCGTATATACAGCTGGCTAACGAGAGGTCTGGTTCATTTGTCTGAAGAAGCCGCACAGGCGGACTTAAAGTATGGGAACTCCCATTCGTTCCCATCTCAGAGAACCGGGTTACACACTGTGCAAAAGTCTTAGGCACATTACTATTTTCAGCCAAAAAAAATAATAAATAATAAATAAATAAAATAATAAATAACTGAGCTGACTGAGTTATAATTGTGAGTGAAGTTGGGGCGGAAACCCCGCCGGATACCGCCGCTCCACTAAAAAATGGAGGTGGTGGGGTTGGTGGAACGGTTTCCGAAAGTCATCAAGAAAGAGAATGGCTATGATATTGAGATATTCCTCTCTCTCCCTCGAATTTGCTCACCAGAATTTAAATGCCATGGCCTGGAAGGCAAGGCTGGCTTTTTCAACGATGATGCTGAAGCGGGTGAGAGATAGCCTGCAAGCATCTCAAGTCGTGGTTTGGTTATTTTGGTCTAGCCCCTCAATAGCTGAATAATCTGACTTCACTGGGCTTTGAACATGGGCAGAATATGCAGATTTCTATGACATCACAATCACTTTAGAGGTCGGGAAAGAAAAGAAGGTGCCTTTTCGGTGGCTGGGCCCAACCACTCGTAAAGAAACACTCATCTAATTTATTATGAGGCGCTTCCCTCCTCTGATCGGGCCAATCAATGTTTAATTTAGCCACCACTCGAGTTACTACCTCTAGCAGCTCCTTATAAGATTTAGAGTATGAGGGCTGCTCGACAGCTGCACCCAATTCAAAACCTTCCTCAACATCCAATTGCTTGAGGAAGACTCCACAGAAAGCAGGTCCTCATCCAGACCAGAAAAAAATCGGAGAGCGGGCTTCCAAATCTGGAATGGGACCCTCCGAGTCTGTGAAAAGAGCAAGAGAAAGGTCATTGCCTTTCTCAGGCCCATCCAACAGCTCCACCTGTGATCCCAATGAGTTCGCCTCACTGCCTCAGTAGAAGCAGGACCCAAACCACGGGTTGCAGAAGCCAAGCTCCCATCATTATAAAGAGAGCGAGGTGGGAGCGGAGCTTCCTCACTGTAAAACTCTCAGACAGTCCTAGTGTGCTCTACTCCCAAACAAGCTGCACAACGTCATCCCCAGAAACAAAGCGTGGGCATGGCGGAACACCTGAATTTATTCATGATTTAGTCCAAACTCCTGTTCTAAAACACACAACAGAGATTTAAACAAACGATTGACAGACATGTGGCTTCTTAAGGCAAAGATGCTGGTGACATAATTTTCAGGCACCATTTTATGGATGTAGTCATCTATTACTTAATATCTCCTGACTTCGTCTATGGCCAATAGTATTGGCGCGTTTACATGTGATTCAGACACCAATGCATGCTGAAGACGTTCCCATAGCATCAACGCAAAGACGCAGCACTGATATTCCCTCGGAAGGGAACATACAGTTAATTCAAAAGTTACTAAATATGAAGCAATCTAAGAATCAAGATCGACTAAAGTGACAGGAACCTGACAGCTACACCTGTGGTTGGTGTGCAATTGTAGTTTTGTTACTGTGCTGCTCAAATCATGTTATTTTTCGCCACTTGACCAAGCCACTCTAAATGATGAGATTTTTTTTGTCATGTCTTAGTGTTGGCATTGCCTCTCCTATTGAGCTCTTTTGCACCGCAAAAGAATGAAAAACTTCTTTATTGAAGTTCCCTTTCGAAGGAACTTAACTTTGAAGCTATGGGAACACCCATTGCGTGACCGGTGTTTGAAGTCTGTGTGAAAACATGCCAATTGATTGGCAAATGGCAGCCCTTCTGATGTCACAAGAAGTGCCCGTGAGTATAAAATGGTACCTGCTTTAGACTTCATCAGCCTTTTTTTCTTCAGGATCCACTCGTCTAAGTGTGTGTGTGTGTGTGTGTGTGTGTGTGTGTGTGTGTGTGTGTGTGTGTGTGTGTGTGTGTGTGTGTGTGTGTGTGTGTGTGTGTGTGTGTGAAGATATTTCCTGTCAATGTAAGCTTGAGAGCAGAGTGAATGCTCTCAGCTCTTGAGGGACCTGTATATGCATGCACTGTGATGAATCGTGGTAGGGAAGCTCTGCTCTTGCTTGATAATTTTTTTGAAGGATCAGAATTGAGCGTGTGCACCTCACGTTTTGGACTCGGCGTTGCAGAGGCATTTGTCTGATCTTTGCTCAGCAAAGCTGCTGGAGTATGATGTTCATTCCTACCCCTCCATGGAGAGTTGCTGCATAACCACATGTTAGCCCTTCATGCCGCGTAGCTCACAGCCGTTCAGTTTAAAACTGCTATGGTGGCCATGGAGACACGTCTGTGACAAGAAGAATTGAAATCTTTCTCCTTGATTTTCTCTCATCTTGCACTCTGACTGCCTGTGTGATTGTCCCACAGAGGTGTGGTCTCAGCTAGCAACTTTAATATGTAGCAGAGATGGAGGTAACATCATTCTCTCTTGCTTTAGGCTCCTCCCCCTCCATCCTTTGCTGATGTCCTGTCCGGCTCTCATGGACAGGTTTTTCCTATGGAGAAGTTTATGTGCAGTTAGAGCTTTTCTCAGCAATGTTGCTTTTTCAATCTCTCATACTTAGAGATTAAAGAAAATGCATGTTATTTTTGCTCGCTTCTCTAGGAGAACCTTGCTTAACACTTATATGCTGCTTTCTGCCTCAATAAATACGGAGATATGAGTGTATGCTCCTTTTATATTTGCATATGAAGGATTGGTTAGAAATATCTAAAAGAAGATAGGCTATTCCGCCTCTCGCATCCCACTTAGGACCTAGGGCCCTATCTTGCACCCAGCGCAATTGACTTTGTACACTGACGCATTTATCATTCGTATTTTGCACCCGCGCTCCCTGGGCGGTTCAGCGCAAAAAAGGAGGCGTTCTGGCGCAAACAATCCCTGGTGCTATTTTGCAGTTCCAGAAAACAATTACGCCACTGACCAGAAAAAAACTAGTCTAAAGTCAGTGGCACGTTGCGCGCACATTCAGATGCTTTTTTAAGCGTGCATGCTTGGCCATAATACAGAGTGTGAACAACGCGCATACACTGTAGATGATTCTCTTATCTACACACAGATGCATTTTCCTTTTTGCAAATGATACATTATTATTAGGAAAAATATTAAAACACGAGGGAAATCATTGTTGTGTCCATGACGATGGGAAAAATAGGCATACAAAGCTTACACATTTACCCAAATTATTAAATGCATGTTTAACCGAAGCTAATTTGGGTGGGTTTGTCCCATTCACAATGTCACTTCTCTTTCTTTTACGGCCTTGACGAGAACATTGATCTCCTTGGCTGAGAACCGATTCTGAAGCACGCCTGGTAAATGCCCCGTTATAATAGTATTGCGCCATGGAACAAGCGCACCTCGTTTATCATGCTCTTAAAGGGAATGTGATATAAAGCTCTTATTGGTTTGTTTCCCGTTACGCCCAAACCACAACTATGAATAATGAAGCTAGTTCAGACCAACCCCTTTTAGATTTGCGTCGAGCACAAGAGTCATTTATCCCGCCGGTTAAATAGCAACAGCGCCGAGATCCGCCCACAAAGTTACTTGCTCTTTGCGCTTGACACTTGCGTTTTAGATCGTTAAAATAGGGCCCCTAGTTTCTCCCCACAGTTGCGAATTTGGAAATAGTAAAATGCTCTTCCCGTGTTAATAGTTGTACACTGGTTGGCATCGGTGAAGAAAGATGGACTATTCCACTTGTCGCGTCCCACATCCTCACATGCCATTTCTCCTTTTTAAATGCATAGATAGAAGTGTATGCTCCTTTTATATTCACATATGAAGGGTTGCCAGACTTAGTCAAGTCAAGTCAAGTCACCTTTATTTATATAGCGCTTTTTACAATACAGATTGTATCAAAGCAGCTTCACAGTGATAACATGAAAATAATATAACAGTTTGTTTCTAAAAGAAAATTGAGTCAACGTCCACCTTAAGTAAGGCAGATCAATAATATTATTGAATATTAAATGTCCCCAACTAAGCAAGCCAAAAGCCAAGGCAACAGTGGCAAGGAACCAAAACTCCATCAGGTGACAGAATGGAGAAAAAAACCTTGGGAGAAACCAGACTCAGTCGGAGGGCCAGTTCTCCTCTGGCCAACGAAGGAACAGTGCATGATTTATGATTCGGGCAGCATTACAAGTCAGATTGGATCGGAACATTTAGAATATTTATCCATTTCCATCTTTTGGAAGTCCAAGTAATCACGCCGGTGTTGAGACGAGTTGTTGAGGATCAGTGCCGTCCACCATAGAGGGTCCATATCGCCGGTGTTGAGTCGTCTCTTCACAGGCTTTGTGATTGGCGTATCTGAAGTCTCTGTGAAAGGCTGGATACAAACTGGAGCTGACGAACGCCGTTTTTCTCGGGACTCGCGTCCCGAGATAACAGCAGAAAAGCAAAAAGGGAAAATAATTAGCGTAGCTGCTGTTCATAATGATTTCCATAACACGGGCGTAAATGATAAAAAAACATGAAGACAGTGATTCTTGCGTCCCAGAGTCACCCCCCTCCGTCCCCCACTCAACTCAGCCCTGCTTACTGACCTCTACATCCCTCCTGCTGCTGAGACCCAACCACAATCTCACAATCTCTCCGCAACCCAACCATACGCGCCGACCCGTTTGACTAAGGCTGTCGAGCCCCACTGTCGTCGTTAATGCAGGTTCAGTGGCAACGGTTCCGTATGGCATACCAACTACCGCAAAACACAATATCTACCCAACCACCCGTCATTCACGCAATATACACAGGAACGTAATGACTGTAAATACTATGCAACTTATACAAATAACCTACAGACTCTTCAAGTTTTATAAAATAAAATGCATTTGATCTGATTCAGCAGTGGTATAAAAGGTAAGCATTATGTAAATGCTTGGCTAAAGAGATGCGTCTTTAATCTAGTTTTAAACTGGGACAGCGAGTCAGAGCTTCGAACAATATCAGGAAGGCTATTCCAGAGTTTTGGAGCTAAATGTGAGAACACCCTTCCTCCTTTAGTGGACTTAGATATCCTAGGAATGACCAGAAGCCTCGAATTTAGTGATCTTAAAGAACGTGATGGATTGTAGGGCGATAGAAGGTCCATTAAATACACAGGAGCTAAACCATTTAGGGCTTTATAGGTCAGTAATAATACTTTGTAATTGATACGGAACTTGATAGGTAACCAGTGTAGAGATAATAAAATTGGTGTTATATGATCATATTTTCTTGACCTAGTAAGAACTCTAGCAGCTGCATTTTGCACTAACTGTAGCTTGTTTATTGAGGATGCAGGACAGCCAGCTAATATAGCATTACAATAATCTAGTCTCGAGGTCATGAATGCATGAACTAACTTTTCTGCATCAGAAACAGATAGCATGTTACGTAGCTTTGTAATGTTTCTAAGGTGGAAAAAGGCTGTTCTTGTAACATATGAAATATGATTTTCGAAAGACAAGTTGCGGTCTAGTATAACACCCAGGTCTTTTACTGTAGTGGATAAAGTAACTGGACATCCTTCTATATTAAAGTTGTATTGTAAGTGAGTTTGTGGGTAGTTTTTTGGACCAATAAGTAATACCTCCGTTTTATCTGAATTTAGTAGCAGGAAATTACGCGTCATCCAGCATTTTATATCTTTGAGACACTCTGTCAAATTTGATAAGTTAGTGTTTTCATCTGGCCGTGATGAAATATATAATTGAGTGTCATCAGCATAACAGTGGAAATTAATTGCATGTTTTCTTATAATATTACCAAGTGGGAGCATATATATTGAGAATAGCAGAGGGCCTAACACCGATCCTTGCGGCACTCCATAGTCTACTGACGTTATCTTTGATTTTTCCCCATTTAAACAGACAAAATGATAACGGTCTGATAAGTACGATCTAAACCAGCTTAATGCCTGTCCCTGAACACCAGTGTAGTTTTGTTGTCGATCCAGGAGTATTTTATGATCGATAGTGTCGAACGCAGCGCTTAGATCGAGTAGAACTAGTATTGAGATACAGCCTTGGTCAGAAGCTAAAAGTAAATCATTTGTAATTTTAACTAGCGCAGTTTCTGTGCTATGATGCGGTCTGAATCCTGACTGGAATTTTTCATATATCTCATTTTCTTGCAAGAAAGAGCACAATTGAGCGGACACAATTTTTTCTAGTATTTGGGATCTAATAAACATGTTGTTGGTTTTGATGCAATTTAGCTCTTCCTGTCCTATAGTTGTAAAGCGGTGTAGTTGTTCCAGAGGGGGGATAATTGAGGCTGAATCATAAGACACCATAATAGAGTGTACATTTACAATTGTGTTACAGATGCTTTCTATTTTCTCATTAAAGTAGTTCATAAAATCATTACTACTATACTGTAACGGAATATTTTGCTCTGGTGATGTCTGTATATTTGTTAGTCTAGCCACGGTGTTAAATAAAAACCTTGGATTATTTTGGTTATTTTCTATTAGTTTGTGGAGATGCTCAGCCCTGGCTGCTTTTAGAGCCTTTTTATAACGTGACATACTGTCTTTCCACGCGAATCTAAAGACCTCTAAATTAGTTTGTTTCCATTTACGCTCTAAGTTACGAGTTTCTCTCTTGATAACATGCGTAGCACTGTTGTACCAAGGTGCTTTAGTTTTCTCTCTAACCTTTTTTAATCTAATTGGTTCTACTTAGCTGAAACAATGGGCTATTCTGTTTCTTGCGTCCCACTTTATCAGTTATCACTCCTCCAGTGTGGCTTTGGGGTAGAGCATACAGTAAATGGGCCTCCTCTCGCTCAAGAGTGTCATCATGCTGAGGCCTCCGCTCCCCAGAGCTCCATCTAGACAGTGACATAAAGTGTAAATGGCTTTCTGTGGGCCTCCTTGGTAACTTTATGGTAGAGCGTAGACAGGCCTCTTCTCGTTTTAGAGGGTCTTCATACTTATGGCCTCCACTCCCTAGAGCTAGAGAGTGATATCAAGTGTGAGAGGCTGGGCAATACAGCCACTGCCTCATCAGTCGCCCCTTCATTTTGGACCGGGAGGTGATAATGAGGGAAGCATTTATATACCTGTTTATATACCTGAGGCTTGTACAGATTAGGAAGACTGGTCAAATACCCCTACTTCTCATCTGTCGCTCCTCCAGTTTTGACTTGGAGGGGATAGTGTGGTCATAGTGGAACTATGTAACACATTTCCTAAAGGTTCGTGTGGAGTATGAAGACAGAGTATAAAGGTGGCATTGCGCTGTGGCAGCTCATTGTCTTTCCTCCTTGCAAGACTTGTGGGAATAGGCAATCATTAGTCGATGAGGCTAAGGGTATAGAGATTGACCGTCCCCAGTCATCATTGGGTGTTAAAGTTGGGTTACATTCTCGCCTTTCTTCAATGCACTTTTTCAAAAGGCGTAATGAAGGTTGAAGCGGGCTCTTTTACAGAGCAGAGGTAGATTGAATCGCGATCTGTGATTCATTTTCTCATCTGTACTTTTACCCCAGTTATTTTAAATATGAAAGTCAGCCTGCTGAGAAGTTACCTTGGATGCTTCCTTCGCTAAGGCCATTCCTATAGCTTAAGAGGTAGTAACGGATTGAGGATTTGTAGAGTTGCGATAGCAATTCCGCATCAGGCCTGTTATGGGATTTCCCTGGTAAATTTTGCTCTAAGGAGCAGGTAAGAGCATTGAGCTTTGGAATTTTACTAGCTAGGCTACTTGCTCTTATGGGAATTAAGGGCATTCATGTCTTAGTGATGTGCCTGAACGAACTTTGACATTTAATTTTTCCGGTGAAAGTCCTTTGAGTTATGGGTGCTAGTTCACAATGATTGTGCATATCTTCACAGCTTTGTGAGGCAGACACTTGTTCAGTTAATGTTCCCATAGTGTCAAAGTTATGGCGCAGCAGTGAATTCCATTGAAAGGGAACATCTAAGTTATGAATATAACCCTGGTTCCCTTTTGTTCAGTCACTTCGAGTTACTCAGTGACTGATGAATGGGGTTTCGCTTAGAAGTCTATCACCTTCGAGTATAAAAAAACGAGCCAATGGCAAGGAAATGCCATGGGTCTGCGGAATTTGCATAACATAACACTGCCCTACCTCATGAGTATATAAGGAAGTACGCTGGCAATATGCAGTTATGTTTTTGCTTCAGAGCCAAGAGGTCCTCGTCACTCCTGCAAGCCTGTTCTCTGAGTGTCTTCTTCGAGTCTTCTTTGAAATGAGCAGCTCTCCAGTCTGTGTTGGTGTGACGGGGTTTTCCAGTGAGTTGCACTTCACGAGTGCTGTCTTGCATGTTTGGACTTGGAGCACGATAAGGCAGCTTTCGCGGATGATTCATGTTCTCATTGTGGGAACATTACCATCGGGTGCTGCGGTCTAGACTCCATGACCTCACTAGAAGTAGAGTCCACTCTGCCACGCCCCAATTTATCCCCTCCACGAGAGGTGATACTTTGGCTGGTGGCCAGGGTGACCTGAAGGTTACGGTGTGCAATAAAGCCCCGACGATGCTTCTTCGGGCCACACCCGCTCTTGCCCACCGCAACCCGCGAGTCTTCCGAGTGTGATCGCGGGGCAGCCTACGGACTGTGTCTCATTCGGGGCTCCAGATCGATCGTCATATCACAAGGTGGGCTGGAGTCTTCCGAGAATGAAGATTCGGCTGTGCTGCCACCTTCGGGTGTGCCAGCATTGTCCGAGTCCAACCCGGAACTGACAGCCATGCTTTCCCGGGCCACCACGAGCATCGGACTAGAGTGAAAACCTCCGCCCTATCCTGAGTGTTCGCGATTAGATGATTGGTTCTTGGGTGTTGCAAGCCAGCACATCCCCTCCAGTTCCTTTCTTCCTGGAGGTGCATGAGGAGGTCACGAGATCATGGAAGTCCCCGTTGTCTTACCGTGATCATTTGGCGATCTACTCCGCCTTCTCTACCCTTCTCTATCACTTTCGAGTATAAAAAAATGAGCCAATGGCAAGAAAATGCCATCGGCCTGCGGAATTTGCACAGCGTAGCTCCACCCTACCTTGTGGATATATAAGGAAGTAAGCTGGCAATATTTACGAGTCCCTTACAAGCCTTGCCACTCTCATCCCCCTCTGTCACCAGAACCCTGTCAGAGCAGGCCCCAGTGGAATGCACGTCCTTCCCTGGTCTCCTCTGTCAGGACGCGGCTTATGAACGTGCCCCCACACAGGGAACGAGGGTTACATACATTTACATGCACTGGTTCTAATTGTATTGCGAAAATAACTAGTGGTTGACCCAAACGCAGCAATTATTTATAGTTCACTAGAATACAATCAAATAGCTTTTCCCACATATCTTGCATTTGCCTTCATTTTATTTATCCTGCACAGGTTTATTATTCTGCGACATCAGAATTGTGTGGCCATACATGCGTGCAGCTTAGAGAAAACATTGATCCTGACCTATCAATACTTTAGAAGCTGCTTTGTCTCTTAAATTATTAGACCCTTTTTCTCAAACTATAGAAGGTTTTTGCTGTAGTTTCCTAGCCTGGGTTTCCCCATGCTGCCTTGCGCACAGCGCAATATTATTCACGCTGCTAGGCAGTCTGGATTCCATGGACCAGATTTTCGCCTCAGCGAGGGGACCAATCACAGAACGGGGATGGAGCAGCAAGACGATTATGACGTCTATGCGACACACCGAAGCAGTTTGTATACCTATGGATCCAACATGGCAGCAGACGCGAAGTTACCTTTCAATGCAGCATTAGATATTGTTCTAAGTAGTTTAGTTAAATCTCTGTCCCATCGTCTTCTTCCTCGTCTAATTTCTGTCACTCTACATACATCATCTGGTATAATTGAAACACTTGCCTCAAACCATGCCTCAAATACGTGAAAATGAACGTGGTTCCCAGACCGACGTCTCAATGAGACTCGGTCTGACGTTAGCCAGGTTAGTAGTTTCCATATAATCAACTCAATTGCGGTTGAAGGATAATTCCCAGTCATCTGTTGTGTGATTTTGAATTGAACAGTAGTCAAGTCAAGTCATATTTATTTATATAGCGCTTTTTGAAACAGATTGTTTCAAAGCAGCTTTACAGAGATAACCGGAAAATGAAGCAACAAAGTTTGTTTCCATAAGAAAATAGCATCACAGTCCAGCTTAAGTAAGTTCCGTGAAGTTGAATTTTTGTTGTAAAAAAGTTATTAATTTAGTTCATTTATATATATAGAGAAATATATATATATATATATATCTGGAGAAAACCGTGATGTCATTGTCTCAGCTCAGTTCAGTTCTCAATGGTGTCAATGCAGGCAGATCAATAATTATTGTTTAATATTAAATTAAATGTTAAATTTAATGTCCCCCAACTACATACATACCATACATTAGGAAATTAGCACTTTGATTTCATTATTTCATTGTTTTGTGCATTTACTCTAGCAATGTTGCATGTACTGTATGTCCTTAGCATTAACATAAATTAATTCAGCATGGCTGCCGAAATGCATGTTTTCAAACTAAGCTTATTAAATACTGCCATTAATCGGGTTCAGGTGCTTGTGTTGAATGCATTTTTAGTTTCTCTCTCATACAAAGACTTTTGTCTGGATTTAGGGCTGCTAGCTTTTTCCTGCCAAACTTCGGCATTGTGGGATGATGAACTTTGGAAAATCACTGAGCTTTTTCATTTTAACAGAGCAGTGTAATGAAAGTTGTGACTTGTTAAGTGTTCAAAAACTCCTCCAGATGGGAAAACCATTAAGATTATGAGATTTTTTCGATGGTAAATTAAGAAAATATTTCTGCTTGTCTTGGCCAAAAACCACCTCTTACAGATACTCAGAATGGGGCTTTCTGTTAGTTATGACTCGCTCCAGTTCTGCTAATAGAGTCCCTGAAGGATAACAGCACAAGAACTACACAGTGGAACTCATGGCCTGTAGTTTTCTCAATTGGCATATCAAAGCAATCATGATGGTAATACCTGCATAGTTTATATGAATATCGCCAACAAAAAAAGAGGTGTTTAAATAGAGGAGAGCTAGGTTAGAAGACAACATATTTACGAAGGACCTGTGTGATGTGGTTCAAGGTTTTGGAAGGAAGAAGACAGGGGTCGGCGTGACTGGGACTCGCTTTTATTGTGATAAAACACAAAGGAACAAAACAAAAGGGCGCACTCAACGCGCATTCACCGTGCATCACTGGCGACACAGCACACAACAGACAAAAAACTTTAAACAGGCAGAATAGCGCAACAGGTTCTCTGGTGACGGCGGCGAGTCCTCAGTCAGTCTCTCTCTGACTCTCTCTCATTCCAGCCGGCTTATAAGCGGTCTCTCCACGCCAATTACTGCAATCAGACACAGGTGTTCGTCATTTACACTTGGCCTACTGACTTACCGCTCGGGCTCCCTCCTCTCTCTCCCGCAACAGACTTTACTAAACCACGCCCCCCTCGCAACAACCTGTAATATAAACCTGCCTCTGATTGAAAGATGTACTTAAGAAATATAACAAACCTTTAAGGTAAATATATTTTACCTTCAAAACAAATTTCAAACATGGCAGGTTCGATGATTTTCCAATGTACTAGACCATATTATTTGTCTAAATATTCTTCATGAAATACAAAAGCACATTTATGCGGCCTTGTACTTCATGTACTCCATGTACTCCAACTTCATTGCATTGTGTGTGTGTATACAGTATATATATATATATATATATATATATATATATATATATATATATATATAACTCAAAACGAAGGAAAGAACATATATAGGACAAATAAAGATAGATGTAAGATATATCCAAAATACAAAGAATAAAACCCCAAAATACACAAATAAACCTTGAACAATACAACATACATACAAATATACTCCACCATATGGAATTTACAACACATGAAATAATATCAGAAATTCAAAACCATCCATTGAAAATAACTGTACATATACGTTAGTAAACATCTTTAACATAAATGCATTTCTCCAGATAACATCGATGGCCAAACATATAACATGGATGGCTACATATTGTTTCATGTTCATGTTTCAGGTTCCTGTCACAGACTTTGCTTCTGGGAAACATAATCAGTTGATCTCATAAGAACAAGATTGAATTTCAAGTCAATACTTTACAATCATATAGTTTCAGTACAGATCCATTCAAAACACCAATCAAAAATGGCTAAATAAATAGCAGGTTAAACATTACTGTTATTACTATTTTTAGTTATGTAATTTAGGCTATTTTAAGTTAATATGATTTAAGTTTACGTTAAGATGAATATAAGTGAGATAATAAAGGGTGCCAAATTCTGCCAATGTTTTTAAATGTGTGTAAAGGTGTCAGAGCCCTGCTGCATGCTGGTTTGGCAGATCGCTATATGTGCGAAAACAGCACGGATGTGAGGAATATTTAGGTAGTGACTCTTCAGGGATAGAAAGAGTGAGAGTAAACAGCAGTTCATTGATTACATAGTCCAGAGGCTACAGAGACAAACACATCCACTACCTACTCTCTAAAAGAGAAAGAGAGTGAAAGAGAGAGTTTGTTTGTGTGTGAATGTCTTCTGAAGCAAAACAATAGGTGTGTGTAAGAAATATACCAATATATTAAACTTTTTAAACATAAGCACATTGTGAAGCGTCACATAAGTGTTCTCTGAAGCATGTTGTAAAACTTGCAGGGGAAAAACTGCACATATGTCATGCTTCATGTCATGGTTCACAATCGCTTATGTTTACGTCAGGGGTGTGTCCTCCAAGGGCAAGAGGCAAGGGAGGTAGTGTCTAATCAAAGAAATTGGAAGAGAAAATAATTGATTGTACAAAAATAAAACAGCTAAAATATTACAAAATGTGACACCAAGGGCCAGATTTACTAAAAGCTTGCGCCAGCACAAACCCTCTTTTGGCATTAAAAAACTACTGTCAGGATTTACTAAAGATACTCAGTGAAGAATTACTTTGCGTTCACACCACTGCTGGCGAGAGCGTCAAAGTGGCCGGAAGTCATTCATTTTCAATGAGAGCCGGCGGCGAGGTCCGGTGAAGACGGAGTGGCGCGTATTGGATGGTGAAAGCGGCGAGGAGAGTTGAAATCAGGTCAACTTTATGGTAATGAGCTATGACGCGGTTCGGCGGCAACCAATCGGAATGTAGAATCGGAATGCTCCGTTTGAGAGGTTTCCAGAGAACGTAGTCCTGTAAACTTTGGTTCTAACCACATTAGTTCCCAAGCAAAGTAGAGGAGAGGATGATCATTGGAATTTGATAAGAAGGCGCGCAACACTACTTATAGGCAAGATTTTCACGCTAGAACACTTATTTTTCAGGGGGAATGCAAATTAGAATAGCACTTAATCATGAACACAAATGTCACACCACACAAATGGCTTTTAATTGGTTTATTTCATTAGCAAACATATCACTATAATTGTTACGTTCTTTCCATCGATCAATTTTCTGCAAAAATAACGATCGACATGCTTGTTTGCTTTTTGGCCCCTTAAATTAAATTTAAAAAAAGACCAAGCATTCGATCTACGTCAGAGCATCAGAGCGTCCACGAATCTTTCCACGACGTCGCTGGCAGGGCGGCGAAAGCGAATTTTGCCGCTCTTGCCGGCGGCGGTGTGAATGCACGGTTAAAGCTGAAAAGTCGTGGACACAGTTATTTTTGCGGCTGACCTAATTGCATATGCATTTGTAGGAGTTCCCTTTCAGACCCAAAACTTATGGGAGGAGAGTTTTTTAAATGAATCATGCAAGGTGATTTACTAAGGTTTACTTTGCACTAGTCAATTTACTGGTATGTCTTAAACCAGATACTAGATTGTATTGTTCACTATGGAAATTATCCGGCTATGTTCTTTAATTTGTGTGTCGTCAGTAGATCATGTGCAGAACTTTACACTATCATCTGTGCTTTTTTGGAATTGGAATACAGTGGGAGGCTTGCCCATTGACTTTTAAACAGACCCTCCAAATCGTGTGGGGGAAAGTCAAGGGGATGAATGGGGGAAAGTCAAGGGGAAAGTCACGTGAGAGGAGGCAATGCTTCCCTCACTCTATGACTGGATATTATGGGTTATATTTCGATATGATTGGTTCATGCGATAAATCCCGCCTCTTATTTTCGTGTGCGTTCACAAATCGGTCTGGATGGAGAAAATAATGGCGTTAATGGAAGACTAATTAAAAAGTTAGAGTTTACAACTCAATCTCTTATCACCGCTTTGTCACATCATATTCAAACTTGAAATGGCTTTAAAACATGATGACTATGTTTTCTTTTTGTGAGCAAATTTTGATGAAAATAAGTTGACTAGAAAAGAACAGCTGAACATCAGCTCACAAATAAAATATATTGCTTAAATTGTTAGTGCCGTTAGTTATTTTGGAATAAATGTAAAAATGCGTAAAAACACTAATGAGATTTATGTTTTAATAAATAGAACATTAATTACATGGTGTAAAATTACAAAATATAATTAAATGAATAAATTTACATTTGATATACAAATGTAAATTTATTCATTTATATATATATATATATATATCAGAGCCGGTCCGAGCCTTTTGGAGGCCCTAAGCAGAATTTGATTTGGGGGCCCCCTCCCACTACACGAAGTCACCTGTGCTTGATGATTATTGACACAAATGTCACGCAATAATGATACATTATAAATGAATAGATGGAGGTTATGTATTGATACAAAATAAATACTTAATAAAAAATAGATCCCTACTTAAATAAAAAAGTTTTAACTTTTACTTTACCCTTTTACTAACTCTTTGAAACTTCTTAAAACAAACTGTCTCAAAACATATAAAATAAATTACTCACATCAAACAATGACAAAACTGAGAAATCAGAAACATAATAAGAGCAAGGGTTCAACAATGACAATTATTGTTGAAAACTGTACAAATATTATTATTTCTCAACTGTGTCAATACAGTGTAACTGTCCTCAAAATCTTTTTTATTATTATTAGTGTAACAGACTTTGTTGGATTGTACATGACAGAATCCAACAAAGTCTGTTACTATAATACCGGTAATGATGTTCTGGCGCTCGTTGTATGTGTGTGCAATCTATTTTTCCCCTCGGGGCTTTCCGTAGATAGGAATGGGTCGTGCGCACTTGGTACTGGAGTGTCGCGGGTTTTTGGAGTTAGTGATCTGATGTGTGGTATAATAAAGTGGAGAAGAGTTCAGACTGCTATGTTTATTATTTATTCAAACTGCTACCCTTACACCTAGAAGGTTAAGTTCCCCTGCGGCTATTTTCTCCAACTTAAACCGATACCGTGACTATGCGCAGTTGCGCACGAATTGTCTATGCACTCGCGAGGTGTCTAGATTATGCGCGTGACTTAAACGCTGGCAGACACAGCAGCAGTTGTTGGCAGGTATATTGATCATGAAATCAGAATTTTCTTGTCTTGAATTATTCATTCATTCATTCATTTGTCACTTGTTTAAGTCATCTAAAAAAAACAAAAAAACTTTTTTTAAACTCGATTGGGGGGCCCCCTCGTTAAGGAGCCGCTTAGTTCGCTTATATATATATGAGGACTTTGCCTCCTCATTTTAAAACACCAATGCATGCCACTGATTCACATATTTTTCTTACACATACCTATCGTTTCGCTTCAGAAGACATTGATTTATCCACCGGGGTCGAATGGATTACCGTCATGATGGCTGTATCAAAATTTTGGCGCCCATTCACAGAGAGATTGTTTTAAAATTTTGTGTGTTGTTCTTAAGAAAGTCATATACATATGGTATGGCATGAGGGTGAGTAAATGGTGTGAGGATTTTTATTTCTGGGTGGAGTATCCCTTTAAATGGAAATTACAATGTTTACTTACCTTCAAGTTGTTTCAAACCTGTATGAGTTTCTTTCTTCTGTAAAACACAAAGGAAAATATTTTAAAGAATGTTGGTAACCAGACAGATGACGGCACCCATTGATTTCCATACTACTGTGGTAGTCAATGGTGCCCCACAGATATTTCGTTACAAACATTCTTCATAATATATTTTCTTGTGTTCCAAATAACAAAGAAATTCATACAGCTTTGGAACAACTTGAGGGCGCGTAAATGATGACAGAATTTTCATGTTAGGGCGAACTAACCCTCAGAAACAATCACATAATTCCCAAATGATTGCCAACAGATCACAATTTTTCAGCAATGGTGTATGGGCCCAAAAATGTATTAGGAAATGAACCGGGGTAAAGTTGGTTTTAAATGTTAGCTTTTATAGCATTAGCTTAATTCAAAATTCTCACACATGGGACACTTCTAGAAAGGTGTTATAGATTATAATAGCTGGTTTTGTTTTTGTTGTGGCTCTTCTCGTCATTCCAGTGATCAAAGATTACTTTACAAGATTAACTAATATTTCACTAGTCATTGGGGAAGATTGAGAATGTTCTGGAAAAGCGAGAGAAAACAATCCATTCCAGCAACTAGTACATTCTTCCAGCATGACCTCATCTAACCTTTCTTAGTGTGCTGAATGAAACTGTACACTGGGTAAACCTCCAATCGAAATTCATGTTATTTGACCTCCACCATTTCCTTGTGCATGCATTTATCTATCACTGTCACTCTCATCCTTATTGATTATTGATTAGAGAAAGGGGAATTGTGTTTTGTGAAAGCATATGTGATAATAGAAGCCTTCAATCCGGACGCTTGTGGGGGAAGAGTGAGAGAGAGAAACAGACAAAAAACAAGAGAGATCACAAACTGTTCATGGTTAGTGTGTGACGCATGCCTGGTAAGAGAACGAAGAGAGACTGTGGCGGAAAACGAAAACTGTAGGGAATTAGAAAGGAAATGCAGGGGTAGAGATGGGAAATGGGAGAGTTCCTAAAACTTCTCTAAATCCATAGCCAGTGAAATTGATACTTTTAACCAAAAAATACCTTTTTACCCCACATAATTTTGTGTTAACGTGTAAACAGAATCTCTGGTTTGCTGTACTTTAATATGACTAGAGCAGAGTCATTTAATATGACTCTGCTTCAATAATAATGATCATAATAATAACTTTCATGGTACCCAAGGTCGCTTAACAAAAGTGTGTGTGTGTGTGTGTGTGTTGTTAATATGGGGCCGGAAAGATAGAGTGGCATCCAGAAGACGCCCAGGTTGCGCACCTCAGGAGAAGGGGAAATGCAGCAGCCATCCACAACCAGGGCTAGGTCACCAACTTTCCTGAGCAGTGGTGCAGGAGCCACCACCATGAGTTCTGACTTATTACTGTTCAGTTTGACTAGGTTTGTGGTCATCCATGATTTGAGTTCCTGCAGGCAGTTGACAAGTTGTGTGGTTGGGAGCTGGGAGGAGGGGTTTGTGCTGATATAAAGTTGAATGTCATCGGTGTAGCAGTGGTAATTGAGTCCATGTTTACGGACAATATGACCTACGGGTAGTGTGTAAATGTTGAACAGCAGCGGACCAAGCACTGAGCCCTGGGGTACACCATGGTCGGCGGGTGCTGGATCAGAATTTGAGCCATTTAGGGCGATGAATTGTTTCCGGTCAGTGAGATAGGACCGGAACCAGGACAGTGCTGTACCACTGAGGCCGATGAGCTCAGACAGGTGGTGGAGAAGGATAGTATGTGAAACTGTATGGCTGCAGAGAGGTCAAGGAAGATGTGGATGGAGATGAGGCCGTTGTCAGCAGCCAGGAGGAGGTCATTGGTGATTTTGATGAGGGCAGTCTCAGTACTATGGTGTCTTCTGAAACCAGATTGGAGAGGTTCGAAGAGCTCATGGTGGGACATGTGATCTTGAAGCTGGGCAGCCACTGCCCTTTCCAAGATTTTGCTGAGGACAGGGAGGTTGGAGATTGGACGATAGTAGTTGAGGCCGTCTGGATCTGAGCCTGGCTTTTTGAGAGTAGGGATGACTGCCGCCATTTTAAAACTGGATGGTACCACACCAGAGTTAAGAGATGCATTTATGATGTTTTGCATTGAGTGGCAGAGGATGGGAAGACAGGCCTTGACCAGGGTGGTGGGCATTGGATCAAGACTACTGGTTGAGGTTTTGGCTGAGATTACCAGTTTTGTTACTTGATCAGCATCCAGAGGAGAGAAGACGGATAGGCAACACTGCGGTGAGCCGGCAGCGGAGTGGTGAGAATCATGTTTAAGCTATGTAGGGCAGGGGGTAATTCCAGGAGTCTGGAGCTGCCGGTAGATGGTGTCCACTTTCTGCTGAAAAAAACAAGACATAGTGAGCTGCCTACTCAGCGTTTTGAAGAAATAGTTTGACCAAAAGACCCTACATTGGACAAGCAGTTTGGAAATAGATGGATGGAGCTCACCTAAAAATAATATGGGCATTTGAGATTTAAACATTATGATGGGTACATTGTGGCAAGCAGGGCGGTGCCGAGAGCCGTGAGAGGCCGGTGCCGTTATTGATAATGAGCGACACATGTGCGACGCATCGGTCTCGTATCTCTAACAAAGGAGCGGAAGCATAAAAGGAGGAGCGACGACTGTGAAGGACGAGAGCGGACCAGGCCTGGAATATTTGTATTGTTTATGTATGTGAGCAGGGGTGTAGCACAGATCCTGGGCCCTATGCATAGGCAGTCCTGAGGGGCCCCCATGTTCCTCAAACTGAGTGCCAGGTGTTTCACAATGTTACGATCTGCTTCTACTAAATCTGACATAAATATAATGTTGAAATGATGATATGTAGCTACCGATGAGCTACCTGATATAGCCTATACATTTAAAATTAAACATGTTTCAAATTAGGCTATTATATTGCTGTGTTGTATGCAAACAGCATTGTTAGTGTACAGTTTATTTATTTAGCCTTTACCTCAGATTACATGTATAACAAAATTATCATCTGAAAGTGTTTGTTCTGCTCTTTCAATGGGTTGTCTCAGTTCTTTTTTAGCACTAACCATCGTGGATATATTCAAGCAGTTCCCCTTCAGGGACTACCGCTGCGTGAAATCGCAGTGGGAACGCCCTCAGCGTGACGCGTCTGAAGCATGAATGAAATCAGTCAATGGAGAGAATGAGCGTACGGCGAGTGACGTCATCGACCAGGAAGCTATAAATATCCCCTGAGTACACAACACGCCAGCTTTTAGTTACTTCCGCAGCTCTGTGTGTGTCTGAATCTGTCGATTGTGTTTGTCTGTTTTGTCAGGAGTTTTCACTATATATATTTTATATAAAAAAAACAATATGAGCGAGCAGTATAAGAAGTGTGTTCCCCCCTGTACTCGGCACATCACGGGTGGGGATTCACACGAGCTAAGTGTGGCTTGTTTGGGAGTGCAGCAATGCCCAGTCGGCTCTCGAGGGAGTCGATTGTCAGCATTGCGAGCGTTTTCCCTTGAGAACTCTGCGCTCGCGGCGATCGCTCTTCGAGGAGAGTGATTTGCTGCGAGCTCCCCGAGGCTCGGGTCCCGCTTCTGTTGAGGCAGAGCGGCGGCGCTTGTCTTGGGGCTCGCAGATGGATCTCGCTGGCGACGTTGAGACGGGCTCCGCCCTATCTCAGCTATCTCCGACGAGATCTAGTGCCTCTCACCCGGCTCTGGAAGCACGCGCTGCGGCGGTTACTTCTGCCCGGGTGGAGGCACATGATGATGTTGAATTGAGATTTTCCAGTTCTGAGGAGTTGGATGTCGAAAGTTTATTATCAGAGAAAACTAGTTTATCACATTATACTGCAAATGAAGAAGGTTTGATGGATGTATTATCTCGGGCTGTTGAAAAGCTAAAAAAAATAAAATAAAAAAAATAACAGTATCGAGTGGCCAGCTGATAGACAGGTTTCTAGAATTAAAAGCAATCTAGATGATAGATTTCTGTCTGCACGACCTCAACCTTCTAGCCGGTGCTTACCGTTCTTCCCAGATCTTCATGCTGAGGTTTCAAAGACCTGGGTTAGACCGGTTTCAAGCAGAATTTACACAAATCAGTCCAATGCTTATGGTAACATTGTTGGTGCTAAATCTGCTGGTTATGTGACGATACTGTAGGCGGAGGAGACGCTTGCGAGCTATCTCTCTCCTGCTTCATCGTCTTCACTTAAAGCACCGGCTCTTCCACCAAAAAATAAATAAATAAATAAATATATATACCTCTGTGCTGGTGGGGAAGGCTTACTCGGTGGCTCGGCAGGCGGCTGCATGTTTGCATACGATGACTTTTATGCAGGCTTTTCAGGCCGACCTGCTCAAAGGAAATCTGAGGGGGGTCCCCGCCGAGAGAGACTTGCGTTCACCTCCGTTAAGGGTGCCCTGTCTCTCCCGGCGCCCTCAGGGGCCCGTCCTACTAACCCTGCCGAAACAGGGCGTAGAAGGGTCTGGCGAGTGCTTTCCCGAGGGACGCTCGCCGCCTCTAAGGAGGGTTCTAGTGTGTTCAGACCAGTCGTTCCCTGCCGGTGCGCCGTTACAGGGCACTGTGTCTGTCACGCAGAATGTTCAACCAGAGCAAAGTCTTTCGTCGAGTTCGTCTTCAAAAAGAGCACAGCAGAAGCGGAGTGTCACGTCTCGTGCCCCCCTGCAGAGAAACTGGAGGGACGAGGCGGGGTGCTCTCCGGCGCGGCCTTCTCGGGGCAGGACTGATCTGAGGACAGTCATTGTCGCCAGAAAGGCCGCGTCGAAAAAGTCCTGACGGGCTGAACGTCAGGACTCTGAGGGTGGTCCCCATCGGGAAAAACTTGAGTTCACCGCACAAAAACACGGTGCCCTGTCTTTCTCGATGCCCTCAGGGGTCTGTTCTACTAACCCTGCCTATACAGGGCGTAGAGAGACTCGGCGAGCGATTTCCCGAGGGACGCTCGCCCCCTCCAAGGAGGGTTGTGGAGTGCTCAGACCAGCTGTTTCCTGCCAGTATGTTACAGGGCGCTGTGTCTGTCACTCGGGATGTTCATCCGGAGGCCAGCCTCGAGAGGCTGGTTCCCTTAGTAGAGTTCCTGGCGGAATGGGTCCCCCACCCAGCAGAGAGTTAGGATACTACTTCATCGAAAAAAAAAAAATCCTGACGTGCTGAACGTCAGGGTTCTGAGGGTGGTCCCTATCGTGAAAGACCTGAGTTCACTGCACAAGAACACGGTGCCCTGTCTTTTCCGATGCCCTCAGTGGTCTGCTCTACTAACCCTGCCTTCACAGGGCGTAGAGAGACTCGGCGAGCGATTTCCCGAGGGACGCTCCACCCTCCGAGGAGGGTTGTGGAGTGCCCAGACCAGCTGTTCCCTGCCAGTACGTTACAGGGCGCTGTGTCTGTCACTGGGGATGTTCAAATCAGATCCGAGGACTGGTTTGTCATGATAGATCTAAAGGACGTTTACTTCCATGTATCTATCCTCCCTCAACACAGGAAGTTCCTGAGGTTCGCTTTCGGGGTCGAAGCGTACCAATATCGGGTTCTTCCGTTCGGCCTAGCACTGTCACCCCGAACATTCACGAAGTGTACGGATGCTGCTATAGCCCCGCTGAGGTTACAGGGCATCCGCTTTCTGTACTATATAGACGATTGCTTGATTCTAGCTCAATCGGAACAACAGGCGGTTCGGCACCGAGATGTCGTTCTTGCTCATATCAAGTGACTGGGGCTGAGGCTCAACGCCAAAAAGAGTGTTCTTTCTCCATTACAGAGAACCACTTTTCTAGGTGTAGTGTGGGATTCAACGACGATGCAGGCACGATTGTCACCTGCTCGTATTGCTTTGATTCTCGCTGCAGTAGATCAGGTCAAGCTAGGCCAGTCATCCACTGTAAAACAGTTCCAGAGACTGCTAGGTCTCATGGCAGCTGCGTCCAATGTGATACCTCTTGGCCTCTTGCACATGAGACTGTTACAGTGGTGGCTCAGGACCAAGGGATTCTCCCCGAGGGGAAATCCGCTTCGCATGATCGTGAGTTTGCGACGGTGTCATCACGCCCTGATCATGTGGAAAGATCCTTGGTTTCTGTCCCAAGGCCCTGTGTTAGGAGCTCCTTGTTGTCGCGTTATGCTAATGACAGATGCCTCTCTCACGGGTGGGCTCAGGGTCTGTGGGAGGACCATCATCGTCTGTGGCACTTAAACTGCCTAGAGATGTTGGCGGTGTTTCAGGCTCTGAAACACTTCCTCCCAGACCTAAGGGGCCACCATGTTCTTGTCCAGACAGACAACACATCGGTGGTTTCTTATATCAACCATCAGGGGGGTTTGCGTTCTCGCCCGCTTTACAAACTGGCACGTCAGATCCTTCTATGGTCCCAGGGGAAAATTCTTTCTCTGAGAGCTTTTATCTCCCGGGGTATTTAAATCAGGGGGCAGACATCCTGTTAAGACAGGGGCCGAGGCCCGGGGAATGGAGTCTTCACCCCGAGGTGGTGGAACTCCTATGGAAACATTTCGGTCTTGCCGAGGTAGACCTATTTGCTTCTCGAGAAACATCACACTGCCCGCTGTGGTTCTCTCTCAGCCATCCAGCCCCGCTGGGGTTGGATGCGATGGTACATCCGTGGCCGAGGTCACGCTTGTACGCTTTTCCCCCGATCGCTCTGCTCCCAGGAGTTCTGGAGAGGGTTCGCCGGGACGGGCTCAGTCTCCTGCTAATAGCCCCGCTCTGGTCGGCCCGGGTATGGTTTGCGGACCTAGTGTCTCTCCTCAACGGCTCTCCCCTAGAGATACCGATCAGGAGAGATCTGCTCTCTCAGGCGAGTGGGTCGATCCTTCACCCCCGTCTAGAGCTATGGAGGCCGTGGGCTTGGCCTCTGAGGGGGCCCAGCTCATAGATTCTGGTCTCTCGGATGAGGTCTTTGAGACCATCCTCCGATCCAGAGCTCCCTCCACGAGGAAGTTATATGCCGCGAGGTGGAAACTTTTCACCTCTTGGTGTGGAGAGCGCCAGCAGGACCCAGTTAACTGCCCGGTTGGTACAGTCCTGGATTTCCTGCAGGACCGTCTCTCCACAGGGTTATCCCACTCCACACTGAAGGTCAATGTGGCGGCCTTAGCTGCTTACCACACCCCTTCAAGTGGAGGTTCCCTCGGGAAACACCCGCTTATGTCTCGCTTCCTTCGTGTCACCTTGAGGCTGAGGCCTGCAGTTCGCACAAGGGTACCAGCTTGGGATCTGGCCGTCATCTTAGAAGGTCTCTCCCTTGCTCCTTTCGAGCCCATCGAGGAAGTTTCGGAAAAGTTTCTTACTCTAAAGACTATCCTTCTTCTCGCTATCTCATCTCTAAAAAGAATTGGAGATATTCAAGCACTTTCGGTGGCTCCCTCGTGCCTGGAATTTGCTCCTGGTTGGTTAAGGCCTTTCTCTTTCCGAGACCAGGTTATGTTCCTAAGGTTCCAACTGTTTCAGTTAGACCTATAGTTCTGCAGGTTTTCTGTCCTCCGCCTTTTCTGACGTCAGACCAGGAGAAAATTAATTTGCTGTGCCCAGTTTGGGTTTTGATGCTTACGTCCACAGAGCTGCCCTGTGGAGGAGATCGGAACAAATGTTCGTCTGTTTGGGTCACCTAAGAAAGGGTGTCCTGCATCTAGAAAAAGGATGAGCAAGTGGGTGGTCGAGGCCATCCCACTTGCTTATGGTTCGGCCCATCAGCCTTCACTTTGGCTGTAAGGGCTCATTCCACCCGGAGTATGGCTGCTTCTACAGCTCTTCTTTCAGGAGCTTCTCTTCAGGACGTTTGTGATGCGGCAGGCTGGTCCTCACCGCACACTTTCGTTAGATTTTATTCCCTCGATCTTAGCTCCACTCCCGGGGCTCAGGTTCTCTCGTCGGTTTGTGTCTCCTAATGACACACGACGGGAATTTGGTCGTATGGGGATGTGGGTATTGCGTTCCCACTGCGATTTCACGCAGCGGTAGTCCCTGAAGGGGAACGTCCCGGGTTACGTATGTAACCCTAGTTCCCCGAAGGGACGGACGCTGCGTGTCCTGCCATACTCTCGGCATCCCCTTGGGTCGCTGCTTCAGTAACTTTTAAGCTGGCGTGTTGTGTACTCAGGGGATATTTATAGCTTCCTGGTCGATGACGTCACTCGCCGTACGCTCATTCTCTCCCTTGACTGATTTCATTCATGCTTCAGACGCGTCACGCTGAGGGCGTTCCCACTGCGATTTCACGCAGCGTCCGTCCCTTCGGGGAACTAGGGTTACATACATAACCCGGGACGTTTAGCACTATAGATTTCGTGTTCTAGTTTGTGCTCACCTTTCTTTGAAAAGAAGCCAGTTACCAATTGTTTCCCCTCATTTTGTTTTCTTTCCTTCTCCTGTCTTTCCTTTCTTTTTTGGTGGCCTGATTTGGCTGTCTTTGAGTAAGACATTTCTACAGCAGAAGTTTGCGCTCCACCAGATGCTCAACTAACTAACAATCAAAATGTTTGAAGATGGACTAAACCATGTGGCGGATTAGCGAGGAGTGTCACGTTGTCATGTGTTTGTGTTTATTCTGGTCTGTTGTGAGCACATGACTGTCTTGTTATTTCTTGTGCCATGTGCTCTCCTGTCTATTGTCTAACCCCGCCCATCTTGTTATCTCATTATTGACATGGCCTATTTTATCTCCCTGTGTCTGCAGTCCTGTGCTGATTCGTTGTACATGTTACATGTTTCGTGTGTACCTTCCCATTTGTTCTGAGCTTTGGAGTTTGTACCTTACCTGTCTGTCATCCAAATAAATCACTCTGCAACTGAATCCACGTCTCTCGTCTCTCACCCGTGACAGAACGAATCAGCCAACATGTGGATTCAGCGGAGCGAACTTTGTCCTGCAGAGAGGGAGAACGGGATCTCCTTATTCAAATACTTCGCCATGTGCGGAGATCAGGGCAGCCGGCGGTCAGTCGGGAAGAGGTGAGACCAGGACTGCGACTGGCAACCATATTAAGACCCCTGCTGACTCTCAGCGGTTTGAGGGAACCTGATTGGCCAGATTCTCTGGGAGCCGCGGAGGTCGTAGGAGAGGAGGTGATAGGTTTCGCCAAGCATCCGTCCAGCACAAAGCCCTCACCGCCGATTTCATCCAGCATGAAGCCTTCGCCAATGGTTCTGTCCAGCGTAGGGCCTTCATCAATGGTTCCGTCCAGCCCAGAGTCTGAGACAGACAGACAGACAGACGGCACATGCCTCTTCTGCCCAGTCTGAGACAGATCGGGAGATGCCCATTCTTGGGGCCGGAGGGGCACTGATCGGCTATTTAGAGCGTCTAGCTCGGATCCTGGAGACGCCCTTCAGACCTTTAGTGTCTGCTGTTCCAGAGCTGGAGCCAGTGTCTGCTGTTCCAGAGCCGGAGCCAGTGTCTGCTGTTCCTGCGCCGGAGCCAGTGTCTGCTGTTCCTGCGCCGGAGCCAGTGTCTGCTGTTCCTGAGCCGGAGCCAGTGTCTGCTGTTCCTGAGCCGGAGCCAGTGTCTGCTGTTCCTGAGCCGGAGCCAATGTTTGTTTCTGTGTTTGTGTCTGTCCTTGTAGCTGTTACTGTTCTGGTGTCTGTTCCTGAGCCGGTGTCTGTTCCTGAGCCGGTTGCTGTTCCTGAGCCAGGTCCTGTTCCTGTGCCTTGGTCGCCCGAGTGGTCGTCTTCGCCCTGGTCGTCACCGCCATGGCCACCCTAAGGGTCTTCACCGCATTGGCTGCCCGAGGGGTCTTCACCGCCCTTGCCTCTTCACCGCCCTGGCCGCCCGAGGGGTCTTCACCACCCTGGCCGCCCGAGGGGTCTTCACTGCCCTGGCTGCCCGATGGGTCGTCTGCTTCGCCCTGGCCACCCGATGGGTCGTCTGCTTCGCCCTGGCTGCCGATGGGCCGTCTGCTTCGTCCTGGCCGCCCGATGGGTCGTCTGCTTCGCCCTGGCCGACCGATGGACTGTCTGCTTCGCCCTGGCCGCCCGATGGACTGTCTGCTTCGCCCTGGCCGCCGGCTAAACCATCACCCCCTGTTTCTGTTCCCTTCCATGGACCTAGCCCCCCATCCCTCCCCCTGATCCTCCACCGTTCCACCTCCCTTCTGGACTCTTGTTTTGTTTGTTTTTTGTGGGCCTTGGAGCGTCTGGTAGCCGCTCCGTAGAGGGGGGGTTATGTCACGTTGTTATGTGTTTGTGTTTATTCTTGTCTGTTGTGAGCACATGACTGTCTTATTTCTTGTGCCATGTGCTCTCCTGTCTATTGTGTAACCCCACCCTTCTTGTTATCTCATTATTGGTTAATGTCCCCCACCTGCCCGTCTTGTTACCTCTTTCGTTTGTTGGCCTATTTTATCTCCCTGTGTCTGCAGTCCTGTGCTGATTCGTTGTACATGTTACGTGTTTCGTGTGTACCTTCCCGTTTGTTCTGAGCTTTGGAGTTTGTACCTTACCTGACTGTCATCCAAATAAATCACTCTGCAACTGAATCCACGTCTCTCGTCTCTCACCCGTGACAAGGAGTGGGACCGTGCCACCTTAAATAGTCTTTACTTTTTTGTATACAAAATGTATACACTAGCTTTACATTTCATTCGGGTGGCAGTGGCTCATGTAGGTTGTCTACAAACCGGAAGTTTGGTGGTTCAATCCCCGGTTCCACCTAACCAAGTGTCGAGGTGTCCATGAGCAAGACACCTAGCCCCAGCTGCTCCCAACGAGCTGGATGGCGCCTTGCATGGCTGACACTGCCGTCGGTGTATGAATGAGTGAATGTGAGGCAATATGTAAGCGCTTTGGTGGCCATTGGGTCTGTGAAAGCGCTATATAAATGCAGTCCATTTACCATTCATTAGGAAATTTGTACCCCTGTGTGTGAGGCAGTCGTCAGTGAGGAACTGCCATTTTTACTTTCGTTCAGCGGTTCCCACCTCCTTTTTCCATGATCCTTTAACAGTGTTACATACATAATGACTGAATTCTTGACAACTGTTGTGGCCAATTTTTGCCATTAATCCTTCCAACAAACTGCCCTGTAGTACGGTTCAATATGTAGGGAAGGAAGAGGACAGGATCAGCTTGGGAGACTGTGGGGTTTATTCCAAAAATAAAATAAAAGTACAAAGAAAAGGTGCACACTCAACACTGCAACAACCAACTTAGTACATAAAGTGTACTCTCTCTCTCTCTCTCGAGCGCGCTTTCTCTCGCTCTCTCCTCACAGTCCTTTCTCCGTGCTGCTTCACACGTGCACTCACACAAAGTTCTCCCAGTTGTCTCTCTCTCGAACAATGTTTCCCCGTCGCTTATATGCGGTCTATATGCCAATCACTGAAACAAGACACAGGTGTTTGTCATTTGCACTTGACCCACTTACGCCGCACCTGTCTCCGGATCCTCTCTCCTGTCACAGACTTTGCTAGACCACGCCTCCCTTGCCACATGCCCATTGTTACCAAGGGGGTAATCCATTTGTATTTCAACAAAGTTTTTGAGGAATTAGGTGATTCAGATTTGTCTTGGCTCAGCCACTAGGAGATTTACAATTGTCAGACAGTCGTCAAGCTCAGTCTGAGCCTGCGCAGTCGCTCAGCCATCAGGCAGGAAGTGCAATAATCGGGCTTCAGTCTTCTCCGTTGAAATCAATGGGGTCGCTGTGTCCATTACTTTTACGGTCTATGATTGTTACCAATGTTTTTTTTTTCTTCTGCTTCTTAAAGTAGTAAGTCGTTAGCTTAACGACATGCTAACTCTTTTGATATTGGTAACAATTGCGAATTGACTCTTCACATGAAGTGAGGCATTTAAATCACTCACATAAGAAGTTTCATTTGAATTAGAATGGCTTTCTCAGAAGTATAGCTGCCATGTTTACTCTAGATAGCAAGGCATCTAACTATGTTTTTGAATGTTTAGATGAGTTAGCTCAGAAACATTCTTTACACAAGTATTCAAACACAGCTGTGATCGCTTGGCCAGCATACTTGCATTTGGTTATTAGCTTCTAGTAAATGCAAGATCGACATGCATCGTTGCATTGCAGAATGTGTTCCCACACAATTCATAACCAAATGCAAGTAGGCCTATGTGCGCTGACCAAGCTGTATTTGCATGCTTTCAGTTAGTTAACCCCAAAATGAATTTTATGTCATCATTTACTCATCCTTATTTCATTTCAAACCCATAAGCCATTTGTTTTGCCACATGATGGCTTTAAATGATGAACAGATTTAATTTAGGCTTTCATTCACTTATATACATTGATCAACACACACACATATATAATATATATAACACAATACATATAGCTCATCAAATATGGTAAACACGAAAGCTCAAATATGCTTGCTTCATTTGTGGTCTGAAAATGAACCACAAGTCTTGTGGGTTTGGAACAACATTCATATGTTTTTGGCCTTAGAATGTTTGCAGTGTTTAGATTTAAGCCAGCCTTCTCTTCAAGGCCATTCCTCTTGCATGTAAGACAATTTAAATGCAAATGTCCATCTACAACGCCATTGAGTAACAAATTGAGCAAATTCTGTCTTTCAGTCGATCCCCAGTCGCAGGATTCCTTGCCGAGCCAACGCCGCGTCTGGTTCCTTTTTCGCCAGGGATAACACAGCCAACTTCCTGTCATGGTGTCGAGAGGTGGGCGTAGGTGACACCTGTCTGTTCGAGTCAGATGGGCTTGGTGAGTCTTTTAAACAAATCCATCTCTGACACAGCAACAAAGACTTATGGGTAAATAATAATCTCTACCTTTTTTATATCTGCCCCGTAAAGACTTTAAGCCTGATTTATTACAACAACTGCATTTCTGTATTTGTAGAGTAGATGCAGTGAGAGAGCATGTTGGACTTGCACAAGGCATCAGACACAAAATCACATTTTATTTTATTTTGTGCCTACGTGTTTGATATGTAAAAATGCATCTTCACATCAAATTGTTAAAAAGTCCCTATTATGGTAAATTACAGGTCATTTAATTTTGTTCAGGGGGTCTGCTAGTATAGGTTAACATGATTTAATGTTCAAATACAAATTTTCATTACAAGTTACATTGTTGCAGCACATGTTTTTACCCTCTGTCTGTATGCTCTGTTTTAGTTTAGGTTTCTTTTAAACTCGCCTTCCGAAAAGCGTCGTCTGCTCTGATTGGTCAGTTGGCCAAGTCTGTTGTGAATGGTCTTCTCGCTTAGAGCGTGTGCCACAAATGTAATGCCTCACCTTAACCAAATGTGTTTCATGGAGATGTTGCTACATAATGGAAAATAATGGCAAGACTAAAAACAAGGTGTTGCAGGGGGTTTCTGCTGGATTTGAGATTCACTTTCTTGGGCATAGACTTTGTACTTTGTAACTTTGCAGATTGTTTACTTGCAAAAACAGCTATATTACACACTAAAGGAAAGGACCATAATTGGTCCCCTTCAACATTTATTTAATACAATTAATACAAGTTAAGAGAGACTGAACCCAAGTCCCCTTGAAAAAGTGGACAGTGGTATAGACCATGGTTCATGTGGCAATGAACAGGAGATGTCAATGAACAGTATGATTTTCAGTAAAATGTCCTCATAAAGTGGTAAATATTATTATAAGATAAATTATAACTAATACACTCTGATGTACGCCCATGTTCACCTAATAAAGTGTTAAGTGACAACATGGAAAGTGACAAGCATGCTTGAGAGGAAAAAATCAAGGTTTTATTAAGGTCACATTTATTAGATGTGATAAAAAGGTAAATATTACAGAATAGTTTTTTTCTGTCACTTCAAGTCAATTTATAATTTTGTAATTTGATAAATTGTTTTTAAAAGTGTGAAAATATTAATTGATTCTTTGTATTTAAGATTTACAAAATGACAGCTGTAACATTAGCTGGTCTTTTTGAAAATGACATTGGGGTGTAAATGCTCATGATGTCTAAAAAAACAACAACAAAAAAACAATTATTCTATGATATTTTGTTATTTACACAGTTTAATCATGACAACTCTCTGAATAGTTTTAGCATATCAACCTTGGACTAGATCTGCTATGCTAAAAGCACCCATAATTAAATAAATATTTGAAAATAAATAAATAAAAACATTCTGGAATTTTACATCTCAATACTACTAATGTTTTTGGGTGATGATTATGTTGTTTTGCTGTACATACAACATAAAACTGCCTTATGTGGAAATATAATCAAACTTGAGAGGCTGATTGACTGAAATTGGTGAGGGTCTGCAAAGATGATAGTTGTGTCTCTGGCTAGTCTTGGAATAAATATATTTTCTTATTCCTCTCACTGCATTTCTCAAAAGGGTGGTATTCAAGGCACAAACTGTGATGGTGGAAAATTCATATGAAGGAAGAAAGTCTTCTTCTTTTGCTGTAGCTTATGATATGTATGAGGACAGAACATCTCTGTCATGTGCCAGATCCAGACATACAGACATTGAAGGATTCAGGAAGAGGGTTTGAATAGATTATTTATGCTTTATTTCAATACATGTCCAAGATAGCTGGACAGAATAGCAAGTCTGCTGAAACTACATAAAGAAAGAGAGAGACATACAGGATCAGGTCATCTAGGGAGTACAGAAGGGCAGCAGAACTGAGTGTCCTGAATGCAGAAAGAATGGGTTCTCTTCCCACTGGAGTTGCACTCAAGAGAATGTGCAGAGAATGTGGTGTGTTGTGTGTCCATGTGGCAGAGCTCAAATGTAGATGTATTTGTCAAAACTTAAGTATGAAAAGCTGTCCTAACCTCACTTTCATATGAAAATTTATAAAAATCTACTTGGATGCCGATAAGATTTGAAATGCAAACAAGTGCAGGAACATATTTGTGAAGTGTGTGTTGCTGCAAATCTGTTATATATACCAAAAACGGGCTAATCTTCAAATTAGCATATTAGCAAGTGTGGTGCATTATGTGGTAAATTGAGGGTTATTCAGCCATATTAAAAAAAATAAAAATAAAAAACACATTTGAAACAGAAAAAAATAATTAATTACTTTTTTCTTCCTTTCCCCCCTCAGAAATAGCTAAAAGAAAACATGGATGCGTTATGTTCAGGTGGGATGTTTGAGGTTTGATATGGAGATTACGGATTTGAATGCATGTTTTTTATTTTGCCATCACTCAACCTCACGGTATCATGGGAAATGTAGTTTGTATGCTCCACAATTCCTTATGAAACGCATGGCGTGTTGCTCAATCACTTCATGCTAAAAAACACAGAGTCTCAAGCTGAGAGAACATTAGCTGTCAGTGAGTGTAATAGTGTAATGAATTACTAATTCATCATCACCGTGTCATTCTGTGGTCTTGGTTTCATCATTCATCCATATTGATGTTTTCAGTATGTCTTTGATTTGTACAGTATGTTAGCACAAAATACAGTGGCTGTTTTATATCTGATGTTTTTATTTGTCTGTTCTTCAAGTGTTACACAAACAGCCAAGAGAAGTTTGCCTGTGCCTGCTGGAGCTGGGAAGAATAGCATCCAGGTAGTCCACAACTTTTTTTTTTTAAATTCTTTCATCACTCACACTCTCCAAACGTTACGACTTTGGTTATTTGGTGAAACATAAAACAATGCAAAATTATGTTCTTTTTTTGATGTCTTGTATTTTTGTCTAGTTTTCTTGTTATCGAATCATTCCTAAATCAAGATAAATTTATTTTAATTTTTTTACGTTATTTTTTTCTCTGACCTCATTGGCAGGCATTTTTTCTTGTTTTAAGCATAAACTCACTTAATATTAATCAGTTTGTAATTCAATAAGACTTATATTTTCATTTAGCTTCTTAAGTAAATGTATCTTAATTTTTAGAATGTTTAGCCTATATATTTGTACTAAATAAAAAGAAAAAAATCCTGAGTAAGAATTTTTTGTTGTTCTTGCAGTGAATTAGATAGTTTGAAGAATATTGGTAACCAAACAGTTTTGGTTCCCATTGACTTATATAATGTATATAATTGTATATAATCCCATATAAAAGAAATAGTATATAATTTAGTATTAAATCTTACAATTAATGGCAAATTAATCTGGCCAAACACATTCAAAGAATCTTGGCTCTATTGCTTGTTTTTCGTTCTAAGCAATTTTGCATTGTATGTTTCAAAATCACAATTTTGTTGTACATGTAATCAAACCATAAAGTGTGAATGGTCACTCTTGTGACAGGTATAAGGTAGAGCCACCTGGACTTATAAAGCTGGAGAAAGAGATTGAACAGGAAGAGAAGAGACCTGAACCTCCACTCTCACCTGTACCTCCCGCTTCCAATTCTCAATCTCCATCCGTTTCTCCGTCCATCTCGCTATCTATGTCTCCATTCAACAAGACCAACTCCAGCAAAAAAAGTACCGGCAAGCTACTGGATGATGCTGTGAGTAACATTATTGTTTCTCAGATATCACTATTGTTATCTGTACCACAGTAACTTTAACTCTGACAAAAGTTTATTTTCCTCTAGAATGAGAATGTACCGTTTTCTGTCATTTTACATGTAATGTGTGTTCCAGGTGAAGCACATTTCTGAAGATCCACCTTGTAAGTGCCCAAATAAGTTCTGCATAGAGCGACAATCGCAGGGCCGTTACCGTGTTGGAGAAAAAATGCTTTTCATCAGAGTAAGTAAAAATCGCAACAGACCTTAGTCAGGTTAGATGCCATATTTACAAAAATATAGAAATATGTGACTCTGCTTACATTTCTGCAAAATCTGAGAGACGTTGCTCCATGTTTGTTTTGCTGCACTTTTCAGGTTACGCATCCACAAGAGGCAATAAAAAAAATTCTCCTTTGCAGATATAGGTTAATTAAGCAGCCCAGGGTCATGAATATAAAGTGTCTGTGAGTACAAAATTGTTGCAGAATTATATTCGGTACTTGAAGCACGTTCACAGCAGTTTCAAAGTGAAATGTCTAGTAATTGGTTCTAACTAGAGTGATACATTTTAAATTCCAGTTAAATGTTACTTTTGTACTCGGCACTGTTTTACATTACTCGTACCTGAACGCTCTGCATGGTTGTATCAGGACAGGTGAGCTACAGAGCAAGTTTACTATGTCAGAAAAGCCATAAATATGTAGTGAATTATGTGGTGCAAATGTAAAAATGTATTAGTTACAAATCATGCACTATATTACAGTTTTTTACAGTGGCTAGGACACATTTCTCAATACTTAGGTCACTTTTTCAAAACTCTTCACACAGTTCTCCAAACCAACTTTCAGCTCGGCACAGCACTTCATTTCACTTTCAAAATGCACTAAAACTACCATATCACTTCATACATGTCTCAAATCAACATATTCTTCCATCACACTAGCAAAGGTTGACAGACGACAAACACACTTTGTCACCCACAAAACAATGACCTAAAAAACACTTACAACAGGTAGCATTATACAATGTTTTCTTCTGTAAAACAAGCACACCTCTCTACTGTTTAGAATTCACTCCAATATATTTTACTTGAATGAATCAGACATGATGCAGTATGCTTCAATATATTTTGTCTAATTACAAAATACAAGAATCTGTACACACCATTCACTGATACAGTTACAATAGGAATCAGCTGTGGTTGGTCCAATTGTCCAATTGTTTTTATAGCATTTCATTTTTAGATTCGAAATATATTTCATTACAATATTACTGTAGAAATGTAGCAAATTGCTGTCATATTCAGTTTTGTATTATTTTATTGTTTTGAACATAATTTTAACAGTTTTGAAAACAGTATGTAAGCATGTGCAAATTGGCCTGTAAGTACACAGAGTTTTGGTGGTTGTGTTTCGAAGTGAGAAAATAATTAATGTAATTTGAAAGATGTAGTCATTGAATGCATTTTGTGCCAAAGCAATGATAAATGATCCACAGTTTAGCCCACATACTGTTTTTCTCACTGTGTGAAGAGTTTTGAAAAAGTGACCAAAGTATTGAGAAATGTGTCGTAGCGACTGTAAAAATGTTTTAAGGTCATAACAGTTTGTTTTTGTTTCTCCCGTGCCCTAATTTTGTCAAATTAGTAATTATGTTCACCTCTTCTGTCAATCATCTTAAACCCTGTGTTCTCCCTCGTTCTATGTCCGTTCTCGTCAATGTATAAGTTGATAGGAATTGTGTATCTCCTGAGTTTATCCTGTTCCCTATCAGTCGCTCACGGTCGACGTAACGACATAATTGGGGTCACTTCAGGGAGCTCTATCATCTTTGAGTGTCTACAGAACGAGCCAATGAACGTTGGCATGCGTGAATCGCCTCAAGCGCCCGCACCCGCAGCGCGGGTATAAACAGGAAGCGGGCGCACACACTCATTTTCTTTCACTTCGGAGCCGAGCTTCTGTTTGACTTCAGAGTTCTGCAAGACTGCTGATTACGTTGAAGACTCTTCAAAGACTCTTGCTTCCATTGTTGATGTGACGGTGCGATCAGCGGTGGCTGTGAGCATTTCAGCTCACAAACTGCTGTTTTCACGACACTGCAAATTATGTGTGTGTCGGTTTTGGTGGGCGTTTCTTTCTGAGTGTGTAACCTCGTTACACCGTGGCTACCCCTGGGCGCCTCAGCACTGAAAGAGTTTTTCTGTTTTTTGTTTTCACTAAAAGACGTGACCAGTGCTACTTATACTTTTATACTGGATATTATTGATCATTAAAACTGACATTTAACAAAAAGAGACAGGGTTGTGTAATTTTATTTTATATATTTTAAAATATATAGAATATTTTTTATATTTATTTTACTATACATCCTTTTATGTACATGTATAATAAAATAAAATGACAACCCTGTCTCTGTTAAATGTCAGTTTTAATGATCAATAATGTTTCATATTTTTCAAATAAAAACAAAAAGAAGCAGGGTTGTGTTTTATATATCGTGTTGTTATAAATATATGAGGTGAAGATAGGGCCTAATCAATGTACGCGTTGCCTGAACCACATTTGTGTGGCCATTAATATGTTTAAGATTTGTTTTAAATGAAAAGAGGCAGAGTGGTGTTTACTAACATATTTAGTTTTATTGTTGCCTAAAATATACATAAAGAGATAACCGGAGAAGCCAGAACGTGAGTGACGTGATCAAGAATGTGCTGTTCCATTTGCAGAATAACCGGACTCGCGTCCTCTCGTCCTCGGGAGTTTGTTCGTTCTCCTGAACATGGCAAGTCCGAGCTACTAAGGACGCAAGTCCGAAGTTTGCATAATTCTATTGAGAAACGGCCAGACTGTGCTCCAAACCGTGTAGCGCGTGCACGGCGGAGAGGGAGAGAGCGAGAGACCTTGCGTGTGTGCCTCATGAAACGTGTTATCCGGTAATTCATTATAGCACATGCTGACGCAGTCGGCCAAACGTGATTAGAAATGCATTTTACTAAATATTTTTTCTTAACAATACATTTGTAATGCTAGTTATGTAACAAGTTATTTGTAATGCGTTATACCCAACTCTGGACGTGAACCTGTGTCCTTTTCAGGATGTCATTCCATTGTGCGTTTCTGGATGCGGTCGTTCCCTGGCGCCAGCAGACGGCCACAATAGTTGCCTCTCGTGTTTGGGCAATCAGCATGCTGAGGGAGCCTTTGTGAATAGTTTATGTTCCCATTGCGGGAATATGACTATAGCAGTGCTTAGATCGAGACTCGCTTACCTCAAGGGAGGTGCAGTCCTCTCGCCTATGCCCCGATCTAGTATCTATTCTGGACCTCAGAATAGACTTACTTCAGTGCATGGCCAGGGTGATCTGAGGATCACCGTGAGGTCTTCCCCGCCGAGGCAATCTCGAGTGGAACCCTCCACCACGTCCCGAACCTTCCCGGTTGGACGATTGGTTTCTTGGGGCGGGCGGTGCTGGTTCTCAGTGCACTGCCCCGGTACCTTTCTTTCCTGAGGTGCATGAGGAGCTTACTAGGATGTGGATGACACTGTATAGTGCCAGAAGCCGTCAAAGTGGCTCCTTCCCCCTCACCACCCTCGACGGCGGGGCAGCTAAGAGGTATGTGGATATCCCGCCAGTGGAGTGTGCCGTTGCGATGCAGCTGTGTCCAGTGTCCACTTCCCCTTGGCAGGGTAATCCACGCCTCCCGTCCAAGGCTTGTAAGTTTTCGCCCAGTCTTTCGGCGAAGGCTTATAAAGCCTGTGGACAGCCTGCTTTCGCCCTCCATGCCATGGCGCTCCTGCAGGTCCACCAGGCCCAGGGTTGCCGAGAGTGGTTCTGACCCAGAGCTCCTCCGGGAGCTCCGTATGGCAACTGATCTCACTCTCCGGGCTCTCTGGCCAGTGGTACCCACAATTTCAATAAAAGAGCAATTTCTGAAACCTCTGGGTCCCAAGAGGGCGCCTTGTCACCCTCAAGCCCCTCTTTCATGGCGAGTGAGCAGCAGTGGCTCTGTCTCGGATGCACTAACGCCTCCGCACACTCACTCTGCCTTTCGACGGAAGCAGGTACGTTTTGCACCACACACTCAGACCCCACTCCGGGCCGCTATGCCGTCCGAGTCAGGTCCCTGCATTCCACCGCGCTGCCCCACACCAGGTACGTCTGTGGTGCCATTGGTCACGCTTGCACAGTGTCTGGGAGCCTGGCTAGCGCTTCCGTCCTGTAAATGCGCTTCCGTAAATGCATCTGTCCCCAAGATTAGTTTGCAGCGATCGGCCTGAAGGACGTATACTTTCATGTCTCGATTCTCCCTCGACAAAGAACGTTTCTTCGCTTTGCGTTCGGGGGACAGGCATATCAGTACAAAGTGTTACCCTTCGGGCTGGTCCTGACGCCCTGTGTCTTCACGAAAGTTGCGGAGGTGGCCATTGATCCCATGTGCGAGCGTGGTGTTCGCATTCTCAGCTACCTCGATGACTGCCTCATTCTGGCCCAGTCGAGAGAGCAGTTGTGCGAACACAGGGACATGGTGCTCAGTCACCTCAGCCACCTAGGGCTTCGGGTCAACTGGGAAAAGAGCAAACTCACCCCTGGGCTGAGGATCTCTTTTCTCTATATGGAGTTGGGCTCGATCAACATGACAGCGTGCCTCACAGAGGACCGTGTCCAGTCAGTGTTGAACTGTGTGAGCTCACTCAAACGCAGAACAGTGGCACCACTGAAACTTTTTCAGAGGCTCCTGGGGCATATGGCATCTGCAGTCGTGTATCGCCGCTCGGATTACTTCATATGAGGCCGCACCAACACTGGGTCCACGATTGAGTCCCGAGATGGGCGTGGCAGACCGGCACGTGCCAGGTCCAAGTAACCCCGCACTGTCGCCAAACTCTTAGCTTGTGGTCGGACTCTTCGTTCCTGCAGGCAGGTGTTCCCCTAGAACAAGTGTCCAGGCATTCTGTGGTCTCCACGGATGCCTCTGCCACCGGCTGGGGGGTCACGTACAACAGGCATGTAGCTTCAGGTCTGTGGACAGGGCCTAAACTGCATTGGCACATCAACTGCCTCGAGTTGTTGGCAGTACATATTGCCCTGGGCTGCTTCAAAACGCCGCTACTAGGCATGTACTGGTCCGTCCGGACAGCACTGCGACTGTTGCGTACATGAACTGTCAGGGTGGTCTACGCTCCCGCCGCATGTCACAACTCGCCCGCCATCTCCTCCTTTGGAGTCAGAAGCATTTGAGGTTGATTCGTGCCATTTATTTTTCGGGGCTGCTCAACCGTGCAGCCGACGAACTCTGAATGAAGAATGAGAATGGCGACTCCATCCCCAGGTGGTCCAGCTGATTTTCAGGCGCTTTAGGACCGCACTGGAAGATCTGTTTGCCGCCCCGGACATGTCTCACTGCCAGTTGTTCTATTCCCTGACCGAGGGGACCCTCGGCACGGGTGCTCTGACACACAAATGGCCTCCGGGCCTACGCAAATATGCATTTCCCCCAGGGAGCCTTCTTGCACAGACTGCAAGGTCAGGGAGGACGAGGAGCAGGTCTTTTTAGTTGCGATGTATTGGGACAACCGGACCTGGTTCCTGGAACTGGTGCTCCTCGCGACAGCCCTCCCTGGCACCCTATGGCACCCGCGTCCAGACCTGTGGATACTCCATGTCTGGTCCCTGGAGGGGACGCGGAGGTTCTAGGAGACTTACCCCCAGCGGTAGTTGACACCATCACTTCCGCTAGAGCCCCCTCTACGAGGCGTCTCTATGCGTTGAAGTGGAACCTGTTCGTTGAGTGGTTTTCTTCTCAAAAGGAGAACCCCCAAACTTGCTCGATCAGAGCTGTGCTTTCCTTCCTGCAAGATGGGTTGAAGCGAAGGCTGTCTCCCTCCACCCTTAAAGCGTTTGTTGCCGCTATTGCCGCACATCATGATGGAGTTGAAGGTAAGTCGCTGGGAAAGCACGACCTGATCGTCAGGTTCCTGAGGGGGGCGAGGAGACTAAATCTGCCTCGCCCGCTCTCTATACCCTCTTAGGATTTGTCTCTGGTCCTTTAAGCATTTCAGAGACCACCCTTTGAGCCTTTGCAGTCAGCAGAGTTAAAAATTCTGTCCTGTAAAACAGTACTCCTGGTTGCATTAGCCTCCATCAAGAGGGTAGGGGACCTGCATGCATTTTCGGTCGACGAATCGTGCCTAGAGTTCGGCCCAGCTAACTCTCATGTGATCCTGAGAGTTATCAGGATATATCCCGGCCCGGATATGTGCCCAAGGTTCCCACCACTCCCTTCCAGGACCAGGTGATGAACCTGCAAACGCTGCCTTCGGAGGAGCCCAGCCCTGGCTTTTCTCTTTCCCGTTCGCGCTCTGCGCCTATATGTGGACAGAACGCAAAGCCTCAGGACCTCAGATCAGCTTTTTGTCTGTTACGGAGGCCAGCTAAAGGGAAAGGCTGTCTCCAAGCAGAGGATGGCCAACTGGATAGTGGATGCCATCGCCTTGGCTTTCAAAGCCCTACGCGTGCCTTGCCCTCCCGGGTTGAGAGCCCACTCCACTAGGAGTGTCGCTTCTTCGGCGCTGGCACAAGGCGCCTCGCTGACAGATATCTTTAGAGCTGCGGGCTGGGTTTCACTGGGTTAGAGCTGCACATTCACTAGGTTTTATAGCCTACGTGTTGAGGCGGTTTCTTCCTGTGTGCACACTTCAACCAGGCGGTAACACCGAAGTTCCCGCTCTAGTGTCAGCTTGATGCGCCACAGTCGAGTTCCCCACTCAGATGAACCCTCTAGAGTTCCTTCTCACCCCTTCAGCAGTCAGACATTGCGGAGCGTCCGACCTCAGGACTAGTGATCATATGCTTCTGTAACTTGTGCTAGGCTGGGTTCCATATGTGGTGATCCCTGCGGCGATCCCAGATGCGTATTCTTCCACGACCAGCTCCCTGCGGTGAGCCCGTGTCTTTCCCTTGGCAGAGTCCTCTCTTCCGTTACTGTCTTGTGTAGCCTCCCCCTTCTCAGGCTGGAGCCACCCCAGTGACATTACATATGTTGCACTGCCCCTAACGGCCAGTCCATATGTGTATTCTCCACATGTTACCTACCTTCAGGCAGGATAAGGCTTCCGCAGCGTCCCTCTCCGACTGATAGGGAACGTCTCAGTTACTAATGTAACCCTCTTTCCCTGAAGGAGGGAACTATAGATGGAACGTCCCGTTGCCATGGTTGCTGACCATCGCTGTACGGCCGTCACGATCTCGGCTCCTCAGCGAAAAACAATGAGTGCGTGCACCCGCTTCCTGTTTATACCTGCGCTGCGGGGCGGGGCGCGTGACGTGATTCACGCACGCCAACGTTCATTGGCTTGTACTGTAGACACTCGAAGATGATAGGGCTCCCTGAAGTGATCCCAATTACGTCGTCACGTTGACGTTACATCTCCCTTTCCTTCCTTCAGGGAACGCGGGTTACATTAGTAACCGAGACGTTTCTGAGTATTTGCTATTAAAATCTATCCTAGTATTTTTACCCGGCACGCAATTTACTATTATACACCTACGGCCACCCATTTTGACCCAGGCCTATAGTGAGTAGTGAGTGATTTTCATTCTAGCAGTTCATCCAAAAAGCAGCCCGAGGAAAGCTTTGAGCTTCTCAGCCAATCAGCGGCTTCTACGCAACGTGTGGACTCTTAAGCCTGCCCACCGGCTGCATCGTCACCAGCAAGTGATCCAATGAAATTAATGACGTTGGTGCGCAATTTTTTCAAGCAAGCGACCAATGAGACAGACGGTAGCTATTAGCTAATATAAAACGCAAAGCAGCTTGTTTTCATTTAAATTCAGCAAGAAACGCTCATAGGAGCAGGAGGAGGAAACTCCTGCCATTTTTTGTAACGCGGTTAAAAGTGACAAGTTACCATCTTGTTCGGCCGCCCTCTCCCCATCAAGTCCTCCCGTAGCCACCCCCTCACACCAGCAAGCAAGTAACTTTGGCTAACAGTTAAGCTAACGTTAACGTTAGTGTCTGTCTGTCTGTATGCACATTTTCTGGGGGGGGAAATAATATTGGCAGTGCCGCAGAAAAGCGCTGAAACGGAGATGAAGGGGAACCCTTTTTTTGTGGCTTATTTTAACTGGCCCATCCAGTTTTCTGGAGGCCCACCTACAATCAAAATCCTGGCGCCGCTAGTGCTATTATACCACATTACGTGACAATAACATAGTATTTACGGAGCTGCACGGAAATATATCAAGAATCTGTGATTTGGCCAAATTAATTTTATTTTGTAAAATTGCAGAATATCCAAGTTAAACTGTTTTTAAATTGTGTTCACAATTAGTAGTTGAACTGAGAGTGTGTTTGGATATAAAAGGAGCATCCACCAAAGGCTCTGTCTTTTCAAACAAAGATGGGTAATGGCTGACAACGTTGTGCCAAATTTCATGAGAGAATTGTCAAAGAAAAATGCAAGATTTCTCAATGCAAGATTGCAAAGTATTTAGGTCTTTCACCAACTACCATACACAATGTTGTGAAAAGATGCAGGGAATCCAGAGAAATCTCAGTAAGGAAACCTTTGTTGAATATGTGACCTTTGCCCTCAGATGGCACCGTCATGCTACTGTTAAATACAGCTACATGGGCTCTGGATTACTTTGGAAAACCTTTGTCACTGAACACAATCTGCCGCTGCATCAAGAGATGCCACTTGAACCTCTGTTACACAAGGTGAAAGCTATGCATCAGTTCTCTGGGCCCAAGCTCATCTCAGATGATCCAAAACACAGTGAAAATATGTGCTGTGTCAGAAGAGTCCACATTTCAGCTTGTTTTTTTGGGAAAAAACAGACATCAAGTTTTCAGTCCCAAAGACAAAATGGACCCTTCTTTCATCCAGACACTGTGACAGGTGAGGGGACACAGTGGTAAACATGCCTCTGTCCCAACTTTTGTGGAGTGTGCTGGAGCCATCAAAATCTAACTTTGATTATATTTACAATATCAGATGGATGTGTTTGACAGTTGTGCATGTGTCTTGCATCTTTTCCAGCGTCTTATGCAGGACGCAGCGTTCAAAAATGCATCTTAAGACCTCGTCTTTTTCCATTCAACAATTTTAACCACAAAAACGTTTTGTGTGAATGGCCCCTTATGCTGCATTTTGTGTGTGTGTGTGTGTGTGTGTGTGTGTGTGTGTGTGTGTGTGTGTGTGTGTGTGTGTGTGTGTGTGTGTGTGTGTGTGTGTGTGTGTGTGTGTGTGTGTGTGTGTGTGTGTGTGTGTGTGTGTGTGTGTGTGTGTGTGTGTGTGTGTGTGTGTGTGTGTGTGTGTGTGTGTCAGGAAGCAGCTGATGCCTTAATTATTTCTAGAAAGCCAGCTCACTGGGTTTTGGAACAGAGATTAAATTTTATTATCCACTACTGTGTGATCACTTTCATTATTCTTTTAAACACACACACACACACACACACACACACACACACACACACACACACACACACACACACACACACACACACACACACACACACACGCACGGCAGTGGGGTGTCCCATAACAGCACAGACTCAACTAACTGACAAATAGTGATTAGTGAGACAGGCCTGGTTACCATGGGAACCTGTTACTTGGCAACAAACGATTTAAAGATGCTTTTGATCTTAGTAGTCCTCAATGTGTATCTGTGTGTTCAGTTCACTCAGAGCTGTGCAGTAATACACTGATAACTGCTCTCATAAGAAGATATACGACTGATTACATCACTCCTACCCGTCATAGCTCATTAGAAGCTGTGTTTAAATGAGTGTTCTCACTCAATAAATAGGACATGAAGACTGGCCAGGTCTTAGAACTCCTGGTTAGCTGATTAAACTGTAATAAAATGCAGGTGCCAGTGTTTTTAAGAGATTTTTTGAAGTTTAGATATAAATTGAGACAGGGAAAGGAATAGATTGAATAATCCATGTGAATAATTCTGACATCTCTAGTTAAAACAGCTCACCAGCATATGTTGTGTTTTATGCTGGCGTCCCATAGACCTTATTCACAGCAGCGCCATCTTTGATTTTTAATGGGAATGAAAGCGAGGCTGTAGGAATAGACATTCATCTCTTCAGTGGGTTGTACTACTATTTAAAGTGTTTTTGGATTGTTCGGTGGATGAAACACTACAAAAATATCTTGCCAACAAATTTCATTAGACAAAAAACTCCCGACAATATGAGCTATAGAACATTTTAAGTGATCTAGGATCTTTATACAGCTTTTTGCAGTGGATGGCATTGAAAAAAAGGCAAGTCTATCCCTCACAGCCTCACTTTCATACCGGTCATGGTGCTGCTCAGAATAAGGTCTATTAAGCTAGCTTCACCAGAGACAAGTATGGAGGAGAAAGGCTGCTGGTAGGAAAATTATTTGAGAAATCACAAAACTCAGTAAGGGTAAAAATCAAACACTTCAGCCAATCACTGCACATTAGCTGGACCAACCTGAAAAATAACATTTTTCAGATTTTGTCATATTATAAAAAGTTCATAAACTTGAACTGGTGAGAGTTCGGTGATTGAAGAGTTGGTGATTTTGTATGAACTTGACAATCTGACTCATACCTACATTTGTAAGTAAAATCACCATGAAGGTCCAACCCTAAAACATACAAATTAATGTGTTCACACCAAAACAAATGTTCGGCATGAAAATGAGGTCCGATTTTCACTTGCTATTTGTCTGTTCAGACCGAAGGCAGATGAAAATGCAATTCTGTCAGGACTACTTCCGTCCAAGATAATTGACCATTAGCATACAGTTTGGATCGGCGGTATGCAGGGGCGGATCAAGGGAATTATTTATAGTGGCAACAAAGCAAGTGTGCATGCAAAGTTTGTGAGGATTTATGGCCTGACATACACATTCTTGTTCATGGACATGCAAAACAGTTGCATTACCACAAAGTAATCATTTATACTGTTTAAAAAGAATAAAAGAATAGTCCACTTGACAGTGAACGAAAAGAAGTGAGTGAATTCAGACACTGATGAACAGCTGATAAGCAGAATCACTGAAGGACAGTGAAACAAGAACAGAAAAAAGAGAAGAGATGAGCAGAAACACAATAACTACAACTGACTTCCAGCCACAGTCTTAAGGCCCTTTCACACTGAGTGTGAAACCAGTTCACAAACCAGTTTGGCATAATTCCTTTCAACATGTACAAAAGTTCTTGTTGAGAATGATGTTGATGTTTTAAAAATAATAGGTTTGTTTGTAGTCACCATTACGATGATCAGTGATTGCTTTACTTGGTCCCTTGACTTTATAACATTAGTTTTTCTCTGGCTGTTGTAACTGTGTTTATAAAGCACATTTGTAATGGGACATTCTGCTATTTGTTATGGATCTATTCAGCATGCTGGATACCAGCATAGTATACAAATCCCAGCATGCATTTTGGCATGAATAAATTATGCAGCTAAATGGTCTTTTTATTTTTCTTATTTGCTTTTATTTTTGCTGTTGTTTTTGTTGTGACTATTTTGTAGCCTGTTTTGTGATGTTCAGAGTTTATCTCTTTTTTTATTGTCACCATTGGTGAGATTCATAAACTGATTTTTGATGTCTGTGTCTAAATGATGCTGTAGTTCAGAACTTTTTTTTGTTTTTGCGTGTGTTTAAAAATCCTTCACAATAACTGATTGCTGCTGAAACTGTAGCTGTAGTTTCACAGGGGTAGTGTGGCCAATTTGAAGTGTATAAATTACATATCACACTTTTTAAAAAGGAATTAAACACTGGATTAGATCAGGGAGTTAAGAGACCTTTATTTAAAGGCAGTATCTGCGTAGTTGATATCATATCTAAAACAAAAAAAAAGATCATCATATCTCACTTACGCCAATATAGAGCAGTGATTTTGATGACATCAATCTGCACAGCTTTTCATCAAATTTTCTGTCCAATCAAATGCTCTCTAGAATGTAAAGCGTCCCGCCCCCGACATTATAAATAGAAACTGAAGCTGCAAATCAGTCACTTTTTCACACATTTACTATTTTCTACATGGTGGATGGCACATTGTGGGGGATAGGGAACGATATCAGACAGTGTAAACATGCTTTCCATTGGGGTGAATGAAGTCTGGGTTCACATTAGTGTCACGTGAACCACCGCAGCGCACACAGTCTGCTCTGGTCCAGAGACACGAGCGATAGCACAGAGCAGGTCATATGCGCGAGTCGGCCAGACCACAAAACATACAAACCAATTTGAATTCTGCAGAGAATGCTGTATTTTAAAGGACGTACACGTGACACAATTGTAAGATAGACAGTCACAATTACCTTTATTTAATGGTGGAAACAAGCTTTCATAAATTTGTTTATATAGAAAACAATATGCTGTTATGCACTGTTGGACATTCATAGTAATTAAATATGCTCTCTCTTGCTCTCCTTCTCTCTCTGTCCATGAACTCAGTGATTTGATTTTATTTGAACTTCCCTCTAGCTGTCTAGATCTCATAATTACGCAATTGATGTGATTCCTCATTTTCAGGTTTAGATGCGAGTGCTCGGATTTCATTTAAAACACTGACTGCAGCGATTCATCAAGCTAAACCACTGAAATTGATATTAATTCAGTTGCCTGTGGAGAATCACATTAGTCAGTGCTGATTTGAATTGCTCTGTCCCCGAGAAATGAATCAGGCTGCATCACTGCCGCCCCCTATAGAGAGAAACTAACAACTGCACCAGCAATATATCCAGAACTAAGACTGCTGCTTGATACATTGAGAGTCCCTTTAAATAAAAATAAATTAAGACATTAAAAAAATATGGTACACTTAAACACCATGCATTTTTATTACATAGTCTGGAGTGAAAATTAAACTCGCTTGTATTTTAAAATCAAATTTGGCAGATGTCAACATGGACAAGTTACATGACAACCTCGTCCTTGAAAACCATGAATAAAACTACACAAAGTTAAAAATACCTGACCACACTGAATACATTTTGTGTCAACTGTAATTCAAGTAATTCATGTTTTGTGAATTACTGGCTGCATGCTTAATGCATGACAATTCAAGAGATATTCAACAGACCAAACACAGTCACACTTCTGCTGTTTATGCATTTCTAGGCAATAATAATAAATGTTTAAATTAAAAAATCCCTGCTGTTTGTTCACTTTTGTAAGATAATTCTAGAGAAGAGCATTTTTTCCATTTACTGGAGATAAATGCAATTGGTTACAACATGTTTTAAAAAAAAACTGAGATCCATCTTATTTCTTGAATTAAAAGTATTAAAATAATTTTATTTTATTTTCCAAAGAGATTGCCTTGAAATGTGTTACCCAGCAACCAAGGCCAAGGCTTGAAAAAACCCACAAATATTCTGCTTTCTTGTTCATTTTGCACTGAGTGAAATGAGCGAATCATTTGAATACGTCTCAAGGACACATTCCTTTTGTGTTTGTCTTTGAGAAAGACATTTCTTGTTGAAATACCCCTCAGATGGTTTAGGATAGAGTTATTAGAAAGCTGCATTTTCATTTAAATACACTATTTGCTTCAGTGTGTGTTTTTCTTTTAGCCTGTTGAACTTTGGTGCTCCTGAGAGAAATTGACTGTGTATGTTCCCTATTGAAGGACTTTTTAGGGGATAACCTTCAACATCACAGACCTGAACTGCTGTATATAACAAAAATGTGTGTGTGTGTGTGTGTGTAGAGGTGGATGTGTAGATGTGATGACTTGTAGAGTCTGATTGGTAATATTTTTGTGGCTCCAGTGCCTGAGGGCCAAACAAACAACCATCTGGAGGGGCTGACCTGTGAATGTCCCTCCATCAGCCTGCTAAGAGCCTTATGAATCTTTAATATAATTTCCCTGCTGGGTTAATATGAGCTGCAGCTCACAGTATGAGATTTTTCTGCTGTTGTTTATTGTTTAGTGTTCAGATAATTCTCTTGTCCTCACATAACTGTTTTGAGCGTGTGTCTCCAGGCTACGGCTGGTTCAGCTCTTTATCCCACAGGGGAGGGTTACAGTTCATTATCAGAGTGACATTTTGTCATTTCTCACCCTTTATGAAAGATTCTTTAGCAGCTTGTGTGTTCAAGGCCGCTGGGACGGAGGCTGTAATAGAGGGATGGGGGGATGGGGGGGGGGGTGTATATATGGCATTTTTTAGAGCTTGAAGCAATTTTGAGAAAATCAGGATCAGATTCATTGTTATCGGTTGGTGAAATAAAAGATTTGTGAGAAGATACTATGCTTTAAAAATGTAAATTCAAACCAGAGATTTGACTTACTGGGGAAACAAAAGTTGCACATACACTAAAAAAAGAATCTCAGGCTCATATTAAACCACTTGTTAATATTTTTTTTCCACAATTTTGCAAATGTTTTATATAATAAATGCAGTATTTTTTATTATTAAGAGGATGCCATTTCAAATTGTTTTCTTAGTCTGTTCATTTGATCGGACAATTGCACCATCTGACATTTTGGTAGTTTATGATAAAACATTAAAAAATATGTATTATTTAAGTATAAAATGAATTCAAATTAAATAGGTTTTATAGAATAAAGTGATACAGTATATGTCATGCATTTATCTAATTATTTTAGAAGTAAATAATGCACTTGGATACAAAAATATGCACGTCATGGCATTGACCCTAAAAATAATTATTTATGTTTAGGAACTGTCTTGATCGGATAATCTGAGGTAATAACAGATGTTGTGAGAAGGCAGTGGACTCCTACATTTAGACCTCTGGAGAATGTAGGCAGCTGAAAAAAATAATTTACTGCAGCCTCTCTGCTCCTTCACCATAATCTCAGAGACTCACACGTCTGTTTGCCTAGAGGGAGTTTCACAGTGGGAACCGCAGGTGACAGATAGCCAATAAAAGGGTGTGATTACGCACCTGGAGGTGTTAAAGGAGTTTAATGGCAGATACTTTATTCTTCAAATGAGCTTTCATGAATGATTAGGCCCAAAACTTTTGAATGCTTGGCCAGAGCATTGGGTCCATCTGGGTCACAGCACCAATTAAACTGGTTCCACATTGACAGCTTAAAACAGAGCTTAAACCATCAATAATCAGCATGGGAGTTGGATGCCCTAACGTGGACACTGAAGAGTGGAGCCCCTAGCATAAGTCGCTAATGTGTCACAGCACATGTAATCGTTCAGTATGGCCCACTTTGAGCAGGGCTCGAACTGATGATGTGAGTTGGGCGTTCTTACAAGGACGCTAAAGGCCGCAGTCTCTAGTGTCAGTTGCTAGAATGCCTCTTGACACCAGGGGCCTCATTTATAACCACTGCGTACGCACAAAACAGGCCCTGAAAGAGGCGCACGCCACTTCCGACGCACACGTTGTGATTTATAAAAACAAACTTGACGGGAAAATTTGCACACCTGCACGTAAACTCTGACCCATGCGTACGGACATTTTGGAGCAGTTTGGCGACACCGATGGTGAGCTGGAGTTAAATGTCTTTTTGGTCACTTTTGGACAGAAAATCTAAAGAAAATTATACACAGAAAGATAATACAAATATAATTTCACTCACCAAACCTATCACATGAAGCAAACATCCATCCCTTTGTTATGTTTGACTGGGAATCAAACCCGGGTCTCCTGCATAGCAGGTGGAAGCACTACCTCGGTGCCACAATGTGGTGTATTCGTCTCAGAATGCAGAGGTAGGGATGGCTGACGCGAAACAGTTGTTCCGAAGCTTTGCGAAATTCCGAAGTGTGATTCAAAACACCCATGTCATTGACTACGGCTAAATTAAGCTTCTGAGTGTTTCGACAGGTGGCTTGCTCCGCCGATTCAACGTTTGATTGACAGGGTCGGGAACAGACCACACAATCGTACATCTGAATAAAAAGTGAGTCAACTCATCTTGACCTCGTGGGTTTTTGTGAGAGGATTTTTTCAAAGACTGGAGAAATTATCTGTGAAAAAGTAGGCTAGGTCCTTCCAAAGAAGATAAATTAATATTTTTCATAAAAATCTCTAAAAAAGTGAGACATGTGGCTTGATGTATTTTATTAATATTAATTTTTCAGGACCAAAATAACATTCTGCACAGTGAGGAGCCTACAGGTTACAAGCTTCATATATTAGAAAAATAGCTACAATAATCAAAAAACACATTTTTTAATGGCTCGTTGTCAATGTTGTTTCAGATCAACACCTGCAGGGTGACCAATAGGTGTCACCGTTGAGACGGGTGTCGGATTGATTCGTAGCCTCGGCACAATATGGCCCATTTGGTTCAACTGTTTCATTGCTTCACGAAGCCTCGATCTGCCCACCACTATGCAGAGGCAGAGACAATAACTCAGTTCAAGGGCTTTACTTGAAAAGCAGGGCAAAAGTATCCAACAAGGAACAGGCAAAAACAAAAAGTACAATCCAGGCAAAGGTCAAAGTCCACTATCTCATTCAGAATCAGTGAATAATCCAGAAGCAGGAGGCAAACTTGTAATCCAAAAAAGGCATGTACAGGTTTGTAACAAACAGCAATTACGGGGGGGGGGGGGGGGGGGGGACTCTGAATAATAACTCACGGCAGTTTTAGTCAAAACAAGACTGCACGGTGTCAACTCAAGACTGAGCAAAGAACAGGGTTTTAAATAGGCAGCTTAACAAGGTTCAGGTGAAACTAATGAATCAATAATGAGAACATGTGGCAGGCATAAAACAACAAAAGAAAAACACTGAGGACCTCACATGGCCAAAAAAGGAACAACAGCCACATAATTCATGACGCCCTTCCTAAATGTCCGTGCCAGCGAGCGCGTTGAGCCATGAGCACGTTGGGTGAAATTACATGAAATCATTACTGGAAGTTACAACATTTTTTATCTTTAATAAATATAAATATTTGTTGTGGATGCAATGCTTTCGAACACTTTTCCTCTGGCATGTTGTCTTTTAATGTTTTATCTACATTGATAATTGCTTATCATGATAATAGCAGATTGTCTCAGAAAATAGTTTTGTGCAAATAAATTACCACTGCATTTGTGTGTCTATTGGCTGATGCTTTCTAGAAGTGTAAGGTACAAATTATGCCATAGCTTTACAGTATTACACTAACCTAGTCTATCCACCAAAATCTAGATGAATAAATAAGGTGAGATTGATAATCGAGAATTGATATGCTGATTTGGCTAACAGCAGCTACATCAGTAGCTATAACAGCTTGCTCCCAATACACAGCAACGTACTTACTGCTTTAACGTTAATCTGAACAGCAGAACTTTAGTTAACTGAACAATGTAAATGTAGCTAGCTGGTTAACTCTGGCAGCTGAAAATCTATTGACCATGTGATAAAAATATCAGTTCTGTTTCATTCTGACTGACCGCCAGAGGCAGTGTAAACACTATGGATTACCGCAGCGCCAGCTAGATAGGTCGAGAGAATATACCAACAAAGTCACGTAGCGTGACGTATGCTGAGCCCTGGAGGGTAAAAGATATAGTAGCTCAGCACTCTACCTCTTTCGCTTTCTCGCCTGGTTGAGATAGGTTGTATTTATTGAGTGATTATTCGCGCTGTCAAGTGCAGCTTACAAGAGCAGCCAGTTTCGTCCTCACAAGCTGTGACAGCCTGTGTCTACTCTATGCCATTCAAGGATTTGGACTAACATTTTGGTGAGTTTATATTGCTTCGTCGGTGACACTCTGTGCCTCTCGGTGCTATCCGGTGGCTTGTGTTTTCCGCACCTATGAGTTAACGGTCTCCCGTTACTCTATTAGAGTGTTTTTGTCTCGAATCCATTTTACACTTTCTGTCCCTCGGTTCAATCCGCCGGCCATTTTAGACACTTTTTTATCTTTTTCGTGAGATATTTGTTGGTATTACCTGTCGGTTCTCCTGAGGTAATCGTTTTTATTTTTTATTATTTTTTATCCCGCTTAACTTAACCTTACGGTGCTATCCGAGGGTGTTATTAGCGTGTAACTATGGCTCACGGTTCGATCGCCACTGGTTTTCCACTGACTTGTAGGCCGTGCCCTAATAATCTTCTCCCTGACCACGGTCATGACATCTGCCCTTCGTGTTTGGGTATTCAACATCTGCGAGAGGCTCTCACGGACCCGTGCGTGCAATGCAGCCTTTTTGCCTATGCCTATGTTAAACCCTAATTCAACAGTGAAACTTGGGCAGTTAGATGTACCCCCTTCACGCACTCGGAAGCTCAGGGCGTCGGCGGCAGCTGGTGTTCCCCATCCAGCTAAGAAGGCCAAATCGCGAGGTGATGAGCATTCACATGTTGAGAAAGGTTCACTTTCTACGACGGTGCGTGCTTTCTTCAGAAACGGCAGAGCTGAAACGCCTGCTTCACTCGCTTCAGCCTGTCGCATCTACTACACCTGCACAGGATGGGAATGAAGAGTCTCTTGATTCCCCTTGTTTTTCTCATCGTTCAGAGTTTGATGTGCTTTCTACAAGTGCTTCAGATTCCTTTTTCCATGATCATGGGGATACTATGGATGTTGCCGTGCAACCATCACCTCAGGCTGTTTTCACTGGCTACCCAGCAGCGGAGGTGTCTAGTGGGGGATCAGTTCTGTCGTCTGGACAAGCCCAGTCCTCCTCCGATGATACTTTAGCTGTGCTTCGAATGGCAGCTGCTCGTCTAGGACTTGATGAGTCACCTGTCCAATCCACCCAAACGAATGTGTTTTTCAGACAGACCACAGATGCAACTTATTTTGCCATGCCACCATGTAAGGATTTTGTGGCTGAATTCTCAAATGCTCTCACTGGTTCTGGTCCGCCGAAGCGGCGCTCTAAGGTTGCTCGAACGCTAGCATCTATGGCTTGAGATTCTATCGGGGTGCTCTATTTCCGGTGCTCCGGAAATAGAGCAGCCTGTGGCAGCTTTGGTGTTGTCTCCTGATGAGGCTCTACGAGGGAATGTGCGATGTCCCAGTGCGCAGTGCGGTCGTACGGATTCCTTGCTAAAAAAGGCATACGAGTCTGTTGCTTACATTACTCGAGCAGAAAACACAATCTGCCAGTTACTTCTTGCTGCCACCAGTGCGCTGGAACCTGCAAATGCAGATCCATCTATTTCACAATTCCTGCAAACTGCTCTGTTGGCTACAGGCCATGTGACACCGCGAGCTGGGTAGTCTTACAGCCACGCTTCTGGCAGCCCGCCGCCAAATGTGGCTTGCCCAAGCACGACTGCCAGAGGAATGTAAGAAAACTTTGAGAGATCTTCCTTTTGTTCCCGGGCATCTTTTTGGTCCGAATGTTCCGGAACTGGTGGAAAAGAGGGTAAAGCTGTCTGAAGCTACTCGTCAACTGACGCAGGTGCAACGCAACCTTACCTTTAGGATGCCAGCGGTTCAGACCCGACATCACTATGCCACATCGGAGCTACGTTTCCGCCGGCACGCTACACCTCAGTCACAGCCCCCACAAAGACCTTGTGTTCCTGAATATGCAAGAGTTTTTCGCCCACCTCATCGTCAGTTTCCGGGAGGACCCCGTCAGCGTCCCCCCGCGACCACTAAAAATCGAACACATAAAGCCTGAGACAGTCAGGCCGGTGGTCGATCGTTTTTCTATAGATCAACTGGAGTACTGGAGAGCCAACACAACAGACCCCTGGGTGTTGGCAACTCTGAGCAGGGGATATACTCTACAATTTAAACGCCGGCCTCCCAGATTTTCAAGAATCGTTCGTACGATTCTCAGGGACGCGGTTCGCGCAGTGGCTCTCTCTCTCTGGAAATGTGTTCACTGCTAGAGAAGGGAGCCATAGAAAAAGTTCATCCCCTCGTTCAGGGAGACGGGTTCTATTCAACATATTTTCCTGTTCCAAAGAAGGACGGTGGTTTCCGCCCAATTCTCGATTTGAGGCTTCTGAATTTGTTCCTGAAGGTCCTTCCTTTTCGAATGCTGGGCACAGCCGATGTTCTCCGGTCTGTGACGGCAGACGATTGGTTTGTAAGTGTCGACCTGAAGGATGCATACTTTCACATCCCAATTGCTGTACATCACATAAAGTTTCTGCGTTTCAGTTTCCTGAATCAAGCTTGCCAGTTCAAGGTGCTACCCTTCAGCCTTTCCCTTGCTCCTCGCGTCTTCACAAGGTGTGTGAGTGCGGCTCTGTCCCCTCTTTGGATGAGAGGACTGCGTATCCTTCCTTATCTGGATGACTGGCTTCTCTTTTCCCCCAACAGAGCGGCAGGCTGTACAAGACTCCAGAGTGCTTTTGACACATGTGCAGAAGCTGGGTTTTTCTGTGAACGAGAAAAAGAGCCGTCTGATTCCATCACAGACCACTACGTTCATAGGAATGACCCTGAATTCCTGCTTAATGTCTGCCTCCCTGTCTCAGGAACGTGTGACGAACATTCTGCAGCTTTTGGCTCGCTTTCGCCCGGGTGTGTCTTTGCAGTACGAGGTGGTCCCACGACTGATAGGGATGTTAACAGCGGCTACAGTGGTGATCCCCCTGGGTTTACTCCACCTCAGACCACTCCAGTTATGGAACAACAGTTTGCGGCTCGATCCCACAAGACATCGCCATCCACTGGTTATGATCTCCCACCATTGCATATGTGCGTTAAGGCGGTGGAGACAGTTAGAGTTCCTAAAGGCAGGAGTGCCACTGGGTGTTGTTCCCTCTCGTCGGGAGTTGGTCACAACAGACACTTCCCTCACAGGATGGGGGGCAACGTGGAATCGGAGGGGTATCTGTGGGCGCTGGACACCAATCCAGGCCACAGGACATATCAACCTGCTAGAACTAAGGCCAGTGTTCTTGGCTCTAAAGTACTTCATGCCGGTTCTGGCAGGCCGCCATGTTCTCGTTCGGTCAGACAATATCTCAACAGTGTTCCATCTGAATCACCAGGGCGGCACGAGATCCCTCAGGTCTCTACTGCTGACTCACGAGATTCTGACATGGTGTCAGCCACGACTCGCTTCACTGAGGGCAGCTCATATTCCAGGAGCGTGCAATCAGACTGCAGATGCTCTTTCCAGGGATCAAGTACATCCAGGACAATGAAGGTTTCATCCAGAGGTAATGCAGGAGATCTGGCTACGATTTGGAAGAGCAGAAGTGGATCTTTTTGCTTCAGAGATGACCACCCACTGTCGCTTATGGTTCGCAAGGACAGAAGTGTCCAGCCCCCTGGGCCACGATGCGCTGTCTCACAAATGGCCAAACTGCCTGCTCTATGCGTTTCCACCTTTACCTCTGTTATGGGAGACGTTGCACAGGATCTCCCTGTGCAAGCACAGAGTGTTACTCGTGGCACCACGATGGCCAGCCAGACCGTGGTTTCCTTTGTTGCTGAGACTTCTGACAGGTAATCCATGGAAGCTTCCCCCCAGGAAGGACCTCCTCTCCCAGCTGGAGACCAGTGTCTGAAACCCGGACCTGACTCATCTGCAGCTTTGGGTCTGGCCATTGGGTTAAATACTTCCCTGGAGCATTGTGACCCTGCTGTTTTCACACCATCTCTAATGCTAGGGCTTCTTACACACGACAGATTAATGCTTCCCGTTGGAAGCTTTTTTCTGCATGGTGTAAGGAACGGGGGCTTGTTCCTGCAACATGCGATATTCCAAGTATCTTAAGCTTTCTTCAGCGTTTACTGGAGGAAGGAAAAGCAGCTTCCACGTTGAAAGTGTACATTGCTGCAATTTCTGCATATCATGTTCCAGTTGGTGGCTCTTGGCTCTCACAGTCTTGTCTGCAGTTTTCTCAGGGGCACGCGCCGTCTGAACCCTGCTCGGAATCCTCATTTTCCTGTGTGGGATTTGTCACTCGTGCTTGCATTCCTGTGCTCACCCCAATTTGAGCCCTTTCAAAGCATTGACATTAAATTTTTGTCCTTGAAGACTTCTATTTTGTTAGCTATTGCTACTGCGAAGCGAGTCAGTGAGTTGCACGCATTGTCTGTTAGTGAACTGTGCTTGCGTTGGTTACCGGATGACTCCGGGGTGGTTCTACGACCCAATCCTTCTTTTCTTCCGAAGCTCCTTCTTCCTCAGTTCATAAATCAGCACATTGAATTGCTCTCCTTTCAGACTTCAGGGTCTGATTCAAGTGCCCAACTTTTGTGTCCTGTTCGGGCATTGAAGTGTTATGTGAACTCTACAGTTCAATTTAGACAGTCAGACCAGTTATTTGTCTGCCATGGTGGTGTGAAGAAAGGTGCTCCGGTGTCGAAGCAGAGGTTGTCGAACTGGATAGTAGAGACCATTACGCTGGCTTACAAGGTGGCAGGGAGACCACTGCCCTGGAGACTAACTTGCCATTTCCACTAGGGCCATTTAATCTTCATGGGCTGTTTTTAGAGGAGTTTCCCTGCTGGATATCGCAGTGCCGCTACCTGGGCTTCTCCATGCACGTTTGCGCGGTTTTATAAGGTCAACATTGCTGCTCATCATGCCGTTAGTTCTGCGGTTCTTCTGGAGCAGCCTTAATTTAATCAGGTGGGTGGCATTCCTCATGACTATGTTGGTATGTGTCATCCATAGTGTTTACATTGCCTCTGGCGGTCAGTAAGAATGAAACAGAACGCTAGTTACGCATGTAACTGTGGTTCTTTGAATTCTGGATGACCGCCAGAGTTCTCAGTCACTCGGAATGCGCGAGAAAGGCGTACCGAGGTAGAGTGCTGAGCAACTATAGCTTTTACCCTCCAGGGCTCGGCATACGTCACGCCACGTGACTTTGTTGGTATATTCTCTCAACCTATCTAGCTGGCACTGCGATAATCAATAGTGTTTACACTGCCTCTGGCGGTCATCCAGAATTCACAGAACCACAGTTACATGCGTAACTAGCACTATCGTTAGCCGTTAGCGCTAACGGAGTTGACTACAAAGCAAAAAGACCACCACTTATAGTTCACAATACAGCAATACTGAACCATTTTCCTAAAAATATCCTAATTTAAACCTAATATTATCTAATGACCAACGTAATTGACCCCTTCGCTAAGCCCCGCCCTCCCTAGTTACTGTTGCTACGCCTGTCAAGCTTTCGCGCCTGGGACGTCTATTACAGTGTGTATGCACCGGTGTCAAGACATTCCCAATGAGATAATTAGTAATTTTTGGCAAACATGTGAAATATCTGAGAGAGTAAGACAAAAGGGACTCCAGTATGCATTCGAGGGATATATCCACGACATAATATGCAACCGATTAGCAAACAATTTCATAAAAATTGAAGCTAAAGCCTATAGTCCCAGCGCAAACAGCAGGCGTCATACGCTGACCATTCAAATGGGAAACGCACAAATTGAGGAACAGCTATGTTCGTGCACAGCAGGGTAAGTGAAATGTGAAAATACTCTAATAATTATAAATCAAACCATAAATATAAATATCCATATCATATCCATAAATCTTGTGGAATAACACTTACACCGAGAGAGCCACGATCGGATTGGGTTAAAGTTACTCAGTCAGGGGTAGTAGGCCGTCGATTAACAAAATGCTGAAATATATTTTAAAGTATATCAGTGAGCCTCGGTCTGTCTTTAATCGTCTTATTTTACGTTAGCACAATCCATACGCACAACGCTTCAACATGTTTTCCTCGCTCGAAAGCTTGCCAGACCTCCCGTGCCTAGTTACGGTTGCTAAGACACGATTGGCCAGTGGCGGTTTTCGAGCGTGGCTTAGCGAAGGGTCATTTACGTACTGCCTACTATACAGTACATCTACTTCCGTACCGTGATTCCCACAATGCACTGCGACGTGATGAAACGATCCCGAGCTCTATAGGGGCTTTTCAAGTTGTGTACTTGTGTTGCGTCATGAATTGTGTTCTGTCAGAATTCAGCTGAGTTTTTTGGTAGCTCAATCCATGTGTATTACCGTAAAACTTCAAATAATAGCCGAGTCCCAAATAGACGCCTGTCTCTTTTACACGCCTAGTGTGACGACAGGTTTGGGTAAATAAATGCCGGTCTCAAATAGAGGCCGGGTCTGTTTTTTAGTTTCGGGTTGTATTTAATCTTCTAAAACCCGTCAGATCGTCTGCTTTTTGGCGGCCGCCAAAGCAAATTTGTGTCCCGCCAAAGCCTTTTTTGATCGGTGAGTGATGTAATAGAATGACTGCTGCGCTTGACAGGGCGCAAACGAGCAGAGAGAGCGCCCCGGCCGTGCGCACACTCTCACGTCTTCAAACAACACGAGTGGCGAGCGCTGTCTTGCTCTCTCTCCCTCGCGCATATCAATCAAAATCAATTGACACGATAGTAAAAGGTCGGAAGACCACAGTTTCACATGGAGCATTTGGAGATTTATAGAGAGAGACTCAAGGAACAACATCTCAATGAACAACATCTCAACACTAAATTATAAAGGCCTGTCTCATATAGACGCCTGTTTCAAATACAAGCCGGTACAGTTCGACGATTTGGAAAAATAAAAGCCCGGGCTATTATTTGAAGTTTTACGGTATCCATGATTGTTAATTGTTTGCTCCCGTACTTACAAAATGATTCCATTTGGGAGAAGTAGGCTACATGTGACCTGAACAACAAGACGTTTTTACATCTCACCTCCTGATGAGTCAAATTGCACAAAAGTGCTTATCCAATCAGGTATGACACTCCAAAAAAGCTTTTAGCCAAGTGTCTACTTCCACATACTTGCACAGAGTGCAGTGTGTTGGCATGTGAAACTCAACCAACCAACCAAGCTAGATATGTGCATCTCTAAACTCCTTTTCTCTGTCTCCTCAGATGCTGCATAATAAACATGTGATGGTGCGTGTTGGTGGAGGCTGGGAGACGTTTGAGAGCTACCTGCTAAAGCACGATCCATGCCGCATGCTCCAGATCACTCGTGTGGAAGGCAAGATTTCGCCGATCTCTGGAAAATCTCCAAACATCAAAGACCTTGCACCTGACAGCTACCTGGTAGTGGCGGCCCACTACAAAAGCAAGAAGTAAAGAAGAAATGTACAAATGAAATAATGACTTTAAATGTAACTTTGAAGCATAGCTCACTGGCTAGCCATTGTAGATGCCACAAGGACATGTGAACTTGTGTTTAACTAGTGTTCAAAGGAGAAAAATAATGTTTAACACTAAAAAATGCCAGAGTAGATCAGTTAGTTTGACAATGTATAACTAAGATACTTACTGAGGCAACTGGAATACAGAATCAACGTTTTATTTGTATACCATTTTCTTTTTTCTTTTGTGTAATAACCTAATACTGTACATTCAATCCTGACAAATGAAATCGCTGGATGAATTCAAATATTCACTCCTACACTGGTGGCTATTCCTTTTAGTGCTCCATTTGCTAACAATATTAATGACATTTTATGGGGGTATTATTATTATCTTTTGATGTCATGATATATATTTTCTGGCATTTATTGTGTTTGACTGTGATGGCCTTGCTCTTTTGGAGAATGGAATCTCATCAGCCAATCATGTGGCTGAATAACCCATGAAGCATAAAGACATGATCAAGAGGTTCAGCTGTAGTTGTTCTTGCCAAACATCAGAGTAGAAAGAAATGTGGTGGAGATGATGTGACCTTGGAATGGTGGTTTTAGAAACTACAGATCTCCTAAGATCATCCAGTGAGCGACAGTTCTGTACAAAGTCAATGGAGAATAGCCAGATTGGAAACTTCACAACAGTGCAAGGCAGAAGAACATATTTGAAGACACATTACAATAAACCTTTGAATTCGGCAAAGAGGAAATTTGAGTTCAGTGTAATCCAGTGGTCCATCCTAGAACGCAATCCAATGAATAGAGCAGCTTTGGCATGAGGTGGAAAGGCAGATTCATAGCATGAACTTGCAACTAACAAATCTGCAGTGACTTCTTGATGTGATTGTTAACAATAACCAGACTCTCCAAGGACTTATTTTCAGCTCTTTGCTGAATCAAGGTTTAACCAATAAAGCAAACAGTGCATTGAGTGTTATTTGCAGTATAGTAGCAGTGCAAGAGGTTTGAGTGCGACGTTACAAGACAAGAGATTTTTCAGTTTAGCAGCAAATAGTTGCAAATAATAATAAAGAGTTCTTTTTAATCAAACGCACTCTTTATTTAAGCAATGACTCTTTGCAGTTGTGCTTCTAAAACAGTTCCTGGTCTGAAAGTGTGTCACTGCCCTCTACTGGTAAACATGAACATAGCAATACTTTGTCTGATTTATTGTATTGTAGTGTTCTTTTTTTTCCACGATAGGTAGGACCCATATCTTTCTCAAAACTCTTCACACAGTTCTCTATACCAAATTTCACTCAGCACAGCAGTCAATTTCACATTAAAAATGCACTAAAACGACCAAAACACTTCATAGGTCTCAAATCAACTCACCTCAAAACCTCCACCCAAAAAACACACTGTCAATCATAAAGCAATGACCAAAAACACTAACATGTAGCATTATACAATTTCTTCTGTAAAAAAAAAAAAAATTCTTTACAAAACAAGATTTACACAAGTTTCCCCCTTTAGTAGATGGTGATGAAATTGAAAGACTAAAACCTGTGAAGTGTTCCTCTACATCATATTGTTTTGATATGATGTATCAATATGGTATTACAGTAGAAATGCGGTCTTATTTAATTTCATATTATGTTAGGCTTTGAACTTAAAACAGTGTTGAAAAGAGTGAGCATGTGCAAATTGGCTTATAGCTACATAGAGTTTTGTTTGAGAAAGTGATTGTCATCATTGATTGCATTTTGTACCAAAGCAATGATAATGATAGACTGATACTGTGCTCACTGTGTGAAGAGTTTTGAAAAAGTGGCCTAACTATTGATTCCAATGATTGTAAAAAAAGAAGAAAGAAATCCTTTAATATCTCATTCTGAAAGACACATCGGAAGATATTTCTGTTGATTATTTGGTGCGAATCGATTTCCCTGTCACAAGCACAGACTGTGATTCCTGAAGGCAGAGGTAACAACTCATTAACATAACTTACAACTGTTTCTTAAAAAGAAATGCATCAAAGTCAATATGAAGAACTGACTCAGAGTTCCTATAGATACAATATTTTTCACACTAATCACAATAGCTCAGGCTGCTACATAATTGACAAGTCATATCATATCATGTCATGTCAATTTTGCATGGCCCGTAAATATGGATGTTGAGTTTTAATGCAAGTTAAGATTTTCTTAACTTTAGACATACAAAGCCCTTGAGAATGGGTAAGAAATTGAGGTCTAATAAGATAAAGTGATGCACATTCTACTTGGTTCATAAGAACAGCAAGTCATACAATCACCAAGCAGTGAAAGTGCTAACTGACAGAATATCCTTCATTCATGTGTAACTTTACTCTTAAATATCACACAACATTTCCCACTTGCTCACTGAAAAATCCTATGAGCTTAAAAACCAAAACACACTGGTAACTGATGCTTATATAAACGGCTAAATAAACGTTAGCGCTAACGGATATAAACGGCTAAATATGGATGAAATTACCCAAAATCCAATATAAAACATGCTTTTCAGTTGTATAAATGAGTATTAAAATGAAAAATGTCAAAAATAGCGAGCACATTGGTACAAAAGCTGCGTGTGTGAAAATGATGCATGAACATAAACGGAATAGGTTGTGAAAAAAATACATCAATAGCTAAAATCGGTATCCCAGGAACACACTAGCTAGCCCATCTTGGCATTAAAGGGGCGTGGCCTGGATGCACTCTGGCGAATCAGAAGAGCTGGAGGATTAGCTGTGTGCAAGACCTTGGCAGTCTCTATGCAAACTCCCCTGGCTAGTGTACACTTCAAAATAAAGAAAGAAAGCACAAAGAGTTTTAAGGATCTCTCAAGTCAGCGGGAAATACTGCAGATGAAGGTTCGAGGTTGATCCCCGATGTAGACACACCAGTGATCTTCCCTTCAGCCGGTGTTAGCCAACCTGCCACTGCAGAGAAGACGAGAACAGAACACTGAAATAACCTTACTTCTCTTCATTCAGTGGGGAATTGAATTTCACAGATTCAATTCCCAGATCAGTAAAAGAAGGTCCTTAACCTTTAGAACAGGTGTCCGACTCAGAAGGCCAACCCAAATATTATATAACATATTTTCTATTTATTTTAGAAATGTATTTTTATGCATTTATTTCAGGTTGGCTATAATCTTTTGGAGAATTTATTTTCTAGAATTAAAGAAATAGTCGAATATGCTGATTTGACATTTCTTATTATTATCAATTTTGAAAACTGTTGTGCTGCTTAATATTTTAGTGGAAACTGTAATAGAAAGTTAAAATTAACAGCATTTAATGTAGAAATCTTTTTTTAACATAATGTCACTCACTTTTGATCAATTTAATGCATCATTGCTGAATAAATATTCATTTTAATTAGATAAAAAAAACTGATGCCAACAGTAGAGCATTTTATAAAAATGAATAGTGATGCATGTGTCAAAATATAATTATAATTTTATTTTAAAGTCTACAGAAGTGATACAGACTTTTGATTAAAATTACTCTGTGCTATGCAAAACAAATAATAAATGAATAAATTACCCGTAGCCCCCCGCCTCCAGAAGGAACAGAGTTCATGGTCTGTTTCTCGGTTTCTTCCTGTTTCTTCTTTTTCCTCTCCAAGGCTTCCGGGTTTTTGATACCTCTGTAGGTAATCTACACAGAGATCAGACAAAATACAGTATACAATACAAAATACTAGTAGCTGAAGTGTGTGATATTATTCAGTGCTCACATGCTGAATCATGACAAGCTGGAAATGTGAGTACAGAGTGTGCAAAAAACTAAAACTCACCCATCTAATAACACCAGACAATGAAATATAACTAACCTGATAACCAGCCAATGACATCACTGACCTTATACAAGGACACATTTAATCTAGATCTGCTGTACAGCCGAAACGAACTCGGTTTGTATCGGCGAATCATTATTTTCTGTTGATCACTGTAAAGCTGCTTTTGAAACAATCTGTATCGTATAAAGTGCTATAAAATAAAGGTGACTTGATCTTGAGAGCAGCGCCATGACAGGTATGAAAGCGAGGCTGTGAAGGATAGACGTATACCGTGTTTTCAATGTAAAAAGCTCTATAAAGCTAAACAAATATATTGTGATTATATTATAAACTAATATTATATATTAGGGCTGGGAAAAGATTAATCACGATTAATCTCATCCAAAATAAAAGTTTTTGTTTACATAATATATGCGTATGCACTGTGTATAATTATTTTGTATATATATATATATATAAAAATACACACACATGCATGTATATATTTAAGAAATATTTTCATGTATATACTGTATATATTTATTTATAATTTATATTATATATAATTATAAATATTTTATATATAAATAAAAAAATTCTTATATGTATATACGTGCATGTGTGTGTATTTATATATACAAAATGATAATACACATATATTATGTAAACACAAACTTTTATTTTGGATGCGATTAATCGCGATTAATCTTTTCCCAGCCCTATTATATATATATAAATATATATATATATATATATATATATATATATATATATATATATATATCGTGGCAGTATCATAGTTGTAGTCTCGCAGTAGTTCTTCAATTTGAATCGAAGTGGTTCTTTTGTTAACTCACTTACTGACCCACTTCAACTCAAAATGAACCTTTTCACGAGTCAAACTTTATAATAATAGTAAATTCTACAGTAACAGAGATAATGGGACTTTGTTAATGATAATGACGAACCACCATTACGCTAGCAGAAAAAAGAACAGTACGGCCACAAGCATTGTGAGATTCCAGCAGCAGTGAGAGTCAGTGTCATGTGTTTCAGCTGTAGGATGTGTCCAGAAGTGAAGGAGGAGGACAGGAGGAGGACGTGTACTTACCCTGACGCTTTAGCAGTTCTATGCTTTCCCTTAAACCTCTGAGAGACAGCGAAATGGCCCTCCAGTTACATGTGGCGAAACTAAAATCACTACACCATAAAACACTGGATGTTTAAAAAGGATCTCAAATGGGATCCCTATGTCTCTTTCTTAGATATTTGTTTCCTTGAAAGGTTGAAGAAGAATGCATAAAAGCAGAAAGATGCAGAGCAGGATTGTATAATGAGAGGATGAGTATAACAAAACAGATTTGTTGTAAAGTGATACCTGTATATGGAATATTCCATATACAGGTATCACTTTACAACAAATTATATTAACAGAAAAAAAAAATCTGTATATATATATATATATATATATACTTTTTTACTCTGACAAGTAAATGACATATTTACTTGTCCGAAGGACCAGCACATGAAAAGGCTTAATATCGAGCCCTGTTATAGTAATGAATACACAATGTGGTGCTGCGGAGACCTGTTAGATTATCAATGTTATGAGTTTGATCTTATATTGTCATTGTGGCTGTAAATGTGCAATGCTTCAGTGACGAACTGATGACAGGAGTCCATTATAAGTGGTCAAATCCGGAGTTTGTTCTGATCCACAAATAATAGTAAACTCTACTGAAGCACAATTCACCAATAGTATTTCGAAGACAAGGTATTTCAGCCCCATTTTGTGGTCATTTTCAGCTCAATTTGATTAATGCATGAATCTAACAAAAGCTCTTTTATAAAGTGAAATTTAAAGTGTTTATTGGCGAGTGGTTGTTTGTGAACAACAGTCGTTTCTCATGAACGCAGTTTTTATGGAATATTTGTACTTGTAAATTTATTGGTCAGGATAAAGGACTATTTAAGTAACACTAAACTGATAAAAATGGTAACAAATATACACGTTCCCCTATATAATCGTATGTTTAACTTAAAACAAGTTTCAAAAGCATACCTCTTTCTGTCTCTTCTCTGCAGCTTCTGCTAGCTGTCTTCTCCTCGTCTCCTGTGAAAAATACATGTTTTCAAAATCACCTAAACGTCTGTCAAGCTCCGAAAATAACAAAAGTGAGACTCAAATCTTTACAAATATAAATGATGCCTAATGATACGTTTCTTTAAAAAAACGAATGTTTTATTCATTTTAAATTAATACATTAATCAATAATTTAATTTAAAATCATTTAAATACAATGTATTATTATTATTATTATTATTAAAGAATTGTAGCAGACACTGCAGGAAAAGCTAACACATGTTCAGCCTGCATTGGAACTCCTTCAATATTCTCGAAGCCAAAAAGCTTCAGTATAATTCCATTTGTGTATTTTCATGTTGATGACCTTTGTAATGACAAACTATCATTATACATTATATACATTCTCTCTCTCTCTCTCTCACCAACAAAACGGAAATGATCCTGCACAAATTAATTAACACAATTAAAAATAGGGAAAAACAGACTAAACATTATCAATAGTATTCATTCAGGAACCTGTCACATTTTTTTTTTATTAGGCCTAGTTAAACAAATATATTTGAAAAGTTAGCCTGCCTAATTTTTTTTTAATGTGAAATTATGTAATCCCCAAAAACTTTATTTTATGGATAAAAAAAATTACCAAACAAAAATAAAGAAATTAGGACATAATCCGTATACTTGCTGAAAGTATATAAGTGAAAGTATAACAGTGGGTTTAACTACATGAGAGCATTTCACTAAATAAAAAAATAATAATAGTAAAAATAAAATAAAAACGACTACAAAATGTACAGGTCATTATATTCTCTAATAATGTCACTCAGTAGGCTACCATTATCGAAGTTGGCGTTTCACTTGAAAGATAAACACACAGTTAAAGATGTAATGTAAATTAACGCATAAATATATAATTAAAAGTACTCACAGGGTCTGGTGTGACTACTACATCATCTCCAGCTCCACTCAGACAGGGTAAACACATACCCATACTGATGTTGTAGCACAGGGACAAACACAACTCTTTCAGCCAAATGACAGTAAATTTGAGATCACATATGATGATGCCAGGCCGCTAAGATGAACTCTACAGTTTCAAAGCTTTTCTATGCTTATATAAGCCACTGTCAAAGGCAAAGCTGCTTGAACAGAGCTAACGTTAGCACTGCAAACAAAGCTGTGCTGAGCTAACTTACTTTAGCCAGCTACCGCTACTGATAAATAACGTTCACTACACTAACGGACTAATATAATCTTCACCAAACCTCCTTCTCACGGTTCCAAACATATGTTTTTTTTTATTCTGATGTGTAATAAATTTGATATTAGTTTAGCTTAAAGTGAGGTTCTTCTTCTTCTTCGGTTTTATAGCGGGTGGAAACAACGTTAAGGTGCATTATCGCCATCTACTGTATTGGAGTGTTTACCCATTAGTTAGATAGATAGATAGATAGATAGATAGATAGATAGATAGATAGATAGATAGATAGATAGATAGATAGATAGATAGATAGATAGATAGATAGATAGATAGATAGATAGATAGATAGATAGATAGATAGACTCTTAAGATAAAAAAAATAGCCTAAATTTTACTTATGGTATTTACCATTCCCATCTTTCTAAGTTCATTCTTCATTGTTTTTCGTTCATTCTAATACTTTTGACAGGCACAAATATTTTTTTTTGCTGATCCATCAACCACTTCATTGCCCTTTATCCCCTATGAGCTGGTATCCACATATTAGGATATCATGATCTTCATATTCTTACATCTATAAAGATTTTCATGTCAACTATATCCTGTTTACTGTGAGATTTAAATGACTGCAGTGACTTTGATTCCAAATATAAAAATAAAAAAAAAACTTTTTAATTTGTATCTCTTCTATCCACTGTGATGCTGTTGCGATTGCCATGATCTCGGTAGACTGGGTAAAGTTGAGACACTTTTTGCGTTTTGATTTTTCACACAAAAATAGATACTGAAAAGAAGTGAATTTCCACGACATGCCACATGATATTTCATTAGCTTGTAGACTAAGATATTATCAATTAATTATAATTAGTTTATATTTTCCAAAATTAGCTCATAAAAATAAGGTGCTTTTTGTCTCAACTTTGTCTCAACTGTACCCATATGTGGTACCATGGTACAGTTGAGACACCCATTTTAAATGAAGTAAAGGTAACTAACCATTCATTGCAAATATAAAAAATAAAGAAAATAACATTTGGGCAACATGTTTGTTTATTCATCCATTTAAATTAATTCATTTTATTTAAATTAGCACTGGTTAAAATGTATAAAAGAGGAACAAGATATTTCATGAACAGATATTGCAACAGTACAAATGGAAACATTCCAATGACAACACTAACAATGACAATGTCAAAAGTAACAGTAAACAACCAACAAAGGAAAAAATTGATTCAGGTGTCACTTTCACAATGATGGCATGTGTAGCTGTCTCCGCCAAGGGTACATTCTACGTGTGACCACATGCTACACCTGGAGCAGGACACCCATTTCTCTCCCGACCGTGAACTTGAGAACCATTCGTCACACACCAGGCATTTTGTGTCTTCTGTGCTTTTCTTTCTTCTTTTTCCTCCTTCCTTTTTCTCTGTCAAGTCAAGTCTCTGTCATGATCTTCCTCTTCACCTTCATGGAGGATCTTCTTTTCTCCTCTTCAAGGGTCTCCTTTTACAGGGGTATCAGTAAGAATTTCAGTGGTCCTTTTCCTCCAACGTTGACCATTGGCCTTTCTGGGGCCAGCTTTTGGATGAGGCCTGATTAGTTCAGGACTAAACTTTGGAACATGCTGGACCTGGTGAACACACACACACACACACACACACACACACACACACACACACACACACACACACACACACACACACACACACACACACACACACACACAGTCCTCATACAGGCTATGTACACAACATAAACAGCATAACACACACACACGCACACACACACACACACACACACACACACACACACACACACACACACACACACACACAGTCCTCATACAGGCTATGTACACAACATAAACAGCATAACACACACACACACGCACACACACACAAACACACACACACACAACCAACCACACACACACACACACACACACACACACACACACACACACACACACACACACACACACACACACACACACACACACACATGCACAACCCCCCACACACACACTCTCTCTCTTTAAATTAACTATGTGACTGCTGCACAAATCTTAAAAATGGTGTATCAACTGTACCCATTTTACCACCTTGCCTATTTGACAACATGCTAGGTTATCCTTATAACATTCATGTTAGAAAATATTTTCATTAATAATACACAGTTTAAATATCACAAATATACAATTTTATTTTCATTTGTGTCCTATGCTGGCTAATTATGACATTTAACCTGTTATCATAACACTGAACAACTAAACAGGGTGTGACGTAATAGAACTCTATCGCGGGTACAGTTGAGACAGTGTGTCTCAACTGTACCCTGATGGCCACCTCGCGCATTTCTCTAGATTTTGCAATGACCATGCATGACACAATACCATGAAATATGCCCGTTTTTAGGGCACAGAATAACGTTTGTGATTATAATAGTTACGTTTAACAGTCACATAAGGATAATAAGCTATTCATTGTGGTGTGTGCATGGTGAAGTGAACGTCTTACCTTAGAAAAAAAACTTTTGCCGATATCTTAAGATCGGAGATGCGTCCATTGTTCAAATTTCCCACGATCAAAGAGGACACTAATACGCATGTGCACAGCAAAAATCAGAACTTGTGCTTGCTGCGCACGCAAGTTATTTAAGGTGTCTCTACTGTACCTATGTCTCAACTGTACCAGGTCTACCCTACTGTGTATACTGACAAATAATCTGATGTTCTCCTATTAACAGAAATGTTTAAGGATGGAATACTGAAAGCAAAACCTGTACTACCCTGTATTAGCAGACATGCCAAGTCTCCCGGAGAGAGCGAGAGACCTTGCGTGTGTGTACAAGTGAGCGTGTGTGCCTCATGAAGCGCATGTAAGACAGCTGCATGTAAGACCACCCCCCTGTAACTTGTCTGGCCTTAAAAATTCATTATACAGAATTTTTTGTCGCTTCCACGTATCCATGTGAACTGGAATCATTTTGACAACGTTTTATCTATACAGAGGTAAAGGGAAGGGAAGGAGGCCTTCACAGGGGAGAGACTAGTTGACACTTCAGGACTGAGATTTTGTCGTGTCCAGGCGCAGGTCCTTCATCAGATCCAGATACGGCCTGGATCCGGCAGACTGCGGTAAACCTCGGAATAAACATAGAGCCTAATATTAGAGTAGACACCATTCTTTTCTTATGATGAAATGAGTACATCAGGATTTATGGGAAGTGTTCCCAGTTCAGGCTGACCTAATCTATGCAGCCTAACTTTGAATTATAGAAGTTGATAATGTGTTCTGTGTATGCTAGGTCAAAGTGTTTTTAGCCTACATTTAAACTGACAGTGTGTGTCTGCTTCCCAGACTATGTTAGGAAGACTGTTCCAAAGTTTAGGTGCTAAATAGGAAAAGGATCAACCGCCAGCAGTCGATTTTGATATTCTAGATATTATCAACTGTCCAGAATTTTGAGATCGCAATTAGACGTGAAGGGCTATATATGTGTTAAGGGCAGCCAGCCATAAGAGCATTACAATAATCTAGCCTTGATGTCATGAACATTTGAACAAACTGTTCCACATTTGTCATTGAAAGCATATGTCTATTACAGATCAGCCAGGCTCTCACACCAGCCAAACACAGCGCACTCTCTCACCTGAATTCCAATCACACACACCTGCACCTCAGCATCACCATCATCACTACCACAATCACATACCTGCATTCTGTTCCTGGTCTCCGTTGTCAGTAAAACCTGTTGTCTGCCTTGTGGGTCGAGACAACAATAAATAAAAATAAAAAGGAATAGGCTACCAAAATGATCTATGCCAGGGCGATTCAAATGGCGGCACCCAGATAATTTTTATCTGGCCCTCCAACCACATTCAGCGGTGAGTTTAACAACACTCAACTGCTGGTAAAATGGCAGTCAGAGGTGAGTTTGACCCAAAGCAACGCTCAACTGCGGGTAAAACGTAATTAAAAGGTGAGTTTAACAACGCTCCAATGCGCGTGCAAGTATGCAGTTTAAGCGTTTCCTTTCGAGAGGTCTCTCCTATTGCGTAAGTAGCTTACGCTATGGGAAAACTCCTTTTCTCGAGAATATTGAAGTCTATATGTAAAACGCATTGCAGCTGCACAGCAGACAGCAATGAGCAAAGGAGCTCGGTCATTGGCTGTGCTGCGGCAACTTGCTCGAACCAATGACGGGGCGACTCTGAATGCGCGACCAATGAGCGCGCCTCGCGCCCGCGCACGTCAGAGCCCGCCAAGATGGGCGTGGCCAAGAGCTATATATTGGGCGCCCCGTCATGAGAGTTCTTTAGATTTAATCTCCTTCAGCGAACACCTTCTTCGCTGGATCCTCCGGATTATTGAAAGCCTTCGCCGCCGTGGAAAAGCATACCAGCGGGATTGCTACGAGGACGTCGGCATCTTCAGCTGCCTTCGAACGCCATCCTACTGAGCCATCCGGCACGGTACACGCAAGTATTTACATCTGTTCGCCCCGCGACATTTGTAAAAGAGCAATTTTCTGAGGCGTTGTTTCAAATGCCTTCCTGCGCGTCGTGCAGAGACCTTCTCCCAGACGGGGATCGTCACATCATCTGCGCTCGCTGCCTGGGCCGGGACCACGCAGAAGCTGCTTTGACCAAGGGCGGATGCCCGGAATGTGACGACCTGGGTCTCTCCGCACTGCGGGCTCGCTTCTACCCTTTCGCCGCGAGCGAGCCCATAGCCGACACCCCTCTGTTTGAGCCGCGTGTTAAGAAAAAGCGCCGCTCACAGAGGCTTCCTGAACCTGAGCTCAGTGACGTCACGCCGAGCCAGTCTCCGCGTGCTTCACCGCCGCTCTTGTCTTCCCAAACCGCCGGTTCAGTTCACTCAGCCGGACCCACACCCCTCTAGCAGAGCGGTGGGCCTTGTGACTTTCGGCGCGTCCGAGGACGACGGGGGAGTAGATGACTCTTTGTCCATCGACGCTGCATCTGACGACTGGCCGGGCTCCACTTTCGACCCCGCCCCGTCAACGCTAACCAACACGAGTGGGGGCTCCTCTATGGATACAGAGATTATCCGCATCCTCTCGAAGGCCGTGGAGGACCTCAGGCTCGATTGGTCTTCTCCCGAAGAACCAACCCGCAGCCGACTGGACGATTTGTTTCTGCAGGGGCGCCAGCAGGCCCCTCGGCAAAGGCCTTCTCCTTTCTTCCCGGAAGTTCACGACGAACTCACCAAGTCATGGAAAGCCCCCCACTCTGCGCGTCTGAAGCCTTCTTTTTCTTCGTCGCTCTCCTCTGTGGACGGCGCGAAGGAAAGAGGCTACGAGGGAACGCCGCCCCTTGAGGAGGCCGTGGCCAATCATCTCTGCCCGCCATCCACCACCGGATGGAAAGCCAAGGCTTCCCACCCCTCGAATCCCTGCCGCACTTCTTCGGCTCTCGCTGGTCGCGCCTACGCCGCCGCCGGCCAAGCTGCGTCAGCGCTTCACTCAATGGCGGTACTTCCAAGCCAAGTGTTCCAAGCCAAGCTTCTCCGCTCCCTGGACGAGTCTGGCCCCGAACCCGAAGCCTTCAAGGACCTACGCAGCGCGACTGACATAGCCCTGCGAGCCACGAAGGCCACCGCCCAGTCTATTGGCCGCGCCATGGCTAATTTGACTGTTCTCGAGCGCCATTTGTGGCTGACTCTGACGGAGATGATGGACGCGGATAAGGCCCCGTTTCTCGACGAGCCTATCTCCACCAGCGGGCTGTTTGGACCGGCAGTTAAAGGTTTCGCCGAACGCTTCACTGAGGCCCAGAACGCCTCACAAGCTATGCGCCATTTCCTGCCTAAACGCTCCAGCTCATCGCAGAGCAGACAGAGGCCGCAACAGCCGCAACGGGCTATAGCAGCCCCCACCGCCTCTCAGCCCGCACCTCAGACTGAGGCTCGACGCTGCTCGCGCTCCCACAACCGCAAGCCGCCTCCTGAGCGACGGAGTCCTCGGCCCAAGATTGTGCTGAACCCTGAGCTTCGAAAGCCTTCCTAGCCACAGGAATGAGAAGAGAGAGTGCGTGTCTCGCAAAAGCCGGACCACTCTCTCTGCAAAATCTCAAACATTACCCAGTCCCCTTACAGGCGGCTGGAAATGTCTATACAGCAGTCAATGGGCCAGTCACAGGGCTCGCTCACCTGCAAACAAACGCCGTTTTTACGGCGACAGACAGAAAACACAAAAAGAGTCTTTTTCTGCCTGTGTTACTAAGGGTTCACATGTCCACAAAGTGTGCATTCCCAGATACTGTCAAAACAGTGCCAAATTCATTCCCAGCTCAGGCTGCACGCCCCATGAATGTAGATCACGTGCCTACGGTCATGTACGCACCACTACACCAAGCACTGTTCACACAGTTATGAATTCATCCCCAGTAAAAGCGGGAAACATTATAAAAGTGACGCGTGTGCCTACCACTGTCTATGCACCCCCACTTATAAACACTGTCCCTACAGTGTCAAACACAACCCCAGCTCAGGCTGCGAGTCTTACAGACATAGCGCACGCTGTTGTAATCACACACGCGCCCATTCACTCAGCTGCGCAGCGCGCGCCCACGCCTCTGAGAGCTACGAGCTCAGGCGATTCGCTGGCCGGGTCCCTACGTCACAGCGGCCCGCCCCTAGCCTGTATTCAGCCCATATCTGTACACGCAGCGGCATGGGAAAACATTCCAGATATGCCGAAATGGGTGTTGAATATAATAAAGCACGGATACTCGCTCCAGTTCGCTCGCAGACCACCACGTTTTACGACTGTGGTCGAGACGAAAGTGAGAAAGGAGTGTTCGCATGTTCTACGCACCGAGGTGCGCAAATTAATAGAAAAGGGCGCTGTGGAAACTGTTTCCCCCTGTATGAGCGGGGCAGGTTTTTACAGCCGCTATTTTCTCGTCCCGAAAAAGGATGGCGGTCTCCGCCCGATCCTAAATCTCAGACACCTGAACAAAGCACTAATGATTCGCTCGTTCAGAATGTTAACAACCAAACATATCCTCGCGCAAGTACGCCCAGGAGATCTCTCAGTGGATCTGAAAGATGCTTACTTTCACATTCCAATAGGGCCTCATCACAGGCCTTTTCTGAGATTCGCTTTCGAGGGACAGTCTTACCAGTACACAGTACTTCCGTTCCGTCTGTCCTGGCTCCCCGTACATTCACGAAATGTATGGATGCAGCACTTTCCCCCTTGAGACGAAGGGGAGTGCGAATACTGAATTATCTCGACGATTGGCTGGTCCTAGCACAATCAGAGAGTCAGTTAATAACACACAGATATTGGATTATCAGCCATCTAGAATGCCTGGGTCTAAGAATCAATTTTGAAAAAGTATACTATCTCCCAGCCAGAAGATTTCTTTCCTGGGAATAGTTCTAGACTCGATGCAAATGACAGCTCGTCTCTCATCAGAGTGCGCGCTCACCATCCGGCGCCTTGCAACATCATTCAGGGCGGGCGCGCGCACCCCCGTCAAGCGGTTTCAGAGAATGCTGGGTCTCATGGCCTCAGCATCGACCGTACTCCAGCTAGGATTGTTGCATATGCGTCCTCTCCACGCTGGCTCAAGAGCCGCGTCCCTGCTCACGCGTGGCGTTCGGGCCACCTTTTAATCAGAGCGAACCACGACTGTATAAAAGCCCTGACGCACTGGAAAGCCGCCGACTGGTACCAGTCAGGCGTGAGTCTGGGTGTGAACACAAGGAGAAAGATGATCACAACAGATGCCTCCAAAATCGGTTGGGGGGCCCTTTACGAGGGCAGGCCTGTCTCCGGCTTTTGGTCAAACCCGGAGAAGCACCTACACATAAACTGTCTGGAGATGAAAGCGGTCGCTTTGGCTCTCAGAGCCCTGCTTCCACATCTAAAAAACGAACACGTCCTGGTCCGAACGGACAACATGACGGTAGTGTCGTACATAAATCGCCAGGGTGGACTCAGGTCGAGCTCCATGCATTCAATGGTCAGGAGACTCATCTTATGGTCCCAGCACAACTTGCGCTCGCTGAGAGCAGCGCATGTACCAGGCACGCTGAACCAAGGGGCAGACATGCTATCCAGAGACAAGATTCTCCCAGGAGAATGGGCTCTCAACCCGCTGACGATTCAGTGGTTATGGAAGATCTTTGGCGAGGCGGAGGTCGACCTCTTCGACTCCAAGGAGAATGCACACTGCTCTCTCTCTTCGTTTCCTAAGGGGCGCTAGGAGGATGAACCCTTCACGCCCCCCCTCAGTGCCGATCTGGGACCTAGCTACTGTCCTAGACGCTCTTAAAGGGCCCCCGTTCGAACCTCTCCGAACCGTTTACCTTAAGCAGCTCTCGCTCAAAACTGCGCTCTTGCTGGCACTCGCCTCGGTCAAGAGAGTGGGCGATCTGCACGCGCTTTCGGCAAGCGCTGCCTGCTTGGAGTTCGGACCTAACGACTGCAGGGTCGTCCTTAGGCCAAAACATGGGTATATTCCTAAAGTGCTCACCACTCCCTTCAGAGCACAGGCTATCTCCCTAACTGCGCTATCTTCTCCAGCAGATGAACACGACGCAAACCTACTCTGCCCCGTTAGGGCTCTCAGAGTGTATTTGGAGCGTTCTGCCCTATTCAGACAGACATAACAACTGTTTGTATGCTTTGGCGGCCATACCAAGGGTTCCGCCGTTTCAAAGCAGAGAAGCCAAGGGACTTCAATGCCCCTGGGGGGTCAAAGCACACTCCACCAGGAGTGTGGCTTCTTCCTGGGCGTGGTCGAGCGGGATGCCGATCGAGGATATTTGTGCGGCGGCAGGCTGGGCCTCACCGTCCACATTTATCAGGTTTTACAACCTACAGGTCCCGACATTGCATTCCAATGTACTATCAGCATGATGCTAGTAGAACTATGAGTTCGTATCTAGATTATGTATGTGCTTGTGTCACACTGAGCGCCTTCTAGCCGCTCTTTACCTTTTTCCCACATATAAAGCTCACCTCTGCCGGCTAGTTGGATGATAACTTTGCTTTTTAGCTCAGGCACCTGCCTCTGGCTATCATAAGGCGAAGTTCAGCACGCACGGCGTTTTGCATGGTGTTCCCATAGCGTAAGCTACTTACGCAATAGGAGAGACCTCTCCCTCTTCCCTGAGAGGAGGGAACGAGTATTGCGTAAGCTGCCGTGCTTGTGCTTGGTTAGTTCGCTTCAGTCGTTTTAACCCGAAGAACTCTCATGACGGGGCGCACAATATATAGCTCTTGGCCACGCCCATCTTGGCGGGCTCTGACGCGCGCGGGCGCGAGGCGCGCTCATTGGTCGCGCATTCAGAGTCGCCCTGTCATTGGTTCGAGCAAGTTGACGCAGCACAGCCAATGACAGAGCTCCTTCGCTCATTGCTGTCTGCTGTGCAGCTGCAATGCGTTTTACATAAAGACTTCAATATTCTCGAGAAAAGGAGTTTTCCCATAGCGTAAGCTACTTACACAATACTCGTTCCCTCCTCTCAGGGAACCGAGGTTACGATAGTAACCGAGTCGTTTTCTTATCAAAGGTAAGACACTGCTTTATCTAGAGCATGCTGGAGTACGTATTTTTATCGGAGGTTTGTTGATTTTAATATGCTACGATTGTGTTCAATTAATCATTTTTTAAAAATTATTATTTTTATTAAATCCTCTAAATTAATAACGCTGACATCACCGTATGGGCGATCCCAAGGTCCATTGCTATTTTCCACTCGGTAAGTAGAAGGGTTAATTAATAGAGATGGATACTATTCTTACATTTACACATCAAAAACTGTTGGATCAGGACAATAAATTGTGTTTAGAAACTTTAGGTTTGTAAAGTGGCCCTTTCTTACGACAAGAAATTCTAAAAGACATTATAAAAAGTATAGCTTTCTGCACCAAATGTGCTGGCTAGCAAAGTTAGCTAATTGAATTCAAATTCATTTTTGTCGCATATTATCATGTAAGGTACAATCATAGGGGAATGTACGATTTTCAGATTTTTATTACTTGGCCCTCAGTAGCTTCCCATTAGCCCATTAGTAGAAGCCCATTAGTAGCTTCCAAAATAGGTGCACTCTAAAGTGCACTGTAGAACATTCATGGCATAGAGACTGATATAATTGCATGGTTATTGTTGCAGAGCATTATGTCCAATATTCAATGTGGTTTTAAATGTTATACATTTCTCATTATAAGGTCAATTGGACACTAAAGTATACTCCTACTAAACGAGCCTGTACGTATGATAAGTGTTCTGTGTTACAAAACAGTGATAATTTAAGGTGTCTGGTTGATATCAATTTTGATAAAACCTGCAGCTCTTGTTTCGCACATCTCCCACACTCTAAAAACTTTAACCATGGTTTACTCAATTTTTATGGTGAAACATTTTTACACTTGAAAATATTGATTTAATTTGAAAGCAGTGAAATAAATTACATACACTGTATAAACTGAGTAAATGTAAGTAAAAAAATTAAGTAGATCTGAGTAACTGCATTTGGTACATTAACAAATAAAATTGAGTAGAATTAATTGGGGAACAACATTAAAAAAAACAATATGTATGAGTAATATCAACTGTTTTTATTTATTAGTAATATTAACTTTTTCATTTCCTTTAAACCTTTGTAAAAAATATTCCATACAACCACCGGTACATGACATTGGCCTTTATTGTCGAAGAGTACAGCAATAACGTTACAGTGGATTTTATACGGTTTTAGAATAAATAATATTGCCTGCATATAAACTTATGTAACAAACATTTTAGAAATAAAAATTAAACATTTAAACATTCAAATAATTCACGTTTAATCAACTGGTCAGTTATCCAGTTTCCACCGGATCAGCGCTGGTTCTCGTGCCGGAGATGGACTCGCGCTCTGCATGTGAACCTCGAACTTCAGACCGCCGTCCTGCGTTTCACTCAGAGCCGAAAGATTCTCAAGGTCGGACATCCGGGACTTTTACTCCCATAATGCACTGCGCGCGCATAGCAACGCGGCGAAGGGTAAAACAAACAAGCGCCCGCCATTAAGCAACACGAAAGCGGAAGATAAAAGCGCCGAGAATCATGCCTAAAAACTGCTGTGTTGTTAGTTGCACAAACAACAGCGTAAAGAGAAGTGACCTCAAGTTTTACATGATACCTAGCGAGGCAACTGAGCCAGAAAGGAGAGAGAAATGGCTCCAGGCGATTGGACGAGGTGTTAGTTCACACAGCACAAAACTATGGCGGCCTACATCGGATTACCATTACGTTTGCTCCTCTCATTTCCTGGAAGGTATGTTGTTGCGCCGTTTGCCCATCAGTCCCCCACTGGGAGCTACTCAGTAGGAAAATTTAGATGTTGTCACTTTGCTCCTCAAAACAGGAAATAAGAACAACAACCCCGCACACCCAGATTACACTCCGTCCATTTTCCCGCAAGCAGTGCTGAAGGAATCGACTAAGAGTACCAAACTTGATCGCTTCAACAGAGCACAGAAAAGAAAAGGTAAGTTCGCTACCCTGTTCCGGAGCTTTTTTTGGTTTAAGCCAGCCTCCTTGCACAGTAACGTTACCTTATATCAAACATCAAAAAAGAAAAATATCAAACTGGAGTGTGACGCAAAAGATTAACATGTATCTAACGTTAGTTTGCACCTAGCTCAATGACCAAAACATGATCTGAATTTTAATTTAAAGTACCTGCGGATGCTGAGCTGTTAAAAAATTAAAGGATTCCATATTGCAGTGAGGTCGTGTACAACAATTGCTACTAGCACCTTGTGTTGTCCACCATATAAAATACATGTTGATTTCTAATGACAAATTTGAAAAACTAGTACTTGGGAGGTTAACTGCTACAAAAATGGTAATCCATGTCAAAATACAGATCTTGGAGGTACAAATTGAATCTATAAGGCGTGAAGATACATTAAATGTTTCTGAAAAGAACAGAATATTTTGCTGACAAATGTTTTCCTTGCAAACAAAATTAACTCTATATGAAAAATACAGTCATTGCATCTACAAAGTAACTAGTTATGCAGATTTTTGTACATAATGCATTTTACCTCTAAATTCCTGGTAAAATATTATTTATTGTACCCAACTAGTCTACTGGTCGCTGCTTCCTAGTCATAGTCGACTATTACGACTAGTCGTCTCAATCATACTCAATACTTACTGAGGCCACAGTAAATGATTTAGTGCCATAACATTTCTGTGATCATTTGCAAAACATATACATTTATTTATTTATTTATTTATTTATTTCAGCACCATCCACTACATTGTCGCGAAAGGAAAGGAAAGTGAAGAAGCAACTGGAATTTGAGGAGGAGACCAGCGTCCCAGAAGAGTTGCAACAAGAAGTGTCAATACCCTGCATGGAAATACAAGACCTGCAGCAGACGGAATTAAGCAATGACAAAATTAGCGATGATTCGGTCTCCACCGTCACGCCACCCGCCATTACACCACAGGTGTGTACACTACCTGAAACATCAGGACTTGCCACTCCTTTGATTCCTGGGGAAAGGGAAATGTTGTATAGAGAAATGGACAGTCTTCGGAGAGAAAGAGATGAAGCCATAGCAAAAGCAGAGCTGGCAGAGAAAAAACTGGAAGGCTGCACTTTATCAGCTGCTGCAGTTGAGGGAAACAAGGAAAAGTGCAAAATGATGACTGGCATCAGTTGGACAGTTTTTGAGAAATTATACCAGTTTCTTTCAACATGCCTGCCTGTGAAGTCAAAAAACAAGGCAAGTATGCCACAGCGTGAGCAGCTGTTCCTAACTCTCGTCAAACTACGCCACAATTTCAGTTTTGACTTACTGGCTTCTATTAGAGGCATTTCCAAAAGCACGGCTGTTGACTACTTTTGGAAATGGGTCAATTTAATGGACACACATAACGTTTCTTATCAGATGGCAGGATCGAGAAATTATATTCCGGACAATCCCACCAGTTTTCAAATCAAAATTGACTGTTTCGAGATTTTTATAGATGCCCCAAAAAATCTCAAGGCAAGGGCACAGACCTGGAGCAACTACAAAAAGCATTGTACAATTAAAGTATTTGTGTCGTGCTCTCCACTGGGCACCATTAACTATCTTTCTACAGTGTGGGGGGGGGGGAGCGTCAGATGTCCAAATTGTTCGCCAATCCGGATTTATAAGCCGCACATATCACTTGCCTGGTGACCAGATATTGGCTGACCGTGGGTTTACATTGCAAGAGGACTTTGCAGCTGAGTGTGGGGCTGTACTGTTGACACCTGCCTTCACCAAGGGGAAAAACCAGTTATCTGCAGAGGAGGTTGAAACGTCCCGAAAGATTTCCTCGGTTCGCATTCATATAGAATGTGTCATAGGGCTACTGAAAAATAGGTACACCATTTTAAAGGGACCTCTCCCCATCTCGATGATACAAAGCCTTGCCAATGAAGCTGTGGAATCACCATTGGCCTCTATAGATAAGATAGTGAAAGTGTGTGGTGCACTCATAAATCTCGGTGAGAGTGTAGTCTACAAGGAGACACAAGAGTGAGAGGGAAGTGAGGAAGGAGGGAGGGGGAGGGAGGGAGGTGTGGAGGGGGAGGGAGGGAGGTGTGGAGGGGGAGGGAGGGTGGGAGGGAGGGGAGGTGTGTAGGGGGAGGGAGATGTGGAGGGGGGGGGAGGGAGGGAGGGGGGAGGGAGGGAGGAAGGAAGGGAGGGAAGGTGAAGGTGAGGGTATTGTATTTTTTTTATTGTCTTTATTGTACAGCACTTTGGTCAACCGTGTTGTTGTTTTTAATAAAAACTAGATAATTGCATATGAGAATATGTGTCTTATTTAACAAAACCACTTTGTAAGCGAAAAGACGCGAACACACGTGGCCTTCATCGGCTGGCCGGATACTGGAAGCATGGGCCGAGCGAGCCGTTTTTACAGTACTTTCTACTTCATTACATTTTTAAAATTGGGTATTTCCTAAGTGACCTCTGGTTTAGTCCCAGTTTAGTGGTTTAATCTTTAGTGGTTTAGTCCTGATTTAGACCTAGTTTAGTCCTGATTTATAACTGGTTTAGTCCTGATTTAGTGGTGCACCCATTTAGACCTTGTTTAGACCTGGTTTTAGTCCTGGTTTGATTCAAAGGATTAAAAAAAAAGTCCTGCACAATAATCTCTTAAGAAATACTTTTACTTTGTACTTATATTCAATAACTCTGTATCAGAGCCATGAACACTTTAAATAATAAAACAATACTCTATGTAAACAACACCAAGCTAAAAAAAAACACAGAGATAAAAAAAAGTAATAAAACAGCAAATTAGCACAACACAAGTACAGCAGCATAAATGGAGAATTTACAGATGTACATTAGCAGTAATGTGAGTGTGGGCATACTGTCACGGACACGTTCAGGAAAAAGGACCCAAATGCAATCTGCGAGACAACAGTTCCTTTAATGAAAATAATGCAAGCTACGTAGAGTAGCAAAAACAGAAAGTCTCTCGTAGCAGATAATCAGAAGAACAGAAAGTCTCTTGTAGTCGAGCAGATAATCAGAAGAACAGAAAGTCTCTTGTAGTCGAATCAAACTGAGGAGTGATCCCACAATAATACTCAGCGTCCCGCAGCAGAAACACAAATCAGGGCTCGTGGTCCGTCTGTCGCCCTCAGATACAGAGAAGCTGGGTAGAGAAAGACTTCAGTAATTTCCAGCACTGGCAGGGCACAGGTTGCAAACATACGTCACCAGGACAGGACAAGACAAGACAGGATGCGAACAGGTAAGCTCTGAAACACGCGTTAACATCGTCAATAATCTGGCAGAGAGAAGGGGGAAAAGAGAACTAGAAGTAGGAAAGCTAATTAGGAAGAAAGTGATAACAGGTGGAAATGGAGAAAGAGTAATGGAAAGGCTGATGGCAATCAGCTGGTGGAGAATGAATGAGCGTGATAGTAAGTGGGTGTGTCTAAGCGAGGTGTGTGTGTATGAAGGGAGCGCGGGTGAGAATGGATACAGAAAACAAAAAGAACACAAGAGGGAGACAGAGACAGAAGAGAACACCGGGATCATGACAGTACCCCCTCCTCAACGAGCGCCCCCTGGCGCTCCCGAGGGTAGAGGCTGGCGAGTGCGGTAGAAGTCCTCGATAAGCGAGCGGTCCAAGACGTTCCGTGAAGGAATCCAGCTTCTCTCCTCCGGCCCGTATCCCTCCCAGTCGACAAGGTACTGGTGACCACGACCTCGCGGACGGACATCAAGTAACTTGCGTACGCGATATACAGGACCTTCCTCCACCTGAGCAGGAGGGGAAGCCTGGCGAGGTGGGGGGCGGACGACGGGCTTGACGCACGAAACATGAAACACTGGATGGACGCGCCGGAGGTTAGGAGGCAATCTAAGTCTAACCGCGACAGGACTGATTATCTTAGAGATAGAATATGGCCCAATAAATTTAGGGGCCAACTTGCGGGACGCGAATCGTAAAGGAAGATTGCAAGAGGAAAGCCAAACCCTTTGACCGCAGATGTATCTCGGACTCTTAATACGATGACGATTAGCGGCACGGCGAGTGAGAGAACGAGTATGGCATAGAGCAGACCTCACCCCTCTCCAGGTTCTTTTACAACGCCGAATAAACGCCGCGACAGACGGAACATTAGTCTCCGCCTCCTGAGAAGGAAACAGAGGTGGCTGGTACCCAAGACAACCGTGAAACGGAGATAAGCCGGTGGCGGAGGACGGAGAAGAATTATAGGCATATTCGGCCCACGGAAGTTGATCAGCCCACGAGGAAGGATTACGAAATGCGAGACTGCGGAGAATACGACCAACAATCTGATTAGTTCGTTTGGCCTGACCGTTGGTCTGTGGGTGAAAACCAGAAGATAGACTGGGTGACGCACCGATCTGACGGCAAAACTCCTTCCAAAATAACGACGCAAACTGAGGTCCGCGATCAGACACGACATCCGAGGGAAGTCCGTGAAGCTTGAAAACATGACTAACGACGGCTTGAGCGGTCTCCTTAGCGGATGGGAGTTTGGGAAGAGGAATGAAGTGAGCGGCTTTAGAAAAGCGATCAACTACAGTGAGGATTACAGTGTTGCCTTTGGACTCCGGTAGTCCGGTAATGAAGTCGAGCGCGATATGTGACCACGGGCGAGATGGAATAGACAGGGGTCTAAGCAGACCAGCCGGTGGCAAATTACTAGACTTAGTCTGGGCACAGATAGAACAGGCGGCCACAAATCGACGGATATCGCGCTCGCGGGTAGGCCACCAGAATCTCTGACGGATGACAGCAATGGTTCCCCTAACTCCAGGATGGGCGAACAACTTGGAGGAGTGACCCCATTGCATGACAGCCAAGCGAGTGGGGACAGGAACAAAGAGTAGGTCTCGCGGACATTGGCGAGGAGTGACGACCCGAGATAAAGCCCGTTTAACCAAGCGTTCGATTCCCCAGATGGAAGAACCAACGATGCAGCCTTGAGGAAGAATCTCCTTTCTCACAGGAGTTCCCACGGGGGAATCGAACTGACGCGAGAGAGCGTCGGGCTTAAGGTTCTTGGAACCAGGGCGATACGAAATAGAAAAATCAAAGCGATCAAAAAACAGGGACCAACGAGCTTGGCGAGTGTTAAGTCGTTTAGCAGACCGTATGTACTCGAGGTTTTTATGATCGGTCCAGACCACGAATGGAACAGGAGAGCCCTCGAGCCAATGACGCCACTCCCCCAAGGCTAAACGAATGGCCAGAAGTTCTCGATTACCGACGTCATAATTTCGCTCGGGAGGAGAAAGACGGTGAGAGTAGAAAGCGCACGGGTGAACCTTATCATCAGAAGATGACCGTTGCGACAGAATGGCCCCAACGCCCACCTCTGACGCGTCGACCTCCACGATGAATTGTCTGGAGGGATCGGGAGTAACTAGAATAGGAGCAGACGTAAACAAGGTCTTTAAACAATCGAAAGCGGACTGGGCTGAGTGCGACCATTCAAAACGGGACTTGACAGACGTGAGAGCGGTGAGAGGAGCGGCGACTTGACTAAAGTTGCGGATAAACCTCCGATAAAAATTCGCAAAACCCAAAAAGCGCTGTAAAGCGACTCGTGAGTCGGGAACCGGCCAATCGGTGACAGCCTGAACCTTAGCGAGGTCCATGCTGACTCCGTCAGCAGAAATTACGGACCCTAAAAAAGTGACCGACTTGGCATGAAAGGTACATTTCTCGGCCTTAACGAAAAGGCGATTCTCCAACAAACGTTGGAGTACACGACGTACGTGTTGAACGTGAACCTGGAGAGATGGGGAGAAAATTAATATGTCATCTAGATAGACAAAAACAAAGACATTCAACATGTCTCTCAAAACATCATTTACTAGGCCTTGAAAGACTGAAGGGGCATTGACGAGGCCGAACGGTAAAACCTTATATTCAAAATGCCCGAGGGGGGTGTTAAACGCGGTTTTCCATTCATCTCCCTCTCGTATACGCACCAAATGATACGCGTTCCGCAGATCCAGTTTAGTGAAAATCTTTGCCCCCTGAAGGATCTCGAAAGCTGATGACATAAGGGGAAGAGGGTAGCGGTTCTTGACCGTTATGTCATTTAGCCCACGATAATCTATACAAGGGCGCAAAGAGCCGTCTTTCTTCTTTACAAAAAAGAAACCTGCGCCCGCGGGAGAGGACGACGAAACAATTGTACCTGCAGCGAGGGACTCTGAGAGATATTTCTCCATGGCTTCGCGCTCGGGCGCGGACAATGAATACAGCCTGCCCCGCGGCGGAGTCGTGCCAGGTTGGAGGTCGATACAACAGTCGTACGGGCGATGGGGAGGAAGAGAAGCGGCACGTGATCGACTAAAAACCGCCCTCAAATCGAGATACTCCTCCGGAACCCCCGACAGATCACCAGGATCCTCCTGAAACACAGAAACAGAAGAGACAGGGGGAACAGCAGACACTAAACACTTAACATGACAAGACAATCTCCACGAGAGAATGGACCCCTTGCCCCAATCAATATGTGGACTGTGTTCAACGAGCCAGGGATGGCCCAAAACAATGGGAGTGTAGGGCGAATGAAAAATAAAAAAGGTAATAGTCTCCCTGTGATTGCCAGAAAGCGTGAGACTCACCGGAATGGTAGTACGGCTGACTCTTTCAAGCTCGCTACCATCAAGGGCAAAAACAGGAGTACTGTCATTCAAATCAACTAAAGGAATGCCCTGTTCAAGAGCCCAAGTCTCGTCTAAAAAACTGGCCTCCGCTCCCGAGTCGATAAGGGCCTGACAGGTTACAGAAGAGCCGGACCATTGGAGAGTGGCAGGGAAAGAAGTGCGTGAACTTGGCGGAGGGACACAAACAGTAGCGCTCGCCAGAAGCCCTCTCCTTACTGACGAGCGTTGGCTTTTACTTTGCATGTGGTAGCGAAGTGACCGGCAGATCCACAGTAAAGGCAAAGTCGGTTTAAGATGCGTCGCTCACGTTCAGCAGCAGTGATCCGAATTCCCCCCAACTGCATTGGCTCAGGAACCGGATTAATAGGAGGGGTATAAGAAACGGGAGGTGAGGAGAGCAGAGCCCTCTCCATGCCGCGTGCTCGGCGCCGAAGCTCGAAACGTCTGTCTATGCGGATAGCTTGGTCAATAAGAGAGTCAAGATGGGTCGGCACCTCCCGGGACAGAATCTCGTCCTTAATGTCTGCGTTGAGACTCTCAATAAATCGAGCAACAAGCGCTGGCTCATTCCATCCACATGTTGTAGCGAGCGTGCGGAATTCAATTGAAAAGTCCGGGACTGACCGTTTACCCTGACGGAGAGATGAGAGCAAACGAGAAGCCTCGACACCATGTGAAGACCGGTCAAACACTCGAGTCATCTCCTCCTTAAATGTAGAGTAACAGCTGGTGCAATCAGAGTCGGCATTCCAGACCGCCGTTCCCCACTCTCGCGCCCTCCCGGTGAGAAGAGAAACAACGTAGGCGATACGAGTGCGGTCCAGCGAGTAGGTGAGTGGCTGTAAAGTGAAAACCACCTCGCATTGAGTAAGGAACGAGCGGCACTCTGAAGGGTCGCCAGAGTAGCAGGGTGGATTATTAATTCTGGGTTCTTGGGTACCAGAGAGGCGCGGAGGAGGTTCCGAGCGTAGATGGTGCATCTGCTCTGAGAGATCCGACAGTTGACTCGCCAAGGATTCGACTGCTCGACGGGTAGTGGTCAGCTCGTTCTGTTGGCGGCCCAGCATGGCTCCCTGAAATTCCACCGCAGACTGAACGGAATGGTCAGTTGCTGGGTCCATCCCTTGGCCAGATTATTCTGTCAGGGACACGTTCAGGAAAAAGGACCCAAATGCAATCTGCGAGACAACAGTTCCTTTAATGAAAATAATGCAAGCTACGTAGAGTAGCAAAAACAGAAAGTCTCTCGTAGCAGATAATCAGAAGAACAGAAAGTCTCTTGTAGTCGAGCAGATAATCAGAAGAACAGAAAGTCTCTTGTAGTCGAATCAAACTGAGGAGTGATCCCACAATAATACTCAGCGTCCCGCAGCAGAAACACAAATCAGGGCTCGTGGTCCGTCTGTCGCCCTCAGATACAGAGAAGCTGGGTAGAGAAAGACTTCAGTAATTTCCAGCACTGGCAGGGCACAGGTTGCAAACATACGTCACCAGGACAGGACAAGACAAGACAGGATGCGAACAGGTAAGCTCTGAAACACGCGTTAACATCGTCAATAATCTGGCAGAGAGAAGGGGGAAAAGAGAACTAGAAGTAGGAAAGCTAATTAGGAAGAAAGTGATAACAGGTGGAAATGGAGAAAGAGTAATGGAAAGGCTGATGGCAATCAGCTGGTGGAGAATGAATGAGCGTGATAGTAAGTGGGTGTGTCTAAGCGAGGTGTGTGTGTATGAAGGGAGCGCGGGTGAGAATGGATACAGAAAACAAAAAGAACACAAGAGGGAGACAGAGACAGAAGAGAACACCGGGATCATGACACATACCACATAGTGCAAATAGAGCAGTATTCATTTTCAATGAAAGATTTCACAGATTAGGAATTTTACTTGCAACATGAAACATAAACTTTGCTAATGATAAATAAACTACATACCACATAGTGCAAATAAAGCAGTACAAATGGAACAGGTAATTCAGTTTACATTAGTCTGATACTAATCTGTTATTAAAGGGATACTCCACTTTTCTGCTGAACAGAAAGGAAGATATTTAGAAGAATGTCAGTAACCAGACAGTTTCTGGTCTCATTGACTTTCCATAGTAGGAAAAAATATATATACTATGGAAGTCAATGACACCAGAAACTGTCTGGTTACTGACATTCTTCTAAATATCTTCCTTTCTGTTCAGCAGAAGAAATAAATTCATACAGGTTTGAAACAACATGAGGGTGAGTATATGATGACAGAATTTTATTTTAAAGTAGAGTATCCCTTTAATAACAGATTAGTATCAGACTAATGTAAACTGAATAACCTGTTCCATTTGTACTGCTCTATTTGCACTATGTGGTATGTAGTTTATTTATAATCATTAGTAAAGTTTATGTTTCATGTTGCAAGTACACCGAAGAAAATTCCTAATCTGTGAAACCTTTCATTGAAAATGGCAATAAAATCTATTCCGATTCTGATATAGCGTCATTTTACTTTTAAATTGGAGTCAACTGGAAGTGCCTTTGGTTTTCCTGCATGTTTTGCAAAACCAGTGCTTAGATCGAGGAACACGTTTTAGGCTGAGACATTGAATGTGGAACCACTCATCACATCTATCACATGCAACCATATCACCCGAGTTGACTGATGAACGGCAGATGCAATATACTGGAGCCTGGTTGATAGCATGCAACGGAGACCTAACAGGTGATGTCTGATGTGATGTCACACTGGTGTTGTTAGATCCATTTGGTCCAACATTTTCCCTGTAGAGTTCAAGCTCTTGTTTTCTCGATAGGATTTCAGGAAGAATGACACCTCGCCAGAAAGTGGACAACTTGTCTATCATTTCTGTGATGAAGTTGTCATCTCTGAGTATGCGGATGGCAATACAGTCTACAGTTGTCCACAACAGCAAGTCAGCATAAGTTGTGTTGCAAACAAACATTTGCATTTGGACCTGTGTGAAGTACTGGTGGTCCTTCTTAATGTTCATTTCCGGGTCAAGACAAAAGTGTTGATCTTGTACTGCTTCAACAATGGGACTGCCCTTGTGCTTATAAGGGCATTTTATCTCCAGTACCCCTTGTCCACAACACTTGCAGTCAACAATGCCATCTGGTGAGGCAGCAAGATATGTTAATGTCCTTGAAATATGAAGACCAGACTTTTTGGTGCTGCACAACACGTGTTGTTTTGACACTTTCATGCTGCTGCACGTACCCTCAGTCATTGCCTCTTTGTACAGGCGGAATGCCACATCCTCATGTTGTCTTCCCCATATGACTGCTGGTGCATTGATAGGGGTCAACTGGGGTTTACAAATTTTTGAGACGAGTGATGTTGGCTTATCTCTGGCTTTCATTGCCAAATGAGCTGTTGAGGCTGTTATGCGACCAGCACGTTGCTCATGCCAGACTAAAGAAGATGACTGAGCATGAGTTGCCTCTTCCACATAGTCATGTTGTTCTGGTGATATTTTTGGCAATGTCCAAGTTTTACAAAGGTCCTTTAGGTCACATTCACTCATATTTGCATATAGTTCGGAATGAAGAGTCCTTAAACTGTTTGGTAAATGAACACTGGCAGTTATGTCTCTACTATCCACAACTTGACAATAATCTGTGTATGTTGAAATGGCCAGCAACTGGTCATCGTCATCTGCCAGGGTCTGCACAAACAGGGCTCTCTGCCTTTCTGTTGAACATGTAATGTTATTCACCTTCTTCCTCCGAGCTTTTAGGACTTTGTCCTTTGCTTCCTGCTTGTAAAACTTTATCTTGGAAACAGGAGCTGCCTCTAGCTTCTTAACAAAGCACTGATTCCATTGACAAGGTTCGTCTGTGCATGCTGAACTGGTGTATCCCATACGTACAGCTGCCTCGATCTTAAACAGAACTGCTGCAACATGAGAGCAGGTCTCCCCCAAGCCTGCCATGCAGTCACAGTGAGCAGCAACAACATGTGCGTCAACTGTGACAGCAATCCAAGGGTGATGTGGCTCTTCCGTGACCCGCCAGGAAGGCTTCACGTCAGCCTTGAACAGAATGTTGGAACCTACTTTCTGGTGATACACAGTCTGTACCCATCCAGACATGAAAAAATTGTAGGCTTCAAGGGATCTATAATTGTCCATGGCGGCAGAACTAAATACACCTGAAAAAAAAGAAAATGAAGAAAGAGATTTTTTTTTTTTTTTCATTGAGGTCTTTTTATACATGGACATTTCACATCTAGGAGAGTGACAATAGACCAGAGCAAAAACACTGACAAATTGCAAGTAAATGATACAAATGCTTTCATGTCAATCTTCACGCCTTTTAGTATTTCACAACTTATACAATGTCTAAGAAACAATTTCTCATTACAAATGTTAAAGTCTAGCTGTTGTCATTAGACACTACATTCAATAAAATTTAATCTGATGACTGGTTAATGCAAAAAGTGAATATAGGGTATGCACATACCATTTTACTTTAAATCTAAATACAAATGTAATTTAAACATGACTGCAAGTGTAGGACACATGGTATTTACACATGGTAATTATATATATCTGGATACTCGAGCCTGGGCCATGCCTTTGGGTTGTTCTCCCAGGACTCAGCTGGATGCCGATAGGGACAAGATTGCAATTCTAAACCTACAAGCGACAGCTTTCTGTGGTACCTTGTCAATGCAGGCGCTAGCAGACTGTCTATATATTGATAAGACATTCTGTAATAGAAGAAGAAAATCTGTATTCATATAGCTGCTAGCGCCTTTCACAGACATGTAACGTTAGCTAGTCACAAAGCGCGTTACGTGAGTGTTTTATTACATTCACTTCAGTTCTCACAACCGACATACATTCGCATACACAGATATCATTCATCATTAATACAAAGTAGTCCGTTAGTATCCATAACTGACATAATCCACAGCAAAACTTCTGTGAATAGATACCTTTTTGATTTGCCTCTGGCTTTGCCTTAGGTTTGTTTTACCCTTCGCGGCTTGTTGCTATGCAGGTCACATGATTTGTGACGTAACGCCGACCAAGAGAATGCTGCGACGCGAGTACAAAACCTGCTAATAAACAAACAGTGCACAGTTCTGAGAACATTTTATCATCCAAATTAGTTATATTCATTATCTTTAGGAATATAGTCTTGTTATAGGCTTTACAATAACGCGAAAAGAAAGTCGCGACACTCCTTTAATTTAGGTGAGTCACATATGTTCTTTTGCTTTAAATAAAATGATTTAAAGCACAGTAGTGATTTTATAGATAAAATAAAACATGAATTTCACAGAGGAAATACATATAATCTGCGACTCCGAGAACAGAAAACTGTTCTGTAGACCGGAGGAGAGAATTCAAACAGCGCACGCTCACTCAACCGTTGAGTCGTCGTCATCTCCGTCGTCACATCAGAGGGTGGGGGAGGGGCGCATTGTTTTAATTGAGTAAACTTACTCAATTTCTTATGTATGTGTTAAATATGAATAATATTGATTTGAATAAAGTAATATTTGTGGTTCTTGAAACAGATCAGTTTAATTATCCATTCTCAAAATATTTTGATGGAAATTTCACAAATAGATTAAGTATATTTTAAATAAATAATTGGTTAGTCAAAAACTAAATTCTTTTAGTGAAAAATACTTAAATATAACTGAAAATTTTACACAAAAATAACTGTTGGATTTTTAGTCAATTATTTTTGTATGTTCAACTCAAACTATCAAGTAAATGATGTTCAGAGATTTTATTAAGTTAATAAAGTAAACTATAACTGTGATATTTACTAAGCCACTGAATTATTTTTTTAGAGTGCAAAAAAAGAAAGTAGCGGCCAAAAAAGTGACCCTGGACAGGAAGTGGGGGGAAAGGGTCCTAAAAAACAGAAATGCGGGAAGAGTGGTGGACTCTGCCCATATTGCAGTAAGTAGAAATGCTCATATTTCATTAAAGAATATGATTTGTTTCACTTTCATTAATATTTTCTGATCGGGCAAGGGCCTCATTTTACAAAAATAAGTTTAATCTGTCAGTGAATGAATTTGAGGTAGTCATAGATGGCATTGGTGTAACATATTATTTTAATTAATTTGTAATTTGCTTGACATGCATAGAATAGACTTTCTTTTTGACCAGGTGCTCATGTACATTTGTTTACATATACAACCGACTACATTGCAATTATAACCTTGCTTTAGTACCACACAGGTACTTCAGTATGCGTGTTACTGAAGTTTCTGTCTCTGCTAAAGGCAGATCACCGCATTCAGACCCAGAGTCACTATTAAAGACGGTCTTGCATGATAATGTTAGTAGATAACATGCTCCTACCTTGCACTACCACCCCTAGCATGTGAATATTGCATCTCAAACTTATAGTGCCTTGCGCTGTATTAATTTTAGAGAAAGTGCATGATGATGGGTGCTTGGGTGTTTGGATCAGGTGGATAGGTGGCCATAAAGAGGTAGTCCAGTCACAATGTATTTTTATCATATTTTGTTTTGTGTGTGTTTGTGTACCTAACCTGTATGACCTGTACCAGCCCGATCCACACCCTCAGGCCCTGCCCGATCCACACCCTCAGGCCCAGCCCGATCCACACCCTCAGGCCCAGCCCGATCCACACCCTCAGGCCCAGCCCGATCCACACCCTCAGGCCCAGCCCGATCCACACCCTCAGGCCCTGCCCGATCCACACCCTCAGGCCCAGCCCGATCCACACCCTCAGGCCCAGCCCGATCCACACCCTCAGGCCCTGCCCGATCCACACCCTCAGGCCCAGCCAGATCCACACCCTCAGGCCCAGCCCGATCCACACCCTCAGGCCTTGCCCGATCCACACCCTCAGGCCCAGCCCGATCCACACCCTGAGGCCCTGCCCGATCCACACCCTCAGGCCCAGCCCGAGCCACACCCTCAGGCCCAGCCCGATCCACACCCTCAGGCCCAGCCCGATCCACACCCTCAGGCCCAGCCCGATCCACACCCTCAGGCCCAGCCCGATCCACACCCTCAGGCCCAGCCCGAGCCACACCCTCAGGCCCAGCCCGAGCCACACCCACAGGCCCAGCCCGATCCACACCCTCAGGCCCAGCCCGATCCACACCCTCAGGCCCAGCCCGATCCACACCCTCAGGCCCTGCCCGATCCTTTTCGTTTGGACCATTTCATTTCCATTCTAACAGTTGGGTTGCTCGTCCGGGATTTCTCCAGACAGGTAAGAATTAAGTTTTTTTACAAAAAGAAAAGGTTGATTCTTCCTGTCTGCTGAGAAAAATTTTTACCTATAGTGCCGTGATTTTCACCATATTTGGTGAAATTTGTTTGTTTGTCCGTCGTATATGCCTGTCTGTCGTATATGCGGGACGCCTGTCCGTCGTATATGCGGGACGCCTGTCCGTCGTATGTGCGGGAAGCCTGTCCGTTGCATGAATAAATGCGGGACGTTTGTCCGTCGTATAAATAAATACGGGACGTTATCCTCGTGTTTGCGATCGAACGCGGGAGGAACGGCAGGAAAACTGATCACTTTCCTCCGTTTGGAAATATAGATTTGACACGAGACATTCGTTTTTTCTCTTGCAACGTCTATTTTGATTTACCTTTGGTCTTGGTTATGGATAGATAATACATTATTTTATTTTATTTTATTTTTTTTCTCTCTCTCTCAGTTTTCTCTTCTCTTTTATTTCTCTCTTATTTCTCTCTCTTATTTCTCTCTTTATTGGCCAATTTACTAACACAATTAATTTTCTACTGCATGTTTTTTTTTTATTTGCTTTCTATTTGGCCATACTTTAATTTGTTTCAGTTGCATTACGGAGAAATTTTTGTGTGTTGATAATGGGGAATAAAATTAGTCCACCGTTAAAAGATGAATCTCCGAAAGATTTCATGATTAGAAATAATCAAGCATTTTATACGGAGCCATATTTGTCAAATTTAGCCGGCTGGTCAACTGGTAAAACACAATTAGATCCGTTTCCCCGTGATGGCTCATTCAAAGACGCGGATTTACGCGCAGCAAAATATATGATTTTTGGAAATTGGGGCGACCCCGATTGGGATTATTCTTACATGAAACAATCTTATAAAATCTGGAAGGACATGCAAAGTTATTGGAATAAGGGTCCGGAAAGAGTTGTGAATATTGGTGATAATTTGATTTCAAAATATGAAGTGGCTGGGAGAGAGACTGCAGTTTCTGCTGTCCTTTCCTCTCCGGCTGACAGAGACAGAAATTCTCTGCTAGGGGAGGGGCTCTCGCAGCCTATGGAGGAGAAAAAAAGGCTCTCGCAGCCTATGGAGGAGAAAAAAAGGCTCTCACAGTCTGTGGAACAGCAAGTTGTCCCGCAGCCTGTTGTAGCAAAAAAAAACCCTACCTCCAAAATATGAGTGTATTCCGACTCTTTCTGAACCAACAAAAAACAGATTATACCCCGATTTGACGACCGCGGCTTTGTGTCCTTTTGTTGAAACTTCAGAAGGATTTAAAGTTCATCCATTACAACTGTCTGAAGTTACGGCAATTTGTAAAGAATTACCAGACCCGTCTCGCATGCCACACCAGTACGTGTCGATGCTTAAACGGTTAACGGCATACAGCCAACTTACTGGTCGAGACTATCGCTTTATTTTGACCAAAACATTGCCTGCTGAAATTACAGAGGAAGAATTAATTGATGAGGTTGCTCTGTTAGACCCAGTGAACGACGCCCCACCCGTTCGGAGTATTGTGTTCAAAGATTCGGAACCTGTTGATTTGTCCGACGCAACGAGCGCATTTAAGATAGCTCATTATGGAGACTATAATCCCGACTGGATTTGGTCCAGTCCTGGTAAATTGAATTTTTTTTTCAAACAATTGACTGCATTTTCAGTGAAGCTGTCCTCAGCTAAACAGGACATTTCGCACGCAGCGAACACAAAGCAGAAGGTGGGTGAAAGTCCACTTGCATTTTTTAATCGATTTCAAAATGCTTGGATTCACGAATCTGCGATTCCTATTGATGAGGATAATTGTTTGTTGTTTGTGAACACGTTTTTGAATAACATGCACAAAGAGACTGCACAAATGATTCGAATCACTACAGCTAATATTAGTAACATTTCTGTTGATGAATTGGGAAGACGTTTGCGTGAACTTTTGGCTGCTGGGGCATTTGAAAACTCCTGAGGAAAAGTTCCCGCGATGTTTCAAGTTAGTTCCGCTGTCCAAAATCGCCCGCCGCCCAATGACAGAAGAGACGTTAAGTGCTTTTTCTGTGGGTGTCGCGGACACACGCAACGCTTTTGCAAGAAAAGAGCTGAGAGATTTCAGCAAAATAATGATAAACAGATGTTGAGGCGCTCTCATGGCGCGATGCCAAAACACCCTCCCTTCATTCCTCCCTCTGAAAGACAGAGACCTGTTTATCCAAACCCATGGCAAAAGCAATGAATGTGCCAGGAAAAGGTGCTGCATTTTTCTGATAACTTTTCACAGATTTCAATGAGTTATGCAAACAAGTCAAATGTTTTGCCTTTTATTGAATTGAATGTTAACGGCAAACCATATGTTTTTTTTAATTGACAGCGGGGCTTCTATCTCATCGTTGTCTTCTAATGTCTATGAGGGCCCCATCACGGGAAAGAAATTGAATTCTATAGGAATAGACAATGTTCCTGTGGTTTGTAATTTGACACCAACTTTACCAGTTACTTCTAATGATGTACCATCATTGTTCAAAATGCATGAGTTTGCCATAATTCCTGATTCTCCATTCTGTTTGTTAGGAAGAGATCTAATGCACAAGTTGGGTGTTAAATTGGAATTTGACTCTGACTCTCTGCACCTCATGTTTCCAGCAGCCTTTTCTCTTACGACCGACACAGGAAGTGTTCCTTTCGAGGATGTGTCTGCAACTGAGCTCGGACAGGAAGTTGCTGGGGTAAACCCGAAACTGTGGGCGGCGCATAAGGATGACGTAGGACTACTTGACATTCCACCTTATGTGGCCAATTTGACTACGAATAGGCCTGTGTTTCAAAAACAATATCCGCTTTCAAAGGAAAAAGAGGAGGGAATTCGACTTCTCATTGATCAGTTTCTGGCTCAAGGCATTCTGGTTCCCACTCATTCACCTTACAACACACCAATTAATCCAATTAAGAAAGCAAATGGTTCTTGGCGCTTAACGCAAGATTTGAGAAAAATTAATGATTTGATAAAACCACTTGCTCCTATTGTGCCAGATGTACAGACTATTATTAATTCTATCCCTTTAGAACATGCATTCTTTTCTGTTATTGATGGTTCAGAGGTTCAGATGGTTCACTTGGTTCAGAGGTCGCGCTGGCAATCTCTCCACAGGTGACACGGAGGTGATCATCGCTGATTACGTGGATTCCCTAGTTAGAACGTTGAATGGCATAAATGGTGATGTCTGTCTCTCTCTCCCTCTTCCTTCAGAAAAGCCGACTCACCCCTTTGTTCCAGGACAGCAGGTGCTGATAAAGTGTCTGAAGCCCACGAAACTCGGTGAGCCGAACTACTTAGGACCATCCACTGTTATCGCTGTGACGAGGACTGGTGTTCTGACTGATCTCCAGCCCCAGTGGATCCATGCCAGCCGAGTGAAAGCAGCTCCATCCCAGGGGAACGCATGAGCCTATGCGGAAGCGGTGATCGAAAGGAGAACAAGGAAGAGAAGTAGACGAAGAACGAAATTGCTGATTGAGATTAGCGATAATTATCAGTGAATCCATTAAGCCATGTCGGCAAAGTCGATAATATGCCTGATCGTGCTGACAAGCATGCTCATATATACACAAGCACTTATTGGCAGTGGCAATGAAACTTGGTTGAAACAGGAAGACGAACCACATGCGTTTGCCTCCAATATGTGGTGGAGGTTAGCCAACTTCACTGCTAAGTCTACAGGAAAACGGGGTGACTGTTATGTTTGTACAAAAATGCCACAAAGTGCTTCTGGACCTCATGTAACTGTTCAATCGCCAACGACAGAAGAAGAACTGTTCTGTCCCTTATATCTTAGTAAAATTGGTGCACTTGCTCCCCAAAATTCAACGGGAAATTGGACTTGTCCTGGTAATAGGGTGCTGACAGTTGCGGTACAAGTACATGTTAAAGTGGCAACTGTAGGTCCTATTCCAGATTCATTGTTCTGTATGGAAAGAAGAATAGGAGCCGCAACATTGGGTTCAATTCCTGAGAATAAATGTAATCAAATATATCGCCGTTGTGAAGTACGAAATATGCCCTGTTGTTTGAGCTGTTTGTCTGGAGAAGGAACATTTGACTTGGAAGAATGCTCAAAAAGATCTTCACTCCCTTTAACTACTTTACATGCTTATGCAGGGGCAACTCCCGAGTTACAAGAGTTATGTGATGAGTATTGTGGACTGTACTCTGGTAAAAATTGTAATAGGTATGTGCCATCTGTAAAAGGAACAAGAGCTTTGAAAGATTGTTTTGGTTATGTGGGCACATGGTTTATACCTTACCTTTAAACTGGAGTGGACGATGTGCCCTCGTAACTTTAGAAGAATATTCTATGGTCATTAGACAACAAAGAAATGAGAAGGTAAATAACCAAAGAAACACACGTGCTCTCTCTGACCGCAGTTCAGTTAGTAGTTTGGGTAGAGATAATCCAGTACCAAAAGAACACCGATTATGGACTGGTACAGAAAAATTCTTTGAAGGTATTTTTCCAGTGATAGGTGTATCCAGTCTGCAAATTGAAGTAGAAGTTACCAGATATGAATTGATTTCCTTTATTAAAACTACAAGGAACACTTTAGCTGGTGTAAAAGAAGAGCTTCGAGCACTTCGCTTAGCTGCGTTACAGAATCGTTTAGTCTTGGAGCAACTTACCGCTTCTAGAGGAGGAGTATGCGTGATTGTTGGGATTTCGTGTTGTACGTACATCCCTGACAATGATGCAGATGGTCACATTATAGCTGATGGAATAGATAATATGGCAAGAATTGCTGACGAGCTACAGAGAAGAGAAGTGAGCGATAGAAGTGGTTTTGGAGATTGGATCACAAATTGGAAACAAATGCTTATATCTGCTTTAATCCCAATAGGAGTTATACTTTTAATCCTTGCATTTATTGTTTGTTGTATTATTCCATTTATTAGGATGTTGATTCATCGTGCGATGAATACTTTTGTATCTTCACAGTATACTTTAATGAATAGAACTGTCAAGTATTAATGATTTTGAAGGAAATGTTTGATTGAAGAATATTGCATGAGTATGCTGAAGTATGATGTGATATGATAATTCTATTATATGACAATTATCGTATCAAAGTGGCCATTGTTAGAAATATCTTTTTCCTTCAGCATACAATATAACAGTCTATGTGCATTTCTTTATTCTAGCCAGCATAGCTGCCACGTCTGCACATTCTTCTTTTCTTTTGTTTAAGCTAAACATCTGGTATTCATTAAAGGAGGATGGAATCGCCTCCTCCCCTGAATGTTCGTTCCATTCTATATATGTGTATTGTAAAGGCTTCTGGGCGCTCAAGGCAAAGTTGGGAATCTAACAGGATATTGCCCATATTAAGAAGCTGTTATATAACGTCTATATGATATCTATGATGTAATGTTTGATTTTATTGGTTAGACCTGTATTCTTTTCTTTAAGACTTTCACTATATAAACTCTAGACAAAGGATATCGAGCTGAGCTTTTTACTCCAGCCGGCGCCGGGTATATTGTATTCTCTGTTCATAATAAAGACCAAGATTTGGGGCACTTTTCGTTTGGACCATTTCATTTCCATTCTAACACACACTATGTATGAATTTCTACTTTTTGTAATCATTATATGTTGGAGACTTTAACATACACGTAGATAATACAAATGATGCGTTAGGGACTGCGTTTACAGATTTATTAAACTCCTTTGGGGTCACGCAAAACGTCAGTGGTCCCACTCATCGTCTAAATCATACACTAGATTTAATTATATCATATGGAACCAATCCAACTGATATAAATATTATACCGCAAAGTGACGATCTCACTGATCATTACATGGTATCTTGCGTAATACGTACTGCTGAAATTTGTCATGTTGCGCCACGTTATCGACCAGGCAGAACAATCCTTCCAACCACTATAGATAGATTCTCAAATAGCTTACCTGATCTATCTCAGCTGCGCAGTGCACCCAAACAAACATATGAACTAGAGGAAATGACTAGCAGTTTGAGCACCATGTTCTCTAGTACACTAGATATTGTTGCACCAATTAGATTAAAAAACGTTAGAGAGAAAACTAAAGCACCATGGTACAACAGTGCTACGCATGCAATCAAGAGAGAAACTCGTAACTTAGAGCGTAAATGGAAACAAACTAATTTAGAGGTCTTTAGAATCGCGTGGAAAGACAGTATGTCACGTTATAAAAAGGCTCTAAAAGCAGCCAGGGCTGAGCATCTCCGCAAAGAAAGCATCTCTGAAAGAAGTGTTACCTGTAGTGGAAGAGCCTCTTCTCAATATTATTGACTCGTCTTTATCTTTAGGTCATGTTCCAAAAATATTCAAGCTGGCAGTAATACAACCTCTCATTAAGAAACCGCAATTAGATCCAAATAACTTAGCAAATTACAGACCCATCTCAAATCTTCCATTTATGTCTAAAATACTAGAAAAAGTTGTGTCCGCTCAATTGTGCTCTTTCTTGCAAGAAAATGATATCTATGAAAAATTCCAGTCGGGATTCAGACCGCATCATAGCACAGAAACTGTGCTAGTTAAAATTACAAATGATTTACTTTTAGCTTCTGACCAAGGCTGTATCTCAATACTAGTTCTACTCGATCTTAGCGCTGCGTTCGACACTATCGATCATAAAATACTCTTGGATCGACTACAAAACTACACTGGTGTTCAGGGACAGGCATTAAGCTGGTTTAGATCGTACTTATCAGACCGTTACCATTTTGTCTGTTTAAATGGGGAAAAATCAAAGATAACGTCAGTAGACTATGGAGTGCCGCAAGGATCGGTGTTAGGCCCTCTGCTATTCTCAATATATATGCTGCCACTTGGTAATATTATAAGAAAACATGGAATTAATTTCCACTGTTATGCTGATGACACTCAATTATATATCTCATCACGACCAGATGAAAACACTAACTTATCTAAATTGACAGAGTGTCTAAATGATATAAAATGCTGGATGACGTGTAATTTCCTGCTATTAAATTCAGATAAAACGGAGGTACTACTTATTGGTCCAAAAAACTACCCACAAAATCCCTTACAATACAACTTTAATTTAGAAGGATGTCCTGTTACTTTATCCACTACAGTAAAAGACCTGGGTGTTATACTAGACCGCAACTTGACTTTCGAAAATCATATTTCATATATTACAAGAACAGCCTTTTTACACCTTAGAAAAACACCTCGTTTTTGGTGTGAATGGCCCTTTATATATGTATTCTTTAGTTATTTAGCTGTATTTCCTGACATTTTCAAAGTTCAAGGACAATGCTTAAAGTTGTTCCCCAGGTTTTATGAAACTTTAAGAATTTAAGTTTAATTTCTAGTTTTTTTACATTTATGGTTAATTATTATTATTATTATTATTATTGTCATTTTAAGGTTGCCGGAAATGCAGTAGGCAAAAAGTTTTCAAATATGACTCCATAACAGGAAGAAGGATAAATGAGGTAAGAAATATATTTTTCATTAGGCTGTCTGATCATCTCTCCATTGTCTGTGGCTCATCTGGCATTTCACATATCACAAAATACTGACCATTTAAGCATTGGTAATTTGAGTCCATTTAAGTTCAACTGAAGGCCAAGTGGCCTCAGCCCAAAAATTATGAAATTCAAAACCTGATTATATGTTTGTGTCTTTCTGTAGGGGCAAGAGGAAGTAAGGGTGAAATGGTTACCTTGCTCTGCATGGTAAGTACTGCTTTATATTGGTTTATATTGCCTTCATACATGTACTCTGTTTCCACTTTTTACCATCTCATAGGTAGTGGATAAAGGTTGAAATTTATATTGTAGCAGGTGGGTCTCAAAGTTTTGCAACCAAAAAGCAGCATTGAGAGAATTGTCATGTCCACTAGGTTTTAGGTCCAGCGTCAATGCAGCCTTCTGGAGATTTTAGAGCATGGTTCCATCTGCTGACAAGCTTTATGTACATTCTGATATCCGTTTCCAGCAGGACTCTGCCCCTGCCAGAGTGCCAAAACTGCTAGCAACTGGGTTGCTTAGCATGGTATTGCTGTGCTTAACTCGTCTCACCTGAACCCGATAGAGAGGACAATGATAGAAAACAAACCCAACATTACAGACAACTTCAAGGTCACTATCAAAGCAACATGGGCTTTTATAACACCTCAGCAATGCCATACACTGATGGCCTCCACACCACACCACACTGATGCAGTAATTTGTGCAAAAGCAGCCACACCAAGTATAGAGTGTATGCATTAACAATTTTTGATAAGTTAGATTTGTTCATTTATTTTCAAAAGGTCGACAGTTCTGTATTCCTCTTTATTATAATATAGTGAGTTGATTGATTTTTATTTTTTTTGGTTTTCATGAGCTGTAATTAAGATTATATCAACAAAAATTGCTTGAAATATTGCACAATATTGTAATTGTAGACCCACCTGTATATAAATTGCACTGTTGGTTACACTGTTGGTATAGGGTGGATTAAATGCAGTGTCAAATATTGTCTACAGGATTTAGCCACTTGCTCTTTTCAGTACTATGCATAATTCCCCCTGTGTAATGTCTATGTAGGAAGTAGACATTCACCAATATATTGGCAGAACATCAGTATCGGCCAAGATCATCCTTGTTGACTGATATCAGCTATTGACTTTCTATGACTTTATCTATGAGAGTGGCTGATGTTTATCTGTTACATTTCATCAAGCACTATATATGTATAGGTTTTATAAAAACAATGAAATACAAGACCGTAGAATATTTTTTAAAAATATTTATGTTGTGAAACTATTGTTAAAAATGGCTCCTGTTTTTCACTGTTCTAATGTTATTATTTTTTACTGATACTTACAGTGGAAAAATCTGGGAGGAGACGGCCTGCCAGTTCTCACCAGGTGCCAACCATGTGTAAAACACGCTCCAGAAGGGTAGGTGGAGTTAAAAGCTTGGTTTTTTTCTAAAACCTCTTTATTAATGTTGTTCTGTCGGATTATAGTGTCGATTTCACTGAATATGATCAAAAAAAATTTATCGACGGCAGCTTTAACTGGTGATTTTTTTGGACCTGCCCCCACTACTAAAAACAAACAAACAAAGGAAACACTGACAAATATAAGAAATCAAACCAAAAGTGAGTTAATGGTAATTTATCGCTTCGAGAGCTCCTCAAACTGACAGTCCTCAATCTGACAGTTCAGAATCACTGTCGTATCCATCCCAATCATTCTGGAAGTCCATACTTGTTCCAGTCAAAACTTGAGCATAACAGTCTCTTGCATGCTTCATCATTCTGGTGACTTCTTGCTTCTTTCTCAAAGTTAAGCTGAGGAAACCCTTGATCCCTTCTTCATTTAGAGCCCACAGCTCCCCTTATGGGAGTAAAACAAAAAATTATCAGAAAAAAAAATTACAATGTATAGTATTACAACACATTACTTAAATACATACTTTGCAATACCTCACTTGAAAGCTCGGATGACATCTCCTTGAGTGTGTCTCCACGAGTGGAGAGAGATTTCCAATGTTTTGCCATCTCAGAAAGAACAATCTTCTTCTCCTCCTCAAGTCTCCTTATAGCCATCACAACATCAAACGCCCTCCTCTTGGTTTTCAAATCTACAGCGTCTGGGATACAGTTGTGGAAAATAAGTAAATTGTAAGTATGATTATTTTTCAAATAATATTTGAGATAATCTGGGATAAAAATACACGAATCTGTGTTGTACCACATGTCCCTCACTGGCTACAATTTTCTTGTAAGACTTTCAATCTAAGTAGTGCAGTGTGCGGCTACCTTACCTGCTTTGGACATGTGCTTCGTGGTCACAGCAATCCTAGAGAGTAAGGCGTTACACTGCTCAACCTCCTCCCCAAGTGTCAATCCGGCCCTTGCTGGTAAGCTCCACTCCATTTAACATTTTGAAGAAAATACTTAAAAGCTGCCAACATACCTTTGCAGGTGTTTAGGGACAGTTAATAACATGGTAATGTTTTCTTACCTCGCATTTAAAATCATGGGCTTTGGCATGAAACACTGAGAGGAATGGTTTCGTGCTCAGAAGTAGCTGGAGCTCCGGGCAGCTTTTTGTCACTTTGTTGAGGTAGGGCCAGTACTTGCAGGTTACATCCATGGCAAAAAAGCTTATTGACTTATTTGCCAGCTTGTTCTGCAGGTAGAGGGGATAAGCATATTTTTCTCCCCTGAACATGTTGAGAGTGCCGAGAAAAACTCAATGTTGACAGACCGCAAGATCAAGTCCCTCCTCATCAATTTTACTAGAGGATCTCTGAGAAGTTTCCCTGGCAGTTGACCACTCCCCTCCACAGACACCTCTTCCAGAGACCTACAACATGGAAAAAGGTTGATATAAATAGTCAGGACTCACCCAAACAATGTCAACTGTAAAATGTTATTGGTGGTGTTTTTAGAAATATTATACAACAAGTTTACATGGTTGGTATTGGAATGAATGTAATCCACAAATCTTTCTACTTCATCATCATTTGCAATGAAGATGCCATCAAATAAGGCTTGTTCTTCAGATCTAAATGAAAGAAAGATGCACATTGACCTTCAATATGACACAGCAAAGGTTACTTTAACAACACTGCAAATTACACACATTTTGTAAGTACCTTGCTGCGTTCTTAAAGCGGTAGTGCTTGCGATTTCCATCCACAGAAACAGCAAGCATGTGTGGTGTGCATGCAGGACAGATAAAATGCTCCTCCCTGCAGATCTTATCCACTTCAAATCTAACAGCCTCCCACTCCAAAAAGCTTTTTCTGAAGCTGTCTGCTGTGATCTTCCCAGTCTGTTTCAGAACAGTAAAACATGTCAACATAATTCACAGTTAAGTTAACTAAAGTTAATACGGTCAAAGGTGACACCAAATCCTCCTGCATCGAGCCTCCACAGGCCGCCGCCCAGCCCAGTGCATCATTGGAAATCTTTTGGCTCTTTGTATGTCACGGACAAAAAACATCACGACCAAAGTCCCCCCAAAAAAAGACAAGCTCCACAGCAAACTCAACTCTCACAGCAAACTTAACCAATGTCTTTATGGACCTATTTGTTTTTTTCTAAATGCAAACTGCATGACTAGGATGTGACATCACTACTTGATCTTATACACAGGTCTAATGTTTTGAGTGATTGAGTTGATAAATTGCTCCAATACTTTTGTACATTTTGTGTACGAATTTACATTTTTTACTGAGTGGTAGTTTTTACACAAAGACTTTGAATCTTAGATGATGTTCTATCAATGTATCGAGTATAGCTGAATCACAGTTTTGATTTCATCAACATGCTCCAATTATAATAATCAATGTGTTGATAATGTCACCATATTCATTCTGCAATACACATCAATACTAGTACTAGTTGTTAGTGATTCCCACCACTCATACTCACACGGCCAAAGCGGACAGTTCGTTGATCAAGCATTCTTAAGAATGCTTGGCAGGACAGTCCTGGTGCTGCCATCTTCAATTCTTCATAAGAACAAAAAAAATCTGTAGCGTACACCATGGAAAAGTGAAGGTTAGCATGCCAGTAGTCATTACGGACTAAGTGATCCACTCCAGCGCTCCATGTGGCTTTGCATGCCTCGCATTTCATCTCAGGCATACTGAGATCATATCGTCCTGGAAAATCAGGAAAAGTAGCCTACATTATTATCACTTATGTAGTACATTCAGAACTAATAAAACTTAAAATCAGACATCTTGCAGTCTTTCTCATTTGTCAAGTGCCTCTTTTGTGAGACAGAACGCAAAACTGAAGTCCCTCCTGCCTATCCGGGGTCTTTCACAGGCGGGAGATGCACATAAGGTTATAGATGCGGGCGGGAGCGGGACTAAAACACATTATTGCGGAACGGGACTGAATATTGCGGAACGGGGGGGCGCAGGACTGAAAATCATGCCTAGCGCAGACCACTATAGTGAACGTTTGAATAGAAATAGATCAGGAGACATTTACTGTCACGGTATAAGAGTTCATTGTTTCCTTCTCGTTTTGTGTTTATGTTGTTGTATGAAAGCGCGTGTGTAGTGGGTGTGTCTGTATGGCATTACTTGATCCGCTCCAGCTGATTACCATCATCTCTTCACCAGCTGCAGTCGATCTCATCTCTCTATATATACTCACCGCTTTCTCATTCCCTTTGTCAGATCGTTGTTTCATGTATCCTGTGTCGGCGTCTCCAGTCTCGTGCTTCAGTTTTCCCGTGTTCGTGTTCTTCGTGGATGTCGTCGGGTTCGGTTGGATTACTCGTCACGTTTCACTGGGTTCACCTCATCACGTTACTGTCACCTGGATCTGACGATCTTGTCCCTGCGCCACCTGTCTTCTCATCATCACTGGACTGTTAGCTGCACTTTAAATAAAAGAACTGTGTACTCGCGATTGCTTCTAGTCTTTCATTATGACAGAACGATCTGACCCTACAATGGAAGCAGCGAGGGTCTCATCAACATGACTAGAGGAATTCGTTCACCATAGCATTCAACGGATGGATTCTCAGGAGAGAAATTTGTCCAGTCCTTGGTGACGCAGGTGTCCGAGCTCACCCAGCAAATTCGACTCCTGCGAGCTCCCACTGCGCCGCCAACACCAGCCGTAGCCACCACACCACCGGAGGACCCTCCCCAGTCGGAACCCCAATTACCAGTCCCAGAGTCCTACTCAGGGGAGCCTACTTATTGTAAAGCGTTTCTCACCAGATGCTCCATGCATTTTGCCCTTCAGCCCAGCCTCAACACGGAGCGGGCCATGGTCGCCTTTGTTCTGACTCTTCTGACTGGGAGAGCTATGGGGAAACGGCGGTGTGGGAGTACCAAGACCCATGCTGCGCCTCGTTCCAGACACTATCTGCTGAGATGAGGCAAGTCTTTGATCGGGCCGTCGCCGGGAGAGAGGCAGCCAGAGTACTGGCCGATCTTTGCCAAGGAGAGGGATCGGTTTCAGACTTTTGGATCGAGTTCCGGACCCTGGCGGCGGAGTGTCAATGGAACGAGGAGGCACAGTGGGACATATTCCTGCAAGGGTTGGCTGACCACGTCCAGAGAGAAATCTATGCCCTTGACCTTCCAACGTCACTCAACGGCCTGATCGAGTTTGCTCTGCGGGTGGACGTGGCAGGGACGTGGTCAGCCCCGTCTACGATCACGAACCCATGCAGGTAGGGCGAGCTCGGCTTTCCCGGGAGGAGAGAGAGAGGCGGAGATCCCATGGCCTTTGCCTCTACTGTGGAGGGGCGCGCCACTACGCCTACAACTGCCCGGTAAAAGACCAAGCCCGATAGTAAGTATGAGGCTACTATCGGTTGGGATCTCCGCCAAGAAGACCTCATACACATCTACAATCCTCCCGGTAAGACTAAGATGGTCAGTCCACACGCACGACTGCAGAGCACTTGTGGACTCCGGGGCTGAAAGGTAATTTTATGGACCATACATTCGCTCACAAACTTCAAATCCCTCTCAAACCCCTCACACACAAGATTGCTGTACACGCTCTTAATGGTCAGCAACTCCCCACCATTTCATTCACCACTGAAGACATCACCCTCATCACATTAGGCAACCATTCCGAGACTATCTGTTTTTACATTCTGGATTCACCCCTGGCACCCATCGTTCTCGGACACCCCTGGCTCACTCGTCATAACCCCCGTGTGGATTGGCTGCAGAAGTCTATCATGGAGTGGAGCAAGGAATGTCATAAGTCTTGTCTTGTGTCTGCATGTCCGTCTGTATCTGTTTCTGTGTGTCAGGAGGAAGCAGGGGATTTTTCTTACGTGCCCGCAGAATACCTCGACCTGAAGGAAGTGTTTAGTAAGTCTCGTGCTGCTTCTCTTCCTCCGCATCATCCCTATGACTGTGCCATAGATTTACTGCCAGGTAAGTCTCCGCCTAAAGGCAAGCTTTATTCACTTTCTGTCCCAGAGAGGGAGGCTATGGAGAAATATAGTTCTGATTCTCTAGCAACCAAATTCATCCGCCCTTCCTCTTCTCCAGCGGGGGCGGGGTTCTTTTTTGTGGGCAAGAAGGACGGTTCTTTGCGACCTTGTATTGATTACCGAGGGTTGAACAACATTACGGTAAAGAACACATATCCTTTGCCGTTGATGTCTTCAGCTTTCGAGAGGTTGCAGGGAGCGTCAATCTTCATAAAACTGGATTTACGTAATGCCTATCATTTGGTTCGCATTAGGGAGGGGGATGAGTGGAAGACTGCTTTTAACACCCCCAGGGGGCACTTTGAGTATTTGGTTATGCCGTTCGGGCTGTCCAACTCTAAAGTGGTCTTCCAGGCCCTCGTCAATGACGTGCTGCGAGACATGACAGATCAGTTCATATATGTCTACCTGGATGATATATTGATTTTTTCTTCTTCTCTCCAGGAACATGTGCAGCATGTTCGACGAGTGCTTCAGAGGTTGCTAAAGAATGGGCTTTTTGTCAAGGCGGAGAAATGCGCTTTTCATGCACAGTCTGTTCCTTTTCTAGGGTACATCCTTTCGTCTGAAGGAATGCGTATGGACCCTGACAAGGTTAAGGCTGTGGTGGAGTGGCCAAGTCCAGATTCCCGTAAGGCACTACAGAGGTTTCTGGGGTTCGCCAATTTTCTCCCGACGTTTTATTCGCAACTTCAGCCAAATAGCCGCGCCTCTGACCGCCTTGACCTCCCCCAGAACTACGTTCAGGTGGTCAGACACAGCTGAGGCTTTTTTTGCCAAACTAAAGAGCCGCTTTGTTTCGGCCCCCATCCTCATTGCCCCTGATTACTCACGTGAGTTTGTGGTGGAGGTCGATGCGTCAGAGGTGGGGGTAGGTGCGGTGCTGTCCCAACGCTCTCCTACAGACGACAAGATGCATTCCTGCTCGTTTTTATCTCATCGTCTATCCCCAGGCGAACGCAATTACGGCATTGGTAACAGGGAGTTGTTGGCAGTCAAGTTAGCATTGGAGGAATGGCGCCACTGGTTAGAAGGGTCGGGGGTACCTTTTATCGTCTGGACGGATCACAAGAACATAGAGTACATCAGAACCGCCAAAAGATTGAACTCCAGGCAGGCTCGGTGTGCACTTTTTTTCGGTCGTTTTGACTTTTCAAACTTTGACTTTTCTCTCTCGTACCGCCCGGGTTCCAAGAACAGCTAGCCTGACTCTTTATCTCGTATTTTTGATCATTCCGAAAGCCCATTTACTCCCGAGTGCATTTTACCCGAAACCCTATTTGTTTCCACACTCACATGGGAGGTTGAGTCGAAGGTCAAGACGGCCTTAGAAGGGGTAACGCCTCCGCCCAGTTGCCCACCGAATCGCTCATTTGTGCCGGAGGGATTACAGTCTGACGTCATACAGTGGGGTCATTGCTCCAATGTAGCTTGTCATCCAGGAGTCAATCGCACTAGTTTCTCAGTCAAGCAACGATTCTGGTGGCAACTTATGGCTCGTGATATTCACAGTTTTGTTTTGGCTTGCTCGGTTTGTGCCACTGGTAAGACTTCCAATCGACCCCCAGATGTGTTACTCCAACTGCTGCCGGTCCCTTCGAGACCCTAGTCCCATATCGCTCTAGATTTTATTACCGCCCTCCCGTCCTCCCAGGGTAACACGGTCGTTTTGACCGTGGTGGAACGGTTCTCGAAGGCGGCTCACTTTATCCCCTTACCCAAATTACCCTCAGCTAAGGAGACAGCGTTGACAGTCGTAGACCAGGTCTTTCGCTTACATGGCCTCCCGATGGACGTGGTTTCAGACAGGGGACCTCAGTTTGTGTCCAAATTTTGGCGAGAATTTTGTAAGTTACTGGGAGCGACTGTTAGTCTGTCCTTAGGGTTTCATCCCCAGAGCAATGGCCAAAGCGAGAGAGCCAACCAGGATCTGGAAAGGATTTGCGATGTTTGGTTTCCAAGAATCCTTCCTCATGGAGCCAACGACTGTCCATGGTGGAGTACGCCCACAACGCGTTACCAGTGTCGGCTATGGGCCTATCTCCGTTTGAATGTAGTTTAGGTAACCAGCCACCAATTTTTCCCAGTCTGGAATCCGAAGTCGCGGTCTCCTCCACCCACGCCTTCGTCCAGAGATGTCACCGCACTTGGACTAGAGCCCGTGAGGGCGCACACCATGGCCAAGGCCGATCACCACCGGTCGAATCCTCCCGTTTACGTCGTTGGTCAAAAAGTGTAGAATAGAAACATTCCTTTCCGCTCCGTTTCTAATAAACTTGCTCCCAAATTCATTGGTCTGTTCACTGTCACCAAGATCATTAGTCCGGTGGCACTCTGCCTCAATTTACCTCCGGGGTACAGGAGGGTTCACCCCGTTTTTCATGTTTCCAAAATTAAGCTCGTGTTTCATTCTCACATGAATCCGCCAGTTCCGCCCCCCCCCCATCCTCCCCCCCCGCCGCAACTCGTAGATGGGGAGACCACCTATTCGGTTAATCGCATTCTGGACTCTAGACGGAGGGGGCGTGTATTTCAGTACTTGGTGGACTGGGAAGGTTATGGTCCGGAGGAGAGAAGTTGGGTACCTGCTAGAGACATCCTGGATCACTCCCTTATCGATGATTACAGTCGACAGGTAAGGGAGTCTGAGAACGCCAGGAGGCGTTCTTAGGAGGAGGGGTACTGTCACGGTACACGAGTCCATTGCTTCCTTCTCGTCTTGTGTTTATGTTGTTGAATGAAAGCACGTGTGTAGTGGGTGTGTCTGTATGTCATTACTTGATCCGCTCCAGCTGATTAGCATCATCTCTTCACCAGCTGCAGTCGATCTCATCTCTCTATTTATACTCACCGCTTTCTCATTCCCTTTGTCAGATCGTTGTTTCATGTATCCTGTGTCGGCATCTCCAGTTCGTGCTTCAGTGTTCCCGTGTTCGTGTTCTTCGTGGATGTCGTCTGGTTCGGTTGGATTACTTGTCATGTTTCAGTGGGTTCACCTCATCACGTTACTGTCACCTGGATCTGACCATCTTGTCCCAGCGCCACCTGTCTTCTCATCATCACTGGACTGTTTGCTGCACTTTAAATAAAAGAACTGCGTACTCGCGATTGCTTCTAGTCTTTCATTATGACATTTACAAATCCAATAGCACAGCCTTGTTTTTTTTTTATTCAAACAGGACAATGAAAAGTGTCAGGAAGCTAGTGGGAGCTACTTCCGGTTGAGAGTGTACGCTGTGCGTGGATGTCTGCCGCTACTCTCCCGGGTTTTTATACTTTAATTTGTTTGATTTACTTTTATTAGTTTATATAAGATCTGTTTTAATCAGTTTTTAAATTTTTATTTATTTATTTATTTTCGTCTGAGTCGCTGCTCGACTGCGCTTGTTGTAGTCGCGTCTGGGACAATACAAAGCGTTTCAAGAGCTGCGACATCTTGTTATATTGTGGATCAGCAGTTTTTGGATTTACGGATCTACATTTTTGGCCCATTTTTGGAGTAGCTTCATGCATGACATCTGCTTGAGTGGATTACCGTACACGTTTGCTGTTCACATCGTGGAGTTGTAAACAGGGAAAAGGAAATATTTTCATGGACCACGCATGGATACATATCATTGACGGTCATTTGGATTTGTAATAGACTCAGTACATGGTGAGTGTTTTCTCTAAGGGGGAATTGTATCATGACCACATTGTTGTGTGGCAGCTGGACTTTATTGACTGTTTTGGGGATTTTCGTCACTTGGTATAGTGTACGTTACCCCTTTGAAATGTCTTTACCACCGGCTTGTAGCGGTGTGTCAATCAACTACACTGCATTAGAACTCAAGTGTTTGGATGGTCGATCTGAGTCTCATCTGACGCCGAGCACTTATTCTCGGTGCGTTGAATTGGGGATCATCCGACGGCCGAGATATATTCATCGGGGTTCCCGCCGGTCAAGTTTTCCAGCTTCCACTGCAATCTCTGGGCAGATACCGGTTATATGGTCTACAAAGCGGTTGGCACCGAGCTGGAAGAAATTGAAGCGTGATGTGAAAATTGTTCCCCTAAAATTCTTATCAAAAACCTTCCTTCATGAATCCTCCTCTTTGGGAAATAACATGATGCCACCTAAAATGGCTTTGATAAACGCCAGATCTGTTGCAAACAAAACTTTTTTGCTGAATGACTTTTTATCATCAAATAACTTGGATTTTCTCTTCATTACTGAAACATGGCTCACTCCAGACGATCGAACTTCTTTATCTGAACTCTGCCCTACGAACTGTAATTATCTCAGTTGCCCTAGAACTTCTGGTCGTGGTGGGGGGTCGCTGTGATTTTTAAGAACTTGTTTTTATGTAAGCTTTTTTCTACAGACTCTTATTCCAGTTTTGAGGCGTTGGTTTGTAAAGTCGATTTACCGAAACCTGTGCTTTGTGCCCTAATCTACAGAGCACCAAAATCCAATAAGGATTTTTTAACGGAGTTCTCTGATTTTCTATCTAATTTGGCCACAAAAGCTGATGATGTTTTGCTTTTAGGCAATTTCAATATACATGTTTGTTGCCCACAAAAGCCACTTGTAAGAGAGTTCACTCAACTTTTAGACTCTTTTAACTTAACACAATATATTTCCGACTCCACACATATGCAGGGCCACACTCTTGACCTTGTTATGACTACAGGTTTTCCTATAGTAAATATTGAAATTCGTGATGCTGGGCTTTCTGATCATCTGCCAATAATTTGTGATTGTTCTATTCCTGCTTTAAAACCTGAAAACAGCTCCTCCACTTACCTGTCTAGAGTTATCAACTCCTCTACTGCCGCACAGTTTATCGAGGCTTTTAAAGAACTCCCAGTAGGTGTCACTACACAGTATTCTGATGTTGATGACTTGGTCGTTAGTTTTAATATATCATGTACTGGGATTTTAAATGAAATCGCCCCCCATAAAGTCAGGACACTAAAACCAAAAAAACAGCCTTGGATAAACAAAGTTCGTACTTTAAGAAAAGAGTGTAGAAGAGCAGAAAGAAAATGGAGGAAGGATAAATTACAAATCTCCTACCAGTTATTACAAAATTCCTTAGTCAAATTTCAAGAGGAGGCTGCCTTTCAAAGGTCTAAATATTTTTCTAATTTGATTGCTCAAAATTCCCAATGTCCAAAGTTTTTGTTCGCTACTATAAATTCAGTATTAAATTCGTCAATTGAGATTGGTATTGTTGAGAGCACAGAGTTGTGTGAGAAGTTTTGCAACTTTTTCATAAACAAAATCCTTTGCATTAAATCACAGATTGTACTGAATCCATCCCAGAAGGTCTGGCGTTTGCCTCTGAGTAGAGCTAAATTTTCACACTTCCGTCCGATCTTACATTCTGAACTAACGAATATAGTGTCCAGTTTAAGATCGACCACTTGTTCACTTGACGTTATACCAACTAGATTACTAAAGGAAGTTCTGGACTCAGTTGCACCAAATCTCATTTCTGTCATTAACAATTCCTTTCAGACGAGTTCCGTTCCATCTTGCTTCAAACATGCAGTAGTTCATCCGCTGCTTAAAAAGGAAAATTTGGACACATCTGATTTTAATAATTATAGGCCTATTTCGAAACTGCCTTTCTTGTCGAAAGTGTTGGAGGAAGCTGCTTTAAATCAGTTATCCCCTTACTTAATTGAGAACAATATACTGGATCCGTTTCAGTCTGGGTTTAGATCCAAGCACAGTACTAAATCAGCCCTGCTAAGAGTGGTAAACGACTTGTTATTATTTGTGGATTCCGGAAATTGTGCAGTTCTGGTATTGTTGGATCTCAGTGCAGCTTTTGATACAGTGGATCACTGTATTCTTTTAAATAGGTTAAAAACTGAGGCTGGTATTTGTGATTCAGCTGTAGAGTGGTTTGAATCTTATTTCTCTGAGAGGAGTTTCTCTGTTGAGATCGGTCAGTTTCATTCATCACCTGTTCCTGTCACGGGGGGAGTACCGCAAGGCTCCATTTTGGGACCGATTTTATTTTCATTATATATGCTACCGCTTCGTTATATTTTGAATCTCATCAGATTCCTTATCATATTTATGCGGATGATACCCAGTTGTACATGCCAATAAAATCTGGGTCTAAGTCCTTGTCCGATTTATTAGCCTGCGTAAGTGACATTAAAAGTTGGATGGGTGAAAATTTTCTTCAATTAAATGAAAACAAGACTGAAGTTATTTTATTTGGTGCCCCCCATTTGGTAGATAGTCTGACGTCTGATTTAGGACCTCTGAAAGCTAACATCCGCACTCATGTAAAAAACCTGGGTGTCATTGTCGACTCTGAGTTAAAATTCGACAAGCAAATAAACTCGGTTGTCAGAAGCAGTTTTTTTCAGCTCAGGAGCTTACGAAAACTAAAATCTATTTTATGTTTTGGTGACCTAGGGAGAGTCATTAACGCTTTCATTTCAACAAGGCTAGATTATTGTAACGCTTTGTATGCCGGTCTCAACCATTTTTCATTAATGCGCTTGCAACTAGTACAAAATGCTGCAGCTCGTTTTTTTATGGGTAAGAAAAAACGTGAGCATATCACCCCTATTTTATCACATCTGCATTGGTTACCGGTCAAGTTAAGAATTGAATACAAGGTTTTGACTTTTGTATTTAAAGCTTTGCATGGTCTTGCTCCAGTTTATATCACAGACCTCATTTGTCCATACTCTCCACTAAGAACTCTTAGATCATCTACTGTAAAATTATTAACTATCCCCCGCTCTCGCTTGAAAACGAAAGGTGATAGAGCTTTTTTCGTTTTGGGTCCGAGGCTGTGGAATTCGTTACCTCAGTATGTTAGGTCAGCTTCCTCTTTATATGCATTCAAGTCAGCTTTGAAAACACATCTTTTTTCTCAGGCGTACTCATAACTGAGGATATGTAGCCTTAGTGAGTTAAAATTGTATACTATGAAATTTTGTACGATGTTTGTTTTTATTGTGTTTTAATTGTGTTTTTGTGAAGCACCTTGGTCAGCAGAAATGCTGTTTGAAGGTGCTATATAAATAAAAGTGACCTTGGCCTTGACCTGGGAGAGCCCTATGGGGTGGAATCAGGTTAAAATCCAACCCAGGTCCCTATGGGCACTTTGCCCCAGAATGTGATATGGACGCTAAAGCCACTTGATCTGGAATGTTCCCTTAAGTTCATTTTATTCTTACCATTCATTGTAACCACAGCAACAACTTTTCCTGTGTTGACACTCAACAATCCTGGAGAACAACTACATATTTGTTTGGGCATCTCCAACGGCACAATACACACTGAAAGACACATCATATGCAGGGATTAAAGACATGCATCATCCTATGTACTAACTGGGAAGTATTCTGCAATCATTTTCTTTTTCTTTTTTTATCAATGATTTGATAAGCTTTAAAGATAAATGGTCATTAATTGTGTTTCAGAGAAAGTACTCAAAAAATTCCTGTGAAGCCTATTATACTGTAAAGCTATTTAAATAAACAGAGAATTGGACTAGGGCTGCACAATATAATTGCACTTTTTCTGACAGATAAAGCGATTACCATTTCCAATACGATTTTTGAATGTGTATGATTTGATTCAGTTAAATTTTCCAAATGTCTCTTTAATTTGTTTCACCCCTGATAGGTAAGCACAGCCAGTTTACAAGACTAACACCCACTGACCGACTGAAGTTCACCAATGAGAATTTTTGTCCCCTTCACACACTACGCACGCCCACCAACCAGAAGTTGCACAGTCAAGGAGGATGACGTGAATATAAAAGTCAAATGTCACAAATGATATTTGAAGATTTTACCATTAGGCAGTTGCGTTGGATCATATTGCAATTACGATTGCAATAATTGTGCAGCCCTAAATAAGACACTCAAAGAAAAACAGCTTACCACACTGGGAAAGAGCCCTCTCCATGACACAGGTTGTTGGAGGCAATGGCTGAAAGAATCCAGCTATTGTTGCATCCCTGTTGTGGAAGACATGGTTTCGGTGTATACTGACATCACAATCAGCACAGAACGAATGGTTGTGGTCAGTAGTCACGACAACGGACAGCAGCTGGACTGCTGCCACATTGTTGGTAGATCTGAGTATTCACATTTTGTTGTGCCACCATGGTATTCACCAGACAGGGTCTCTCTTTCTCCCACCTCTCTGAAAGGTGACTTTTTCGAGTAGACCAGTCTGAGGAGGCTCATGGTGGTGCTGGTGCCGTTTCCTGATCATCCAAGTCATCACCCTGTGAGTGGTTTAGCTCTTCAAGGAAAGTCTCTGTTAAAATAGTACATCATATTTAAAAACAATTTTCTACACTATCAAAGTGTGCAACATGTTGTCGGTTATTCTGTCGCAAAAACATGTAATTTACATTCTAATTATTAGAATCTATAAACATAATGAACTAATAGACACAAAATAAAGAACATACCAACAGTATCAGGAGGACAGTTGTAGCAGGATGCAGCTGTCTGGCTCAAGCCTCCCCTTTTTGGTATTAAACTTGTGGTGCTGGGATTGGTACTGGGCAGTTAAGTGTTAGCCAATCGCAAGGGTTAAGCCCCTTTATAAATCGGGACTTTTCTTTTGACGACTGATGTCACCAGCATGCGACCTGTTGTGGTTACCTGTCCAGCGACCTGACGTCTGCCTGGGCTATCCGTTTTACTGTAGTGCCGCAGAATCCCCGGTGTTGCAGCAGCCCTTTCACCAGCTGAGTGTTGGCCCGGCTGGCGGTAAGCAGAGCTTGGGGCCGTGACTCAACGCTATTAAATTATAGGGAGTGCTATTTAACCGGGGGTACAGCCGCGAGTCGGCTGCAGCTGCGCTGAACATCTGCTGCTTTGCTTAACAATTTTTCATGTGACGTGTTGCTCGCGGGCTTTCTTCGTTGTACCCGTCTGCCCTTTCCCACGGGATCGACGATTATGGGACCCGGGGCTAGCTCAAGCTAGCGAGTGTCTGGCCTGTTCCATCTGCTGGACTCAGTTGGATTTCTCATTCCTCCCCTTGTTGTGAATGTCAGTGTCTAATATACTGGCATCACGTTATTTTGGTGTTGTTTTTTTTGTCTTTTTCTTTAAGTAGGGTAAGTCCTTCTGTATTCGTCATTGAAAATGTTGTCTGGAGGCCTTTCCCCCACTGTTGTTATTCAAGGGGATTGGCCCATTGGTTATTATGATTGATGTTTTTGTTTGATTCTTTTTTTTGTTATTTGTCCACACCGACGGGAGACTGTAGAAGTTGCTGATCCTCGGTGTGGCCTGTTTTCCTTCATTTATTATTTGGTATGGTTTATTACTGTTCATGTTTGGTTGTATATGTTTGCTTATTGTTGTGGGGGTTGGTATTTGTTCATTGATAGTTTTTTTTGTACCCTCTCCAGATCTTGGAAGACAAGTGAGCGTTAAACAAAGTTTCATACACACAAATTACAATACACAAGGGACTGGTAGACCACCCAGGTCTCCCAGCCCCCTGTGTATTGTAATTTGTGTGAATGAAACTTTGTTTAACGCTCACTTGTCTTCCTTTGTGTTTAGGTGCTGAGAGCTGCCAGTGGGCGTAGTGCCCTTGTGGTGGTGGGTCCCTTGATGTAGTCAGTGGTTGTGTGATCACCCAGTGTGGTTATTTCCTTTGAGGTGTCTGTGAACCTGGCACGTGTGATTGGGGTGTTTCCCATGGATGCTCATTGCTTGTGCTACTAGTCTCCCGCTGGTAGGTTTCAGCACGATCCTTTGTGTGTGTGTGGCGAATAGTGTAAAGTTGCTGTGTCTGGTTGTCTGATTTAGTGTGCAGTGTATTTTGTTTGCTGTGAAAAATTCCCTTATGTGTTATTGTGAAATCCAAATGTTTTTATTTTTGGAGTGAATTATTGTGTGTGTTCATTGATGTAAGAAAAATAAAGTAACTTTTTGTATTGGACCACTGTCTCTGGCTAAATCATCTACGAACTTGAGAGCCTTGCTAGGATAAAATAATAAATTCGTTGGGTGTAAGTCCCATCGTGGCGTAGTCTCGTAATTGTCTGGGCCTAAGCCCTTTTGTATTTCACCTGGCACAAGTAGTTGGTTATCTCAAAGCTGTTGTCTAACATCCTAGTATGAGAACTAGTCTTACGACTGTAGCTGTGACTAGCTGTAGCAGAAAATGAAACCCAAATCAACCTTTACAGCATTACAATTATATAGATTTTGACAAGCTCATTTTATTCCACACAATGATACATACTTTTATTGGCCCAATTTCGTTGTCTATACCACTTTGGATGATCATGAGTATGTAACAAAAACCTCGTATCTCATACCAGACACATGACTGATTCATGTATTCAATCCCAAGTGGTAAAACAATCTATATCTCCGTTTTAGATATATGTGAAAAATCACAGGAGTACTCCTTTAAGTAATATGACTGAAAAAAGAAAACTGACCCGTTCGGTTTCGGGATGATCTCGGTCTGTCATAGACAACATTTCCATCACTGTCTCTCTTCAGCCACCTGACAGGTTGATGGCTAGTGGATGGTGCTGCCTCCTGGACTGGTTGATGGCTGGTGGATGGTGCTGCCTCCTGTTCTCCCGACTCCCGGCATCTTATTGATGAAATCTTCCAAGATCTGGAGTTCATAATTTAATTTAAAATGTTCAACAAGCTCATCATGCTCATTAAGGACCTGTTTGAAATTAACATTGTCACTCATGATGAACAAGGACAAACAAGACAACACTAAAGGGATAGGGGGGAAGAGCAAAAGAGCAAGAACAACAGAGAACCAGACAGACTAACAACAATTAACTAGACAAAAGTGGCTCTTAAAAGTGCCTTTGTTTTTGCTTTGTACGAAGCTGAGGTTTTGAAGTAAATGATGAAGGGACTAGGGAACCTGTTGAGAGAAGGGAAAGATAATAAATTCATATTTGAAGATCATGCTACATACAACTACATAAATATTAAATAACTGATAGGTTTAAGAACTTGAGAAAATGTTGGTCTAGTTTGCCCATGCCTTGGGCTGTGGTGGGGAGGTCTGTGGGTGCTTATAGTAATATTAGGCCAGAATACTGTAGGGCTGGGTGTTGCCTGCAAACTCACAATACAATAACTCACTAGGTATGGACTGATCTTGACACTCATGTCTGATATTGATACCAACCATTCAAATTGCCAGTTTGGCTGATAATCAGTGCCATTTTTTAATCTGTTTATGTTATTAATTATACTTTTGTATTAAGAAGGAAACACATTTCTTTACCTTTTTCCCTGTGATCATTTTAATCAAAAAGTTCCCTCAGCAGTCATAGTAGTTTAGAACACTAGCTTTTAATTAACACTGATTTAATTTGTTAATGTGCTTTTTTTATTTTCATGTCTATGCTTTCATAGCATAGACATAGTTATAAGTTACACTGAATAGCATGTGTATAAATGGGCACAAAACACTGGGCAAAGAACAACGACACACAACCACAAGAAGAATCCCAACGCAGACATACATTACAGCTAACACGGTATGTCTCAGTATGAAAATCTTACATTCTCCTGTGATTGTACCTTACATGATAATATGCGACAAAAATGAACTTGAATTCAATTAGCTAACTTTGCTAGCCTGCACATTTGGTGCAGAAAGCTATATATTGTATGTCTTCTATCATTTCTCGTCATAAGAAAGGGCCACCTTACAAATCTGAAGTTTCTAAACACAATTTATTGTTCTGATCCAACAGTTTTTGATGTGTAAATGTAAGAATAATATCCATCTCTATTAATTAACCCTTCTACTTATCGAGTGGAAAATCGCAATGGACCTTGGGATCGCCCATACGGTGACGTCAGCGTTATTAATTTAGAGGATTTAATAAAAATAATAATTTAAAAAAAATGATTAATTGAACAGAATCGTAGCATATTAAAATCAACAAACCTCCGATAAAAATACGTAATCCAGCATGCTCTAGATAAAGCAGTGTCTTACCTATGATAAGAAAACGCTTAAATTGCATACTTGCACGCGCATTGGAGCGTTGTTAAACTCACCTTTTAATTAATTTTTACCTGCAGTTGAGCGTTGCTTTGGTCAAACTCACCTCTGAATGCCGTTTTACCTGCAGTTGAGTGTTGTTAAACTCACCGCTGAATGTGGTTGCACACCATGTGCGTTGTTAAACTCACCGCTGATGAACGCGCTAAACTTTTGAGGACACTTTGATATCAGATTGCGAGGGTTTTTAAACATCAAACACCAGTTGGAGGGCCAGATAAAAATTATCTGGGTGCCGCCATTTGAATCGCCCTGGCATAGATCATTTTGGTAGCCTATTCCTTTTTATTTTTATTTATTGTTGTCTCGACCCACAAGGCAGACAACGGGTTGCGGTGTGGTGATCGACCCAAGACGTCAAATTTCAACGCTGTTGAGTTCTATAGAAGTCTATGGGACTGCCCCGCACGTTGAAAAATGAAGCCGAAGGTATACCCAGTGCGTCAAAAAAGTGACGCCAGGGTCCCTTGACCATGCGTCAGACATTTGACGAGTAGGGAGTGAGACTGTGTGGTTCCTAACCGACGACGAAGACTTGACAGAGCAGCCATCAAGTGTTAGACAGTATTCTTGGTTAGTTCGAGCGGAAGTTTTTTTTCCAATAATTAGAATCTCAGTTTTTTTAGAATTAAGTAGTGTTCTTAGTACTGAGCCTTGTCGTGCTCAATACTGAACTTGTGATCGATAAGACAAATGCAGCACTAAGATCCAGTAACAATAATAGAGAGACACAACCACGATCGGATGATAAGAGCAAATCATTTGTGACTCTAATGAGAGCTGTCTCAGTACTATGATACGGTCTAAATCCTGACTGGAAATCCTTGCAGATACCATTTCTTTCTAAAAAGGAACATAGTTGTGAAGATACTGCCTTTTCAGGTATCTTTGACAGAAAAGGTAGATTTGAGATCGGCCTGTTATTAACTAATTCTGTATAGTGAAGCAGATTAATGGCATATTTCAAGAGAATCGTTCAAATTGGTATAGAAGCATGAAATTTGGCACAGATACTCTCCAAGGGTCATTTTTTGGGAAAAAGGCGTTGGCCACCCAAAAATTCAATATGGCGGCCATTTTTTCAAGATGGCTGCTATTTCTGTCAAATGCTCATTGTCAATTGTTCAAACAGTGATATCATGTAGACATAACATTTTGTGAAAATACTCTCTTCAGAATGTTGTTTTGGAAAACAGTGCTTGTCCCTCAAAAATTCAAGATGGCAACCATTTTTCGAGATGGCCGCCATTTTTCTTGAATACTTACATATTTTTTTTTTCAAATGGTGATGCTATCATGAAATTTGGTACAAATAATCTTCAAGGAACATTATCATGGAAAAAGGTGTATGCCACTCAAAAATTCAAGATGGCGACCATTTTCAAGATTGCCATAGAATGTACATTTCCAGAAGAAAATGTGAGTAGGTGCTTGCAGTGGCAAAACTCGCCACTCGGTTGCTAGGGTGTGGTACATGATTGCATAGAAGCCAACAAACATGTCTGTACGATGTTCAGGTGCCGAGATATAGCTTATTCATGTGTTCAGGTGGTTGCTAGGTGGTTGCTAGAGTGTTCTGGGTCATTGCTATGGTGTTGGTAGGCGGTTGCTAGGGTATTCTGGGTAGTTGCTATGGTGTTGGTAGGTGGTTAGTAGTTGTCACAGATGGTCACTATTGGAGTTCTTATCATTTTCTTGGCATGATTTAGCACTTACTTAATCGCTATTAGCATGTAGCTGTTCACAGCTAGCATGTGTAGCATGTTGGAACTCCTGTTTGCTAGCATGAGTCAAAAGAGCCAACCCCCATCTCCATACGATGTTCTGATGCAGAGATATGCTGTCGTGCAAACGCAAAAGACCGTAACTTCGTTTTTGGTTGAAAATGAGTTATTGATATTTTTGGCACATTTTTGGCCTGTGTACTTACAGCTGCCATCAGTCCCTGTAACTTCTGTTGTCCACAGAGCCTTGTCCTGCACTAATGCGGTCAGATAGTATGCTCTTAACCCGCTCCATCGACAAACGTGTGATATCGATCGCGAAGGATATATGCAGAGTTGACAGAAAAGTGTTACACATGCCGTAGCAGGTGAATACAACAAAGATCTAAAGCCCCGCCTCACCCAGTTCAGTTACCGGATCTGGTTGAAACATTAATGCATCTAGCTGGCAGAGAGCCAAAACTTCGCCGGTGCTTTCAGCACCGCCCTGAACACGGTCGAGCCGACGCAGGACAAAGACATCACAGGGAGTGATAATAATGAAGCAACAAGGGTATATTGGTGCATACAACATAATGAAGCAAGTGCTGGTGCATACAACATCAGACCAGCTCAGCTGTTACAAGCAGGTTATACAATCACAGCGTCCGGAATAAATCCGTGGGACGAGCGAAGTGCACAAGCACAATAATAGGGCAGACAGGCAGCTGAAACCACCGCATACTGAAAAGACGCAGATCACAGAAGGTTGTGCTATAAATGCATTAGTTGTCTAGGTAGTCCAGAACGCGCTCCCTACTGAGTCTCAAGGGGGAAAGCACTGCATAGGCTACTTTTCGTGAACGGACGAGGAGCGTGACACCTTGAACAGGAATCTCGGTAAGCGTCTGTGAAAGTATGCGTCTTTCAGATCCATCGCTATAATCCAGTCTCCGGGTCGAATGTGTGCGAGGATCTGTTTTATCGGGATCATTTTGAACGCGTGTTTAGAAAGTCTTATGCCACTCTGTACCACTTGAGGATAGCCTATACTCTTTACCGCTACGGAAGTATTTTGTCATGTCTAATGAATTAATAGGGCCACCAGAATGCAACCAAAGCACAATACGTAGATGGCTATAAGTAATTGTAAATCATTCAAAATAAATGCCATGATCACTAGATTTTATACAGGTGTTACTATAATGATTTTGTTAATGGTGATCAGCAACCAAATATTGATAATGTGGAAGTCACTGTCTTTTGCCTTGGCATGACTTCTCACTTTTTGCTGACAATACAAAGGCAGAGTACAGTAACACTTTAAAATAGTGGTCAAAAGTCAAGTTTGAGGTCAAGATTTTTTTATGTAGATAATGTTTATTACTTAAACATCTAATTGCCAAATTTCCAGTGTCCTACCTATAATTAATTTGGCGGGACAACTAAAAATCTTTAAAGTCATTTTTCTTAGTTCCACACTCTAGCGAGTTAAGGTCTTTTGCCTTTGTAGGGCAGTATACGTCTTGCAAAATGTTAGCTAGGGTACTCTCTTTGGTTGCTAGGGAGTGGCTTGGCAGCTGCCAATCATGAAACTCTAAAGGCTGCGTGTCACTATGAATGATATAAACCAACTCCCATGTCTCTATGACATTCAGAATAGAAGATATACCTCTTTGGATTTTGGTTGCTAAGGTGCTCAACAATGGTTGCTAGGGAGGGGCTAGAAGTGTTCAGGTAATTCATGATTGAATGTTTGCTGCCCCGGGTAAAACGAGACCACACTCATGTTTCTATGATACTTCTATCCCTTTTATCTCTTTCAATGGAATGGAACTTGTTGCTAAGGTGCTGTAAATGTTTGCTAGGGCGTGGCTTAATAGCTGCACAATGATCCTGAGAGACTGATTGGTCGTCTGATTAAAATGAGCCCGTCCCCTTGTCTCTATGACACTGTGATCCAGAGCTATGTTCAATACAAAATCCCTATGCAATGTGTATGACTACCCATTTCTGTCAGGGTTCTGTCACTTCTGTCTGGTCTTATCTTAGTTGGTGACAGAGGTCTGACATTCCTGGTTTGTCATGTTCTTGTGTTCTAGTTCTGTTTATTGTGAGCACATGGCTTGTCATGTGTTTCCTTTGTGCCATGTGCTCTCCTGTCTTTTGTCAGCCCCTCCCATCTCGTTACCTGTTAATTGTATTATCTCCCTCACCTGTCTTGCTTGTTACCTTCTGTCATTTGTTCCCTATTTAGTCTTCTTGTGTTTGCAGTCTTGTGTTGGTTCATTATTATCTGTTTCCCTTGTGTTTCCTGTGTCTGCCTGATAGCTCTCTGGTTTTCGGTGGTCAGCACCACCGCGACTTCGCAAACGGTGGAGGAGGAAGACTATTCCGGAACCTACCATTCCCATCATCAGTCCTGCCATGGCCAAGAAAGCGGTCTTTTCGTTCTATGCATTGGCGGTGTTGCATGCATGAAAAAAGCACATGGTGTCTGCCGATCCAGAGACTGCTCACGTCACGTCTGCCGATCCAGGGACCGCTCGCATCATGTCTGCCGATCCAGGGACCGCTCCCGTCACGTCTGCCGATCCAGAGACTGCTCACGTCACGTCTGCCGATCCAGGGACCGCTCGCGTCATGTCTGCCGATCCAGGGACCGCTCCCGTCAAGTCTGCCGATCCAGGGACCTCTCGCGTCACGTCTGCCGATCCAGGGACCGCTCGCGTCAAGTCTGCCGATCCAGGGACCACTCGCGTCAAGTCTGCCGATCCAGGGACCGCTCGCATCACGTCTGCCGATCCAGGGACCGCTCGCATCACGGGGCCGCTCGCGTCACGTCTGCCGATCCAGGGACCGCTCGCGTCACGTCTGCCGATCCAGGGACTGCTCGCGTCACATCTGCTGATCCAGGGACCGCTCGCGTCACGTCTGCCGATCCAGGGACCGCTCTCGTCACGTCTGCAGATCCAGGGACCGCTCGCGTCACGTCTACCAATCCAGGGACCGCTCGCGTCACGTCTGCCGATCCAGTGCCTCCGGACAAGATGGCCGCCACGAGCCTGTGTCTGTTCCTGTGCCTGTGTCGGTGTCTGTTCCTGAGCCGGTGTCTGTGTCTGTTCCTGTGCCTGAGCTGGTGTCTGTTCCTGAGCCTGAGCCAGGGTCTGTTCCTGTTCCTCCGCCGTGGCCGCCCGATGGACTGTCGTCTCCGCCCTGGCCGCCCGATGGACTGTCGTCTCCGCCCTGGCCGCCCGATGGGTCGTCTGCTTCGCCCTGGCCGCCAGATGGGTAGTCTGCTTTGCCCTGGCCACCCAATGGACTATCTGCTTCGCCATGGCCGCCCGAAGGGCCTGCTCCGCCCTGGTTACCTACACAGCCTGCACCACCCTGGACCTCAGCCAGGACTCCTGATAGGCCTGAACCTCCCTGGCTCAACCCTCCCGTCCCTCCACCCTCCCGTCCCTCCCTGTTCAATGCTTGGGACTTGATTGACTTTCATATTTGGTTCTGTTTTGGCTCCCCTTTTCCCCCTTCTTGGTCTCTGTTTTTGGTGTATCTGACTTGTCTGCTGTGGTGTTGGGTTGTGTATGTTTTTGTTCCCGTCTCGGTTTTATGTCTCTCTTTAGGGACGCCATGTGGCGTCCCTTTAGAGGGGGGTAATGTCAGGATTCTGTCACTTCTGTCTGGTCTTATCTTAGTTGGTGACAGAGGTCTGACATTCCCGGTTTGTCATGTTGTTGTGTTCTAGTTCTGTTTATTGTGAGCACATGGCTTGTCATGTGTTTCCTTTGTGCCATGTGCTCTCCTGTCTATTGTCAGCCCCTCCCATCTCGTTACCTGTTAATTGTATTATCTCCCTCACCTGTCTTGCTTGTTACCTTCTGTCATTTGTTCCCTATTTAGTCTCCTTGTGTTTGCAGTCCTGTGTTGGTTCGTTATTATCTGTTTCCCTTGTGTTTCCTGTGTCTCAGTTTTGGTTTTCAGTTTTCCATGTTGTTTTGTAGTCATTTAATTAAACTTACCTTCCTGCACTTGAATCCTCGTCTTCCTTATTTTCTTCATCACGTGACAATTTCATGGGCCGTCCTACACCATATTAAGTCAATGGGGCAACTTTGGGCAGCTCCTGCCCCCCAGGGGTGCAACTTTTACCCCGTTGTGAGGTATGTTCTTACAGAGCCTGCCAGCCTCTTCAAATGTGGTAAACCACACGTTTCTGCGAAATCCTCGCTTGGAGCTATGAATCGTCAAAGTTTGTCGCAATGTTAAGTCTATGGGATTTTTTTCGGCCGCTTTTTCGCCCCTGGGGCGAACATCGTACCCCCGATCACTTATAAAAGTCATAGCACGCCATTTCCAAATAATCCGAACGATTTGATGCCTCATTCGTGGGTCTGTGACAAAAGCTGCGGGAGGAGATGCGGGTTGGGGACAAAAGTTGGGGCTTTGCCTTTGGCAATGGCGGCCATCCTGAAAATTGGCCGCCACATTGAGTTTTTGAGTGGCCAACGCCTTTTTCCAAAATAGTGGCCCTTAGAGAGTATCTGTGCCAAATTTCATGCTTCTATACCAAAGTGAACGATTTTTTTACTAATCTGCTGCACTAGTAGGATCAAGTTGTGTTTAACAAGTTGTTTAATAATAGCCAGTTAAAAGTTTTTGGTATGTACTGTATACTAAAGACAAAGATGAATTAATGGTATTAAGAAGAGGATCTATGACCTCTGGAAGCATCTCTTTCAGTAGTTTAGTCAGTATAGGGTCTAACATGCATGTCTATTTGGATGATTTAACAAGTTTAGACAATCCTTCCTCTCCTATATAACGAATTAATGGATTTTTTCCTCAGGGAGACTACAATGCACTGCCTGGTGCGATACTTTAGTAGACGGTTGCATAGTTATAATTTTTTTCTCTATCAATCTTGTAAGTAAAGAAGTACATAAAGTCATTACTGCTGTGCTCTTTGGAAACGTCTTTTGGCCCATTGTCACAAACTGCTCTGAGAAGAGTTTTTTTCTGATCACAAAGGTTGAGGATCCAAATAAAGTTTATTTGAAAGGGTAATCCACAATCGTAGTCGAAAACAGGCAAAGGTCATAAACACCGGGTAATTAGTCCAAATAATAACAAACACAACAAGGCAGGGAACACAGGCAAAAGAGTAATACATGGAACAGGCAAGAAATCCAGAAACCAATAGACATGAAACCAGGGAGAATGCTCAGAATTGCAGTGTAACACCAAACAAGACTTTGCAGGGAATGAATGTGAAAACCAGGCTTATATGGGGTGAATAAACAAGATAATGACATACAGGTGAATGCAATGAGTGCTTATGAGTCCAGAGAGAGAATTATGGGTGATGTAGTTTGTGAGGGAATGACAATAGTCTGATGTGGACTGATGTGGCTCTCAAGGGCACTCCAGCTGGTGACTGTTACACCCATGCATGGTTTAACCCTGTGTGTGGAGTAAAAGGCCCACCTCGCCTCTTCTTTTTAAACAAGACTTTTAAACAAACAAACAAACAAACAAACCGCTTTTACGATTTTTTTCACATAAATATGGTGCTCCATCAATGTTCAATAAACACACACACACACACACACACACACACACACACACACACACACACACACACACACACACACACACACACACACACACACACACACACACACACACACACACACACACATTTGTATTGTGGTATACAAAATAGTGGTATAGAATATGAAACAAATAATGAAATACAAAAAAACAAACATTTTGAAATCAAATATGCAATACTGAAAAAATAAATACTATGGACACCTGTACATGCCTTGCACTTTTAATCTTTTAGACTTTGTCAGGTTAATAATTTGATTTGGAATTATGTTAATTTAATTTAAATAATAGAACTATTAAATTAATCAGCAAGGTCTTTTCTTTAATTGAACCCATGATAAAATGTATATGTTGTGGTTTCAGCTATAGTGAAAAGAGGCTGGATGTAGACGCAGAAGCATTGGACGGCACTGCAGGAGGAGTGACTGGGAGGCTGGGTGGGTCAAAATAAATCCCCATTCTACTAATGCAAACATGAAAAGCAAGGATACAAAAATGGAAAAAAATCAGGACACAATGAAAACTAAACTCAAACTTGCGGTATGTTTACACGACAACAATGTACTAAAAACGGAAACGTTTTTCTTATGTATTTTTCGCGTACAGATGGCAACGTCATCAAAACGATCCCAGATCACACAGATCCGTGAAAACAACTGAAAATGCTGAATTCTGCTGCCAGGCCAGAAGTTGGCGATATCACTTTGTAAAAAAACACTGTGCACCTATAGACTGAACACATAATACACATGCGCATGACATCACCGTTTGCACAGATTTACATTTTTGAAGTTTACATGGAGATGATAATGGTATCATTTTCAAAAACTTGGACTTGGAAATCCATTTTCAAAAGTTTGTTTTTAGGCCCTGTAGTGGATTTTTCCCTAAACCTAACTGCGTACCTGGAACCTAATTCTTTCAAATGTTAATTAGTTGGGGTGCCCAGTTAATCACCCAAGCGTCTACACGTCGACACTTAATAAATATCCGGGGCGTCTACACATCAACACCCAAGCGTCTCCGAATCGACACTTAATATCTGGGGCGTCTACCGTCGACACCCAAAAACCTTTATACTCTAGCTCTTGCGTCTTCCGTCGACAACTAGCCGAGTTCCCTAAACTCTAACTTACTAACTTGGTTCCCTAGTCTAACCTGTTGCGCAACAGAAAATAACAGACAGGCTCCGGCAAATGTCCTTTAAATGCTTTAATCACGGCCAGGAGAGTTCTCGAGCAGTTCTCAGAGAATCTCCCTAGAAGAAGCAAGGCCGGTGGATCTCCGACAAATCCCATTGAGAATCCCACCAGTAAACACGAATGCAACAGTTTTTATAATGTAACATGATGCATCACCACGGGTTCTCAAACACAGACATCTCAAAACAGAATCATCATGACTGACGTGTCATGCTACACTGTCAAAGCAAGTGCCCCCCCTTTCATTACCTTTTGTTAGTAACATCAGCAAAATATCCTGTATCATCAAAAACGTTTTGAGGGGTTAATATTTCAATCAATAATTTCACAATATAACGGTTAGTCCAAATATATAGTCCTTTTACCAAAGTTATATTAAGTCAAATGTTTAGGAGGTTAGAGTTTGTCTGATGGCTACATCCTAGAGAAAAAGTAAGTAAGCTCAATTTAGATTTATTGTTAGAATCAGTAATGGAAGTTTTAGTCATCCTCAGACATATGACCAAAGGAAGTAGAACTTATCACAAGATGTTAGTATAATTCATATCTTTATGGTTAGATGTTAAAAACATGGTTAATTTAATATTCAGTTTAAAATCTCTACCACAGCCCCCATAACGCATGAAAAGTTTTATTTTTTTAGTTGAAAACGGTGTCATGTTAACGGCCCCTCAGACATAATGTGACAATATGATACGTTAATGTATTAAAGCAAAACACAACCTAGGTAGCAACATAGTGTCGGCCCAGATCGGGTGCCATCACATGTACCAGATGTGGGCCGGATCTGGGCCGAGACTATGTTGCTGTCTGGGAAAGCAGATTAAAATGCTAAGACCTCCTTGCTTACAGTACAACCCATGAACTCAGGTAGTGAACTACTGTACGCTGCAACAAACAAGAAGAATAAAACCCTGAGAAAGCTGTTAGTATTGCTGTTAATATTGCTAATTCATGTGGCACCTGATCATCTGATGAGGGAGTCCCTGGAAGTATGCAATTTGAAATCTGCCAACTTTTGGATCTTGAAAAGAGGGAACCCTTGTGAACCCATGTGTAGGACTCATAATCACTGCACTTTTAGTCTGAAGTGAAGCCAGGCAGCAGCTGCACTCAAACTATAGCACTTAAGGCACAGTAAACGATAACAGAACTACTGTATATTACCTATTACATTATTTATGGGAGATTGTTATAGGAGATTGTTGTCAGATCCGGAATACTGTTACATTAGAGTGACTGTAACTTTTTGGAAATGTATATAAAACTCCACCCCATGTGTGGTTGCTGAGCTGGATCATGGCACAGCACTGGTAAACATCACTGTGGCTCATAACTGGAACCAGCTTTCTGCTGAATATTACACTGTAGTTCAAAACATCACAATGAACAAACCTCAGTGGTGAGGGACTTGAAAATTGTTTGCAATAGAGATGCAGTTTCAGCCAATCCCGTCGGATTGTTGCGAAGAGCCGAACAGCTTTGAGTTGGGGAGATGGCCAGGACACTCATCTTCACAGGAGTCTGGTAATTCTCTGTGTTCATCTTCATGTTGAATTTAACAAGAGGGTAATTTGGGTAACAACTAAAGCTGTTGTGCTTGTGCTTTTACTATGATTTGTTTTAGGGCTGCAACTAACTGTTTGGATAATCAATTAAGTATTTGTATAAATTAGCCAATATTGATCCAGTGTTTTATTGATTAGCTTTTGAATTCTTTACTTACAAGCTCATAGTAGTTCTGTCTTGAAAGGTTTATAATAGCTAACAATACATTTCTTTATGGATTAATTTCTTACACAAATTATAATTTCTTTCTTTTTTTCTTTTGACTTTGGGGTGAAATGTGACACAGATGACAAATGTTTCTTCATATTGTCTATTTTGAAAATTCCTAATACATGAGCTAAATTGCTACCTTGTTACCTGAGAGAACTGTCACATATCTTGCAAGTTTTTAAGTGGTGAAGTGGAATTGTGTTTATCTAAAGGGTTCAGGCTCAATAGCAGTTAAGAGACTTAATTGTTATACTAAATAATCAATATGCAGGAAGTGTGAGAAAGAGACTACCGATCATGCTAATGTGGAGGATGCAGGAGCATCATGCTACGAGTCGCATGCTGTGAGCTGCTTTTAAACGGATATCAACATCTGGATATCAACAGATATAATGTTGTTCTTAACCTGTGTGCTGTTCCTTCTCCCGGCCTTAATGCTGCTGGTTTCCATAAAACCACTTTTTACAGACTTCTGTCAGGCTCCAAAGCAGACAAAAATTACTGGTATGGATCATATTATACTGTATGTTATCATAAATTTCATAAAATGTTCCAATATTTTTTGCAAAAATTTCAATTTTTTTTAATCAATAAAAGAGGGTACATTGTCAAGTCAAATTTATTTCTATAGCTCATACACATTGCATTAAAGCAGCTAGCTTTAATGCAAAAATCATGACATCAATCAAAAAAATCATGACATTAATGTTTATAATATTTTTGTGTCTTACAGTCACACTTATAAGATTAGAGCTGGACGATAATATCGTTTACTTTTTATGACATAAACAATCAAGTTGAGATTTGTGATATTGCTTTACTGATAAATGTATATAAAGTTGGATTTGTAAACGTCATCAAATGTGACACAAGACAGGCAGAGAGCGCTGAGCACTGTTGGATGAGCACTGAACTCTGGGAATAATGGTCTGTCCACTCGCAGCCTGTCCGACAGGCATGTACATGTCCACTAGTTTTGACGTCTCAGCCAGGCTGTCATTATTATGGGGCAAGAGTGTGTAAGAAAATAATGTAATCTTCATGTTAACATGCTTCTGTTGTGTCTTGGCCAATGAAAATGCTGTTTATTTTTATCTGTGCATGGAGTGTTTGAAGATTTCTGTTTGGAAATGCATCGTCGTGCAAATCCTGCTGATAAGATATCATAGCGACTAGGCAAATATGACAAATATAGAAAACGTAGGGCTATTTAAAAAATCCCATTTGATATGTACATATATATATATATATATATATATATATATATATATATATATATTACTTTGTAATATGGAGCAAAGAGTCTAAAATAAAGAATGAATGAATATATATATATGATTTTTTTTTTTTTTGAAAGTTGATCGAGCTACATAATTGTGTAAAGAAATTCCTTGGTAAAATAAGACTGTTTTAATATAAGGACTGTATAGAGGTAACATTTATTATTAATTAATTTTAACAAATAAAGAAATACCCTACATAGTTCAAAGTTTAGTTAAATTTTACCCTCATGACTGACTCTTGTCTGAGTGTTTTTTTCTACAGATTTGTGTTGTGCTGAAAGCCTGAAATTATTAACTGCCGGAAAGACACAATGTGTCTATAAACAACACTAAAATCAATAGCACTAAATGTCTGAAATATCCTCCACACATTCATTCAGTTTGAATTGATGAAGTGATCAACTCAAAACCAACTCACAGAAACTCTATCAAGAACTTTCTAACTGTCTGTTGTTTTCTTCTTGGTTCATTGATTTAAGCTCTGATAAATATTTAATCAGTGAAAGAGACTGCCATGTTTCATTTAATTAATCAAATTGCCCAGAAGCTAGAGATGAATGAAGTTTGTTGGAATCTTATTGCTTTGGAACATCATTTGCCTCTTTCATTTACCTCAGTCAAGTCAAGTCAAATCACATTTATTTATATAGCGCTTTTTACAATACAGATTGTATCAAACCAGCTTCACAGTGATAACATGAAAATAATACAAAAAAGTTTGTTTCTAGAAGAAAATTGCATCATCGTCCACCTTAAGTAAGGCAGATCAATAATATTGTTGAATATTAATGCTAAGCAAGCCAAAAGCCAAGGCAACAGTGGCGAGGAACCAAAACTCCATCAGTGACAGAATGGAGAAAAAACCTTGGGAGAAACCAGGCTCAATCGGGGGGGCAGTTCTCCTCTGGCCATCGAACCAACAGTGTATGATTATGATTCAGGCAACATTACAGGTCAGAAGAATATGAAATATTATTAATAGTTAAAATACATTGAAAATATATATTTGAACATTATCTACATACTATATTAAAATTGGTATTTTAGATTGAAATACAATTTCACAATATTTCAGTTTTTTGCTGTATTTAAAAATATTAATTTACAAAAAATAGTATTCAATAGTGTTTTTTAGTTTTAGTAGAAGCTCTAAGATATATAATCAGTGTTTTTCAAAATTACATCTATACAATAATCTCATACATTATGGTTTATGAAACAGCTTTAGTTTTAGTTTGATAAATAGCTTCATAACCACTGTCATGTCATCTATGAAATTACATACCACGCTGTGATATGACAGACTAATATAAGCAGACAGTTTGATTGGCAAGCCAAATGACTCCTAGTACAAAAGGACACGGGTGCAGTTCCCTTGGGCACATGAATAGTTTTTCATTTCTCCAGTAGGTGGCAGCATCACATCTCAGGAAATGACATGCGGCACACTGCAGCAAAGTCCTTTGACCAAGATATCAAAACAAGACCATGCTAATGCACCGAGATTAAAGCATCTGTGGGAGGCTTTTGAAGTTGGTGTGTTGTTGAGATCACAATCATGCGACCCAATAGGACAGGACAGAGACTGTGTGGGGACAATTTGCAGGGGAGGCAGATGCTACATGCGATTGCAGAAGTGGAAAATACAAACAGAATGAGGGAATGAAAATGAGGATTGAACCTCAATAATACATGGAAACTGTCTCACCAATTCTCAGTTTCTCACAGTCATGTTTTGGAATGCATCTGTGTTTACGTGTTGTTTACCACGACTCTGACATTAAAGTGTTTGGACTCCCGTGATGCAGGACCCTCAAATCAGACCAGGCAAACATCGGGCACTGAAAACATAAACAAATCAGAGAGATGAATAGGCTAATCCAGGGTCAGAAGAGATGCTCATTGTTTAATTTATTGTAATTTATTGCAGTTGTCTTGGAAGCAATAAAAAAAGGAGAGCTCATTTTGATTCCAGTGTATTTCACAATAGCTGTCAGATTCAGAGAGTCATGAATAATCATTTAAAGAGGCTGAGAGACTGATGCAATTTAAGCCTTTAGCACCTAAAGTATGGTGTTTCATTTGTGCCAAAAAATTGTTGACTGCTTTGTACAAGACAATGAGTCTACTGTTTTTGCCTTTGTTTTATTAGTGTTGTCCTTTCTGTCACTTGCTTGTCTTGTCCACTTGTATCGGGCAGTCAGCTCTGTTTTATGCTTCATAAGTTTCTGCTCTCAGTGACCGATTTGCAACGGTATACAGACCGTATTTACAGATATCCAGGAAAACCAATAGCATATTTCACTAATGAGTTTTCACACCATCTTTATAAAACTCTGATTATTCTGGCAAAGCACGAAGATAAAACATAAGGACTATAGATTTTTTTTTAAGTGTACAGAAAAGAAAGATAAATGCATCTAAAACTTTTAGAAAACTCATTATGTAGGCTATAACGGGGCTAAAGGCACACCTTAAAAAACTAGCTTTTTGCAGAATTTATATATATATATATATATATATATATATGTTTGTATTGAACATTGATGGAGCAACAGATTTAGTGTGAAAGTAAATCATAAAAGTTGTTTATTTGGTTTAAAATAATATAAATGTATGAGAGGGAAAGGTGGGCCTTTTACTCCACACACGGGGTAAAACGAGCATGAGGCAAAAGACACACAGTATTGATACAAATATGTTTGCTGAAATAATATATTTTTATTAATGTCTAAGTTAATACTCGTTCAAAAAAATCAATTTGGTAAAGTTTATACTATTTAGTTTCTGTTTATTTTGATAAATAAAAGAATACATTTTTGTTCAATAAATATACTGTCATTAAAATATGCTTTTAGCAAAGTTAGAAGTTGTGGGAAGAAGGAGGCGGGAACCGGCTCATTCAACCACATTCAAAAACGTCAATAAATAAAATAAAAAAGCAACAAAACGAAAGTAAAGACAGCAGTCGTCCGTGAGGGGCTTTACTTACTACTGCCACATATAATAAAACACAACATCAAATAAAACAGTCCAGGCCTGGTCCTCTCACGATCTTCACTGTCGACGCTCCTCGACAGTGTAAACCTTTGGTTTATTAGTGACGATGTGAGTTGTGCAGCATACATCATTACACTATAGACAATTTTCATAAGCACAATTTTGTTAATTTGACTGCCCTTTAGTGTATTTCTATGTGGTTAATCTGGTTGCCATTTATCAGGATGTCCTACTAACACTATAGTATAAGGTGAGGCGTGGTTTGTGCTCAACTAGTTTAGCTTAACTTATTTGTGCTCAAACAAGTACACTATGTATTATTGCTGTCATGCTTGGTGTTAATGTGTTAATACCGATTGCTAGGATGTTCTGGGTGATGGCTAGGGCATTGTGTAGTTAGTCAGGTACAGTATTCTGACTAGTTGTCAGCACATAGTGCCTAGGGTATTGTGGCTGGTCACTAGGGCACTAGTGTGCATTTGGTCTGGTTAGAGCATTATTATGTGTTGCTAATGTGTTCATAGGTAGTAGGGTGCTGATGCAATTCATTCAAAGACAAAGTTGTTTTGAGGGGTTGTAAGTTCATTGGTGCATGATTTATACGTGTGTACATATGTGTTCCTATGTTTTTTCAAAGTCTTATAGGGTTAACATATTGCTATTGAAATGCAGGGGTGTTCTGGGGCTTTGCTACTGTGTTGCTACAATAGGCCATGTTTGCTAGGTTGTAGCAATTTCCAAGTCTCTATGATCTGTCTCTGGTTTGTAATGTCTGTCTTATCATTCATAGGTGGATGATAGAACATAATAGATCACCTCTCCTCAACAAGGTGCATAATGTGAGATATCACTCCTATCCTGATGAACAAATATCACTAGCCCTAAATATGAGCAGAATAGTAATAACGAGCTAATTAATGTATCTTTCTATATGCATCAGTGCAGTGTCGCAGATATCCTTTATATTCCTTCTACCACAGTCTCATGTTTTGTGTGTGTGTGTGTGTGTGTGTGTGAATTATTGTATGATTAATTCTTTTTTGCTGGTTTCAGCAGATGTCTCTGTCATTTGTCACTCACGTTTGAGGTGCCAGCACTAACCTGAATGGATATTGATTTCTTATACTTTTTTCCCCGGCGCTGTCAGGCTTCTTTTCAGTGTAAGAACCTGCATAGTAAATGTGACATTTCAGTCAGGAATGAATGGAGGTCTGAGCTGTCGACACGACAGATCTTGTCACAGTTGTTGTTGTTGGTGCGTTCTACGATTGCGAATAGAGGCCGATCCTTGACGCACATGGCCGGCCACAGGTGTCGCACACAACCTGGCTAGATGTTGTTAAGGTATGAATGCGGCTGAACTCAAAGGAGTGTATGGCAGTATGGCACTGTGCTCGCCATGATTTCCTGTCTGCAGCCATCTCTTCAAGGGCATTTGGGTCCATGTTGCATAGTTTTAAATTGGCTTTGAGGCCGTCCTTTAGTTGCCCTCCTTGGGAGCGCATGCCGTAAAAACGCATGCCATAAAAAACCTGTTTTGGCAGGCGTGAATCTTCCATGCGTACAACATGTCCAGACCAGCGAAACTGCGCAGCAAGCATGAAGGCCTCAATACCAGTGATGCCACAGGTCTCAAGTACCTCAGTATTTTGTCTTGCCATTTGACATGTGCAATACGACGGAGACAACGCATATAGAACTGATCAAGTTTGGTAATCTACCAGCGATACATTGTCCAGGACTCAGATCCATACAACAGCACAGTGAGGATGGCTGCCTTAAATACTGCCACTTTTGTGTCCAGCCGAGTGCCGTGCTCATCCAATATTCTCTTGGACAGCCGACCGAAGGCAAAACTAGGCTTTGCGATGCAGGCACCAATGTCGGAGTCCGCTGTCGTATCAGTTGCGAGAATGCTACCGAGGTAGCAGAATTTGTCAACGGCCGTCAGCGCTGTTTCGCCTGCAGCGATTACCGGTGGATTGGAATTTAACTTGTTCACCGCTTGAAACATGACTTCTGTCTTCTTTAGACTGACAGTGAGCCCAAACCTAGAGGCTGCAGTTCGAAAACGATCGAATAGTGACTGAGCTTCAGTAAGGGTGTGCGCTATCAGTACGCAATCATCTGCATACAGGAGATCACGCAGAATTGCAGAATGTGTCTTTGTATGAGCCTGAAGCCTGCGTAGATTGAAGACACAGCCATCTGTACGGAACTGTATTGGAATGCCCATGTCGCAGTCCTTAAAAGCCACGGACAGCATCATAGAAAAAAATATGCAAGCACACAGCCCTGTTTGGTGCCATTGGAGATGCCAAATGGGTCAGACAGCTTGCCATCATCCAGCACCTGACCAAGCATACCATCATGAAATGAACGGATGATGTTAATGAATTTCTCTGGGCATCCAATCTTATGAAGAATGAGCCAGAGCCCAGTGCGGGGAACTGAGTCGAAGGCTTTCGTGAGGTCGATAAAGATCCTATAAAGATCAAGGTGTTGTTCTCTGCACTTCTCTTGAATCTGCCTAGCAGTAAACACCATGTCCATAGTACCGCGGCCTGCACGAAATCCACACTGACTTTCCGGGATGATGTCACTGTCATAAACATGTTGTTGGAGGCGGTTCAGCAAAATTTGTGCCAAAACTTTGCCTGCAGTGAAGAGCAACGAGATGCCACGATGATTGTCAACGCAGGCTCTGTCTCCCTTGCGCTTGTAGATGTGAACAATCAATGCGTCTTTAAAATCTTGAGGCACAGCTTCCTCGCTACATATTTTGCTGAATAATTTGTTGAGTGCGGAGAGAAGAGATAGTCTACCTTCCTTCAGCACCTCACTTGGAATACCATCAGAACCTGGAGCTTCACCAGAGGGCTTCTGCTTAATGGAACATGCGACTTCCTCCTTGGATGGGATATCGTCCAGGTCTGAGGCCATTGGCCACTGTGCTATGTCACCAAGCAGTGAGTCATCGAAAGCAGCTGGCTGGTTCAATACCAATTGAAAATGGTCTTCCCAGCGTCTGAGGATCTCAGCCTTGTCAGAAAGAATCCAGGAATTCTTGTCTCACTGAGAGCAGCAATGTCTATTCTGTATCTCAGTACACGGGCAATGATTGCAGTTCTCCGTTCCTGACGATCAGCAGAGTCCAAAAGTGTGCACACATTCCAAGAGGCCAGCAGCAGTTTAGTCTTTATCTTTTGTACTTGTCTGCGGTCTGTCGACCGCAGAATTGGGTACTCAGCTGGTCGCGGTGAACCAGCAGAGTGAGTGAAACGAGCGATGTTTAAGGAACCTTTTCTATCCCCTCTTCCGTGGAAGAGAGCAGCGCTGTCCCTAAAAAGGGCTGCTCTGTCGCCTGGGCAGGGTACGGATGGTACTGTCGTTCCAGGTCAGTATCAAATGACCATCACACCCAGGCCGCCTACATGCAGGTTCGTGACTACGAGCTCCCAGTGGTATCCTCCACCTGCACCTGTCACCACTTGCCCATCGCCGCAGGACTTGGCATCTGTGACATACCATCACAATGAATGGATTATAGTGGGAAAAGCTTGTGTGACCAATCCCACTCTATCTTCCAACAGTGACCATTGCCAGCAAGCTCAGCAAAAACCTGACCATTGCCAGCAAAACCTGAGACGTGCAGGCTGGTGACTGCTGGCGCAGCAAGCTGGCCGGAAGTGATCCCAAGATGTGAGCCCTAAGTCATTTTCAGGGTTCCTGCAAGGCCTATCTATCTCGCGCAACGCCCTAGGTGATACTTCAGTGCGAGCACCTTCATCACTGATGGCATAGCCCGAGTAGGCAATCCCCTACTTAACTGTTCACCCCCTCACAAGTTGAGGTGTGGGTCGGACTCAGAGGGGGAACTGAATAGACTGCACTGAAACACATCTGTCCCACCAGCATCACTAAGGTCTGAAAAAGCGTGTCAGTTTGACTGACTGGACCCAGAATCGCATGACCCCATAATATTTCAAACAGCTTTATTGTATTCACGGTGATCATGGGGTTTGTGATAGCAGCAGCATGAATTAATGACTTTTACTGAGACCAACTGTAATTTGTCTGGCTGGACTGACCATCATACTGGAGCTCTGCTTTGCTGTGCAGGAAGCATAAAATCATTAGTGTCTAAACACTGCAGTCTAATAGACCTTAATCCACATTTTAAAGGGGTGGTAAAGCGCTTTTTTTTGAAGGCTTGATTGTGTTTGTGGGGTGCACTGTAACATGAGTTCATGCTCCGTTTTTAAAGAATTGCATTATTTTTCATATATTTTACCTTTATTCTACACTGCTCTGTCCCTCCTTGTAAAAATGGTCTGATGGTTTCCGGATTCTATGAAGCCAGTCCCTCAAAAATACCATACTGTCCCACAAAAATACTGTCCCAGTGTGTTGTGATTCGCTAACCGCCTAGCGCACGTTTTTCGGAACTGCCACGCCCCTTAACTTTACCGGTAGTTTGTGCTTTGGTGTATTATAAACAATGGCATCAATAAAACCAATCGGACCCAGAGAATGTTAGTGAAGATGATCGAGCAGAACCTGTTCAAGGACGGCTGTTAAACGACGTTTCAGAAAGGTTAGTTTAAAGTTTAAACCAATAGTTACAAATTGCTATGAGTTTGCAATGGTCCACCATCCATTGGATGAACTGATACAAATTAGCTGCCAATTTGACAAAAAATTTAAAATAATAATGAATTGCCATGGGGGAGTTGTTGTTACCTATTCTCATCAGTTCTATTGCAATTATTGACAGTGAATACCAACGTTGTAGCAACTATTAGCCTGATCACATATAAGCCCCGTTCAGACTGTCAGTCCATATCTGATTTTTGTGTGTATCAGATTGGAATCCGATCATATATAACAGCAAAAAATCACATACAATACAATTTTTATAAATCAGTTACATTCATATGTGGTTTGAAATCCAATTCAAATCACATTTCTGGAAATTTATGTCTGATCACTTCCGTTTATGTCTGATCTCTCTGATCAGATTTTGTTATCTACAGTATGTAACTTTCTCATGCCACATAAAATGTAAACATGTCAGACGTTTTTTGTAGTAAATATCATAGATGAAATTCATCGCAAGAAACAAGTTTGTGTTATTGCGAAGTGCAGGTCGAGCAGAACAATATAATATAGGCCTGCTGCTTCTCTACTATGGAAGTAAAATAATGCCAAATGTTTTTGAAACAAAAAGCATGTTGAATTGTATTACTTGAAAAAAATATTCTTTGCATTAACCCTGCTTGTATTTTAATGCATTTTATTTTTATAGGGCTTATATTTTTATGGGCTGAAATTTAGCATGGTTGAATATTGAAGCTGTGAATATTTAAATTCAAAACATTTCAAACAAATTTTCATTAGTAAAATTTCAATAATCCATATTCACCTTTCATATTGCACTTCCAAAATATTCAAACGGATTAAAAATACAACCTATTATATTCAACAGGTGGTTTTTGGTCCATTTTATTTCGCTTTACAAATTCGCTTCCACAAATTCAGTGGTTCAAATTCGACAGTAAATTCAACGTTGACATCCAGGAACTGCAGGAAAACCAGTAGATTACCGAGCATAATCTCCTTCTGCGGTTAGTCGACCTCACCAGCAGGGGGTGCAAGTGCGTGTTGTTGACGAAGAAAGAGCAACAGTTAGAGCAAGCCATTCATTCATAAAAAAACTCATTTACAACAATTGAGCATGCATTATGTTTTTTGTGATGATTATCTGGGTCAGTAGCCTTAATATGCGGAAAAAAGGATAAAGGCACAAAAGCTGCACAAAATTTATGTTTCATTCATTAACTTCATTGTTACTTTCCCTGTGTAGCCTTACATGTTATCAGCTTTTTCTACAATGAACGGGATCATAATCGGTTTCCCTCAATACCTCATCATACTCAAGGATTCCTCTTCCGTCAGGACAAAACGTTTAACTCGCACCTTATTGGGGAAGTATGCCTACATACATGTACTGCATTAGATTAAACTGGGAAGGGTCATAGCACTTTCATATTGTTGTCCTATATCGTTAGTTTAACTGTAAGTTGCTTTGGATAAAATCGTCAGCTAAATGACTAAATGTAAAATTGGCTTGACATTCACACATTTAGGGACCGCCTCTAAAGTAACATTGGTAGTCCTATAGGCCTAAACATTTCTAACTTCAATAGCAAACTTCAATTTATTTGAATAAATTGTGCATTATGCCTGACACCTACGTGAACACTTTACAGTTGGTTTTAGGACTGCAAGTCATTCTCTTCAAATGCTATTGAAGTTAGAAACCTGTATACCAATGTCGTTTGTAACTTTAGAGACGGTCCATAAATGTGCGAATGTCCAATGTCAAGCCAACTTATGCCAGTATCACTGAGAAACGCTGAGCATTATACTTTGCGCGTTAAGTTCATATTCTGAGTCCTTCTGCTTGTCTGCGAGTTTGGTCTTTTATACCTCTGCATTAGTCCATTAAGCTACGTTAAGCGTTTTATATGTCCAGCAGGGGAATCCTGAAATATTGAGGGAAACCCTAGTACTCCATGCAGCACAATCGCCGCAATATAAGGTTAATAATCACAGATACACTTACATTTTTGTAAATGACACGTTGCTTTCTTTACAAGATCAAGCCATTGGGGAATATTCGATCATACAGCGCTGGATTCTTACCCAGAGCTGTCACGCCAAAACAAAGCGCAGCAAGCTCATTCTGGGAGCCAGACCCAAGCGGGAGCCTATACTAGCTCCAATAGACCGAAGGATGAACTCAGACACACCCTCCAAACTCCCCCATAACGCTGAGGACACCGCTTTACAGGTGACACACACATAGGGGCGAAAAGCTCTGAAGCAGGTCAACCCCCGCACGGCTGTGGGACCTGACGGAGTGACACCCAGAGTCCTGAAGGCCTGTGCTGAGCAACTAGCAGGTGTGTATACTGGCATTTTTAACCAGTCCCTGTCACAAGAGGTAGTTCCACATCTGTTCAAGTCCTGCACTGTGATAACAGTTCCTAAGAAACCTGACACTTCCACCCTGAATGACGTCAGGCCTTTGCCCCTAACACCAGTTGACATGAAGTGCCTTGAAAAGCTGGTATTAACTCATATAAATTCCTACATCCCAGACACTGTAGATCCAGTACAGTTTGCCTATCTCCCGAATAGATCAGTGGACGTAGCCTTTGTTTTACACCACATACTTCAACATCTGGACTATAACAAAACATATGTCAGGATGCTATTCCTAGACTATAGCTCCGCCTTTAATACCATCCGCCCTGCAAAACTCATTGTGAAGTTAACAGACCTCGGACTACTGGCCTCTATTTGTAATTGGATTTTGGACTTTTTTTTGAACAGACCACAGGTGGTAAAGATGGGAGGGTTAACATCAGGAAATATTACAATTAGCACAGGCACCTCCCAAGGCTGTTGCCTAAGCACAAAGCTCTATACACTGTACACACATGACTGCGTCTCCACTCAGGACAGCTCACTCGTCATCAAATATGCAGATGGCACGACCATCTTGGGCCTTATTAAGGGTGGGGATGAGACAGGGTACAGGGAGCTGGTCAATGACATAATTGACTATGGAGAGGAAAATGACCTGTCCCTCAATGTAGACAAGACCAGGGAGCTCGTCATAGATTTTAGGAAGAAAACCCTCCTCTGCAGCCTCTCACCATCAAGGGTACTGTGGTGGAGAGGGCCGACAACCATAAATTCCTTGGCCTGCATTTGACATCTAACTTGAGCTGGACTACAAACACTGTTACCACAGTGAAGAAAGCTCAAAAACGCCTTTATTTTATCAGGCTTTTAAAGAAGGCTGGGCTTGAGGTGTGCTCTCTTACTCATGCCTATAGAGGACTCATAGAGAGTGTCTTGACATATGGCATCATCGTGTGGTTTGGAAATGCTACATAGGCAGAGAAGTCTCTCCAAGAACTATAAAGACTGCAGAGAGAATCATTGGGACTAACCTCCCACCCATAACCACACTGTTTATAGAGCGCTGTAAGAAGAAAGCTCAGTCCATACATAGTGACATTCATCATCCAGCGCATTCACTATTGAGGCCCAGATACAAATCCTATAGCCTGAGACATACAAGAGCGGACAGTATCATCACACACAGAACACGCTTTTATAACAGCTTTTATCCAGCAGCAGTGAGACTAATGGCAAATTCATATAAATAGGGGATATTTAGTAATGGTTAGCAAGCACTGGTGCACTTTGTTTTTTGACTCTAAGGGTGATGCAGTACCAGTCCTATGTATGTGTACAAATTCTTTTGTGCCTTACAAATGGCAAATAAAACTTTGAACTTTGAGATGGGTTTTTATGAATGAATGGCTTGCTCTAACTGTTGCTCTTTCTTCGTCAACAACACGCACTTGCACCCCCTGCTGGTGAGGTCGACTAACCGAAGATGGAGATTATGCTCGGTAATCTACTGGTTTTCCTGCAGTTCCTGGATGTCAACGTTGAATTTACTGTCGAATTTGAACCACTGAATTTGTGGAAGCGAATTTGCAAAGTGAAATAATGGACTGAAAACCGCCTGTTGAATATTATAGGTTGTATTTTTAATCAGTTTGAATATTTTGGAAGTGCAATATGAAAGGTGAATATGGATTATTGAAATTTTACTAATGAAAATGTGTTTGAAATGTTTTGAATTTAAATATTCACAGCTTAAATATTCAACCATGCTAAATTTCAGCCCATAAAAATGCAAGCCCTAAAAATACAATGCATTAAAATACAAGCAGGGTTAATGCAATGCATATTTTTTTCAAGTAGTGCAATTCAACATGCTTTTTGTTTCAAAAACATTTGGCATTATTTTACTTCCATACTCTACGTGGTTTTTGAATTTTGAGAGCAGTGGGAATAAAGCCATGCACATTTCTACCATCTTAGTCCAGTGCTGCGGCTACACATTGTCATGTTTTAAGACAACATGTGTAGGCTATTGCAAACTCCAGAAACCAATGCAGATATTCTGGAAAACGGGACACATGGGACACACAAATCAAATCTGAACTGTTGTGATACACAGTGTGGGCGCAGTCAGGATTCTTAAGGGTCTTCATGTAAAGTTTGTAACATACTTTGGTTAAAATACCTCAAATGGTTGTGTAAAACAACCCTCTTTTTACCTCCTCAAAAACAGCTCTGTTCACAGCGACCCGTTCAGGTGCATGTCTCTTTAAATGATAATGAGCAACTGCTCACCCCACCCCTCTCTTCCGTGGAGCATGTCAAGGTAACGTGCTGCCATGGCAACCTGCCTCTCAGAAAGTATACAAATGTCTGAGGGTGGAAATATCAAGGGGTTAATCCATCAGCTGGAAACTGAAGCCTCACGGGGGCCGCCATTGTAGCAGAACTTCACCTGCTGTTAGCATTCCATTGACTCCCATTCATTTTGGCGTCACTTTGACAGCAAATAACTTTAAATCTGAGGCGTCCAAAGACTTCATTTGTCATTTGTTCATTATGTTCATTTGTTTTATATGCAAACACCATATAAAAGTGAAACATTGCATCTGATGACCCCTTTAAGAGCAGATTCCAATCTAATTTACAAAACATCGGATTTGGACTGATAGTGTGAACATAGCCATAGTTTCAGTTATTGGGTTCTGGTAAGTAGGGCAGGTATTTTCAGAGATTCTAGCAAAAGCAAGCTAGAACTAGTTTTGAAAGCATGAAATCCCATCCTCCCTTTAGAGCCAAAAGCAAACAAAAGTGTTAAACTACGTCATGTCATAATAATGAACATAAACAACTTAAAGAGCTCTGACCTATACCACCTGACTGCTGCAGGTTAATTTCAACATTGATAGTGTTGACATTGAAACTCTTACATTTGAGTCACAAAACGCTCTGAGGATAATGTCAAGGGTTTCCATCTCTACCAGATTGCAGTGTATGGTGTGAACTCAGGATAAGCTTGTTGTTCTGGTTCAGGATGAACAGTAAAAGATGACTGCTGTGTCTACAAGTCTGCATAGCATGAAACAGACTGATGACATGTGATGTCTGCGCAAGCAGGTGCATGAAGGGATAAAAATGCATTACACTGACAGGCAGTAAGAACATCCAATCATTGCATTTGGACCAGATGGATTGATTGGACAAACATTTAATGGTCCTACCCCTTTCACATACAATATATATATATATATATATATATATATATATATATATATATATATATATAGCGTTGCGGTGCGAGCGATTAGAGAGGTGTTTACCACACTCTTAAAAAGAAAGAGGCCAGCAATGGTAACACAAGATCGACTACGCCACCCCGGACAACCGGGGAAATAATAGCCCTAAGGGCACACAGGTTCGTCTTGAATGAGTGGGTGAGAAGACATAGGTCGTATAAAAATAGAAAAGTTTATTATGTTTGTCAATATTGACTAATGAATAGCCAAAACTTCAAAGTGAAACTCCTGCATTGACCATATAATAATAATGATGAACACCATCAATCTGCATCTACTCATACACACAATAAATACACTCAATTTAAAGAAAGCAATTTAACCAACAGGAGAGGTATCTGGAGGTCCGGGCCAGCTGCCAAATTGGGAAACGATCCTCAAGTAACGTAAACCAGAATCACAGTAGCTTAATGGTTGCGATCGTGATGAAGGTCGAGGCAAAACAGCGACGCAGTCGTAATTATACGTGATCACAATTCAATGTCGATGCTCAATTCCCACAAATACCCCAAGAGACCCTCAATTATGCAGGGGAGACCTGCAGAGCATAAAGAAACTGCATTTAGATTAAAGAGAAAAACACATTACCAATACACAAACTATAATCCTACATACCACAGGATGATCCTGCACACAAACCGCTTCGTAGTCGCACACCATATTGCAATACAGTGGCTCAGTCAGGACCATGTAAGTGACGTGCTATCAATGCCACCGAGGACAAAACAAATCATAAATAGGCAGTCGCGGTCAAAAGCGTATTGTTATAAGCCAATGGCTATACATACCTGTGAGGAGTGAGCAGCCAGCACACAGCAGATGGAAAGAACATCTTACAGTCTAAGCCTGACAACGAGAGAAATTCACATCACCCGCCTGCACAGTACGAGAAACACGAGTTCACTCCACACAAATCACATACCTGCGGCGACCACGGATGACATCACAAGGGCGATACCAAGACGCATACCAAGTGGCCACTACACATCCCTTATATAACAAGAAAGGGGAGGGGGCTTAATAAATTATGCACAGGTGAATGATATCCTCCTAAGAGGATTCAGTCACAAATATATACATATTAATACATTATTCCATTACTTGGTGATTGCCTTTAGGATGTGAAGAGACTTTTATCTTTTCAATTGTTTCTGGAGCAAATCGCCTACACTGCCTTAAAGGTGCAGTGTGTAATTTTTAGCGGCATCTAGTGGTGAGGTTACGAATTGCAACCAACAAAAGTTATGGTGGGACAGGAAAATAATGTCATCGTCTGTGACAGCAGAGAGTAGCCAGTTCAGCAATCAGGTTACTTTACAAGGATAAATTAAGAAATTATGTTTACTTAATTATTCCATAAAACTATATGTTATTGCGAATATTATTGTTACTTGTTCATCATTGTGTCAGTGTTTTATTCGCTGAACTAAGCTTGCTTCCTTGCAGGAAGAGCAACATATTAACAAAACGCGTTTGTCCATTTAGGGCTACTGTAGAAACATGACGACACAATATGTCAACCTCCATAGAAGGGGGCGCCCACGGTTATGGAGATATCAATGTCTCATTCTAAGGTAATACAAACATAACAGTTCATTATGCAAGGTCTTTATACACCACTGAAAACATAGTTATGGATCTTATATTGCATTTCTGTCAATAGATCCTCAGAAATAGTACACATTGCACCTTTGAATTATAGGGGACATAACCTGACATGTTTTATTACTGTAAAACAAATGTAATTAGTTAATAACCAATAATGTCTTCAAGCAAACTCTCTTTTGCTCTGTTCAAAGATGTTTGGTGAGAGTATATTATGTTGCTTTTTTAACACAAGAACTTGTCAAGAGTGGAAGCCTCCTTGAAAGAGGTCATATTCAATAATATGATTTCACAACTGCTGCAACTGTGGTATTTTTGGGCACACTTTTCCAATTTTACACCACTGGTGAAAACTATGCCTTAACAAATTAAAAATTATGGACGAAATTATCCTACAACATGGGACAAATAGTTTGAAATTATAATTTCTGCATTCCCTGGTTATGTCATTGACACGACCCCCCTTGAGTCACGAATCGAGTCAGTCTCTTCACCTAATACCCACGCGTTCTTGAACAGAACGCATGGGAGATATTCTTTTAAAAGTTTAACTGTTTTTAACTTGACACAGTTGACAACGCGTCTTTACAATCGCAACGTTATGTCGAATAAAGAGAAGGACGCGACCTAAAAGCTAGCCGTCAGTCTGACGCATATGTGCATGTGTCCACCAATTAAAAACAGCGCAACAACACGTCCCGTGAGAACGCCCTCCAGAACAAGGGTCATTCTTCTATCGAGCCGCTGAAGGGTGTCCATCCATCCATCCTCTTACAGCCCGTAACCATGACAACAACCCCGGATGGTGGCGTGCGAGGCTAGATAGGTGTTGGGTTGCGCAGAGGAGAGACACCTACGCGATCGCTCCATACTTTCCCATGTATCCTGCCCTCATCTTCTGTCCGCGAGGATCTCTATCGGGAATCACCATGGTGCATCATTCTGGATCCATACAGTCCTTCAAGCAGCAGAAGGGTCAGTGTGAGCGCTGTTTTTGCGGGGGTTTGTGTGTGTGATAACGTGTTTTGGGGGAAAGTGCGGCTGTGGGCTTCTGCACTTCATGTCCCGTTTTGGAGATGCTTTCGTGATATGATCAACTTCACGATTAAGTGTTTGGCGAATATACTGAATGACACTGCAATATAATATCGTGAATAGAATAGGCTCGATCACGAGTGAGACAATTATTTTGCTTTTTCGCATTTAGATCTCATGGATTTGAATGTGTATAGGAGAAGTTTTCATATACATATTCTGTATATATATTTAATGTCATAGGCTATATGATATATTTTGATTGTCCTTGTTTGATCCCATAACTGTAAGGATATACATTTTATTAGTATATTAATAGATCAGGGATATCTCTCTGTTTTGATATCATAGCTACTCATATGTTCAACAACAACAAGCTCTAATCTGTAACTAATTTATTTTTGGCATTTGAGTTTTCTTTGCATTTGAATGTATGTTGGTCCACTCTTGTTCTCATATTTGCAGTTTTGGTGATCAGTAACATGAAGCAGAATAAAAAAAATAAAATAAAAAAAAACATAGTTTGACTCTGGGTTAAGAAAAAACACTTTCCATTGATTTTCCCTGATCTTGTTTAATGGGGTCGCCATCCACACTAAGTGGTCATCTGCCTATTAAATCACACTGCGTTAAAAAAAAGCGCTGCTCTCAGGAAGATTCTGACTAAATTGGTGTGATTACAGCGAGATAGACAAAAAAGAGCCTATTTTGCAGGTTTTAGTTGCTCTCCATGGGATGAAAGGAAAACTACTTTAGAGCATGTTGTGATATTAGAGGCATACATTACAATTTGTTTTGATAAAGTGCATTTGATTCTTGTATAGAAGATATTAGATTCAGTAACACAAACAAATATGATTACAGTTCTCAGAATGAGGTCAGTGTAAACAAAAACCTTTCATGACTAATATTAAAAGATGTTATTACAGATACTGAAATGAGAGATTGAAAGGGTCAAAAGACTGTAAGACAGAACTGCATTGTCACTTAGTAACGAGTAGTCTGTGTACTTGAGTGAAAATTGTTCAGATTGTTATTTTTGCATCAATTTTCTGCAGCATTTTAGCTTTGAGAACCAAATCCATCCATAATATGGTAACACTTTACACTAAGGTTCATTAGTTAACATTAGCTAATGTATTAACTAACATGAACTAAACATGAGCAAATACATTTGTAACTGTATTTGTTCATCTTTGTTAATACAAATACAGCTGTTCATTTTTTGTTCATGTTAGTTCACAGTGCATTAACTAATGTTAGCAGGGTTTTAATAAAGTATTAGTAAATGTTGAAATTAACATTAACAAAGATTAATAATAAATGCTGTATAAGTGCAGTTTATTAGCTCATGCTAACTAATGTTAAATAATGTTAACTAATGAACCTTATTGTAAAGTGTTACCCAGAATATTGCCTTTTTTCTATCCCATTACCCTGTTAGCAGTGGACGATACAATTAACCATGAATATCTCAACCTTCTCATATATTTATACACTTTTTAATGGAAATGTAATTTTAAAACAATTAAACATAATAATAATGATAACAATTAAACTACTAATAACAACAAGAGGAAGTAGAAGTAGAAGAAAAGTTTACAACATCTAATGTGACCATATCACACATTTGAAGAATTTGCTTTTTTCTTTATACTACAAGGAAAAGTATTTATCCAAATAAATAATAATGGAAAAGTTACTATTATTACCGTTCTGGATTTTTTTGGACCACTTAATATAATTACTAGATCTAAAATCACTGTTAATCCAGACATTATGCAATAATTCCCTAGGTAACTCACTCATCCTGATTAATTTTCTACAGGCTTGCTGACGGCAGAAATGTGCTGGAAAGATTTATAGGGCTATAATAGTAACTGAGACGGGCATGACTATAGAGGAGGGTGATAGGCTACAGTGTGACAGCATTTCTTGTACATCCCAATACAGCAAAATTGGCACAACCAATGTCACGAGTTTAAAGCAAGGCCAACCAATAAATGCAGAAAGGAACATTTTCTCTCATTATTTGAAGCGATTTCCTTCTGTGCCACTGTATAACACATTTCCCCTTGAAACATAATGACAGTGGCATGTATTTATAGAGCCACTTCACATCCTCAGCTAGACGTGACTCTGTCACGGTCATTAGCTATCGATCTAAGAGCGAATATACAGATTATCGCAAGCATTAAAGCTTTTTAATGACTCATAGTTAATTATTTATGACTCGTGCTCATTCCAGGGCAGAGGTAAAGCTAATGACAGGTCTTTTTTCAGGTATTCGATAAAAAACACATAAATGTGTGATATCTTTTTATTACAGTAAGCAGTCATTTAGCCAATGCTTTTATCCAAAGCGACTTCCAGCACACTTATTACATTGGCATTCCCCCTGAAGCAAAGGCTTGAAATCCACAAAGGTCTCCACAAAACTAAACTGATGTCAGAATTGTGCAACAGTGAGGAATGAGCATCCTGAGGGGGATTATGGTCCCAGTTTATGGTTGACCCTTTGTAGGGCGCCGCACCAACTACCTTTACGATAACTTTACAGACTTATACGAATATATCAGAGTGATAATATGGATACCATAATAGTTTATTAGGACCATAAATGGACCATGCAGGCTGCACACTCACACTTCAAGTTTTACTACAGAAATACGATTTTTTGACAGGATTTTTTGTCACAAATGACAGACAGTGCAACACTGTGCAAATTGATTGATTTGGGGTGTGTTTCCCATTCAACGACATATCTAGCTGCCTAACTTCCATCGTTCAATGCATCGTTGGAGAAATTAACTGGCTAGTCATGACATTCAAACCGTGTTGTTTAAACAACTTGGAACTGTTGTTATTGACGTCATTCAGGGCTGGAGTAATATAATAACTTCTAATTCATTTGTTCAGGATTGAATTAATGTCTGATTATTGCTGTAAATAACTGTGGCGGCTCATAAGGGGAGGCAAGGGAGGCACAGACTACCCAAAGTTTTGAGGGGATAGAGAAAGGGAGGGGGAGGCAAATCCATAGCCGGAGACTTGTGCCTCCATTCGTATAAAAAATAAAATCGATTGTTTAGCTTTCAGCGATTAGGAGTGTTGAGAAAAGTAACATGGCTGAACTGCTACCGCTGATGTACTAACTACATATGGAGAGTAGAGATATTGAATATTGTATCGCAAACAAATTAATCAAACTACCATTTGAACAACAGCTAAATTAAAAATGAAAGACCCCACCTATAAGGTAAGCTAATATATAGGCTACAGCAGTCAGCTTCACTAAACAGCCAAACGTGCTCTTTTAAAGGGTAACTAAACCCCTGGTCAGAGTCTGACTCCACCCACTGGCAATATTTGAAAAATGCTGGAAAAGTGGGGCAGAGCCCAGTGGAGGGGGGCGTGCACCTGAGACGCATCTGTCTGTATGGACCTTGCCTACCTCACCAACAACCCCTTACGTCACAAACCACCCCAAACATCCAATAGGAAAATTCAACTGCAGTAGCCGCCTATCAACCTGAAGAGGGCAGCACTCAGACGTTTTTACACCATATTGTAGAATTAAAACACTTTATACACAAATGTCAAAAAAGTTACTTGAATCAATGAGCAGTACTAATAAAGCCCCATTCTTACAGATCATTAACTAAAAAAAGTTGGTTTAGGGTTTAGTTACCCTTTAAACTGGACATTTCCGGTTTCCCAGAGGGGGGGATTTTTGCTTCAAGTGATGGGCTAGGTGAGTGAAATTATGTTTATATTGTCTTGCTGTATATGTGTCATTTTCTGTACATTTTCCGCCTAAAAGTGACCAAAAAAGCAATTTAAAGCATTTAAAAAAAAAATCCTTGGGAGGGGATCTGAGCGCTAAACATTGTGTGCCTCCTCTTTTTAAAACCCACCAGCCGCCACTGGTAAATAACAAACATAACATCAGGACTCACTATTTTGTTCCCCATTGGTTTGCTTTATTTTCAGATATTTTATTCAATCAGTCTCGCTCTTAAATCATTCTCTGAGGTTCCGCTGGGATTCTACAGCACTCTTTACAAACGACACTTTCATTTTAAAAGATGTAGAATACATGTTTTATACATACATGGATGTCAGGTATAGATTGTAGGCCTACTAGATGTTCCATCAGTACCAACATAGTTCAACAATTAAGTGTTTCCCAAAACAATACATTCGCAAATAGAATGCAAAGTTGTGTGGTTGAACTATTATCACTTTAGATGATAAAAATAGGATTAATAAATTGATTAGAAAGGCTGGTTCGGTTATTGGCCTTAATCACTTGAGGTCATTGTGGAAAAGAGAACAAGGGAAAAATTAAAAATGATTCTGTCTTTTAAAGGTCATCCACAACACTGTATCTTTAGTGGACTTAAAAGTGAGTGGAAGATCAGTGATGCCTCAGTGTTCTACAGAGCGATGTAGAAGGTCTTTTATTCCTACTGCAGTTAGGTTAAGTTGTGTGATTCTTTGTATGTATTGACTGTTGTTATTTTTTAATCTTCAATTGTCTATTTGTGTTGTTTCTAACATTCAATGGTGGCAAATGAGTTTCCGCTTACGGGGATTAATACATTTTTCTAATCTTCTAATCTTTTACAGCTCTTAAAGTAGTTAGAAGCGTAGCTCTTTGTTAGTATGACGTCTGAACTTAAATAGATCATGAATGGGCCTTATATATAGAGATGATGTGGTAGGCATTGTATTCCTATAGGTAGGCGTGGATCATCTGAGAATCAGCTGATGCGAGCTTGACTAACGTGACCTGCCAGAACTGACGCCACGCTTGATATAGGCCTCCTCGCGTGCTGATTGGGTAGATCATTTGAAGGTGTTTCTCCCGAACTTTGTTAAAGGTGCAAGAGGTGACCTGGGAAATTCTAACTTTAGCCTGCTAGCATTGAAAGCATACAATTCAACCCAGAGACAACATTATTTGATCACATCATTTGTCATTCACCGATGAGAAAACTTTACAGTAGTGTGGAGAGAAGCAGAAGCACTTGGTTTAAGTATGTGATTGTGAAATGACTCAAGTTCAGAAGTAGACCTGTTGACATGAAGGAAAGAGTGCACTGTATTTCAGCTTTATTCATATGCAATTTCAGGACATATAGCAGCAATACAGTCAAATCTCACTGAATTATCTGCATAGGGCAAACTTATCGTTACATAGAACTGTACTCTCAGATATTCACTGTTCATTCATACAACAAAATATTCTGGGGGAAGTGAAACTTTTGTGAAAATTATAAAAAATGCTGGCAGTGGCTGGCAACTTAAACAAACAAACGGGGAAAGAGTTATTGTTTTTTAGTTTTTTTTGGGATAAACAACAAATAGACTGACCAAGCTGAGATACCAGCAAACCTGTTTCGGCTGGTTTGAACTGTTTTTGCTGTCAGCAAGGATTGCAGTTCTGCATTAAAGAATGGCCCCTGAAGCTCACAGAGGTCTGCGTAAGCCCCAAGTATCCAGTGACCCTAGAACCTCGCCTGTCTCTAAGTGCTGAATGACAAAATAACTACAGCAGGAAACAGGCATTCTACCTTTCCCTTTCTCTCTCACTTTCTTGTTGAGTTCTTATTTGTTTTAAAGGCTTTCTCTAAAAAAAATATATAATATTTTTATTTTGACAAATCTGTCCAGTTAAATGAAAGATTTTCTCCAAATAGTGCATTCCCTTGATATAAGAGTGATGTGTGGACATTACAAAGGAAGACGGCAAGAGAAAGAAATATCCCAGTCAGTGAAGGTGAGATGTGATGGGAATAGAGAGAAAAACACTCTTTGATGTTTAGGCCTGTACTAGAAGAGTGGATTTTAAATTCAGTTACAGTATGTCCACATCAAAGCATGTTTGGCCACAGACTCCGTCACTGGCATATCTTATCACATTTTTGCAGACTTATGCCAGGAAAATGCATTTTGATTATAATGAAAATCATTCATTTGAGTGTTGATAATGGATTTTACACTAATTAATGCTCTCCTAATACAATTCCATAATTAATGGAAAATCTGGTGTTTAGCGTTTAATAGTGAAAGTGTGAGATGAATTCCCAGCTAATAATAATTGTAGGAAGTGTGACAGACGGCTGTGGGGTATGTGGTGGGAGATACAAAAATACGAAACAAAAATATATGCAAATACACTGCAGATGCAGGTGATACACTTTAATCGATCTCTCACTCATAATACCATTATACTCTACTCTACATAATACAATAATCTTCATTGAAACGACTTAACGTTCCTTCGTTACTAGTTCTAAAGTGACAGTTTAGAATTGGCAACAGAGGCTGTTACTATTAAATTAGTAACTGTTAAACTGTCAACTTGAGATTTGAATCCAATGGAGGAAGGAAGTAGTCAGTGCCGATCCTGACCTCCCTGGGGCCCTAAGCAAAATTCTGCTAAGGGGCCCTCTACCTGACCCCGTGGGTGAACGTGATTTCACTAAGTACCACATGTTCCTGGATCAACATCTTTGTTGATCCTGGATCAACTTTCCAATCAACCAATCAGATTTGAGGGACAAGTTTACAGTTTATGTCAAGTTTAGGCTTAGAATCAGGGTGAAGTCCTTAAACATCAGTGTTATTCACTGATCATTACCCTCTGATTTTAGGGAAAAGTTATGGGTAGGGTTATGTTTAAGGGTAGGGATTGGGTAAGGACTACATTTTGGGACAGGAATGTTGATCCAGGATCAACAAAATATGTTGATCCAGGACCATGTCTTACTTGGCAAAAGCTATGTAAACCGATTGCCATTTACACACAGTCACACCTGACACTTCAGTGCTCCCAATACAATCCTCCCTCCTTTAAACAAAACAGTCAAAGAATAAGTACAAAAATATAGAACAGAATGAGGTTCAAACAACCAATATTTATTGAATAGAGTATTTCTATAGAATATTGGCTGATGATCCAGCATCTCCTCTACTGACAAACTTAAGCATAGCACCTGCAAATTATAGATAACTCATTTTATAAGCTGCATCAGACCCATTCAAACTGGCTCCCAATTTCCTTTTATTCATTTTCAAATATAAAATACTATTAATACTATGACTTGGCTCTTGTAATATTTAACTAGTGAACTAGTGATGCAGATATCAATAATCCCTGTGAGTGATGACATCATTGATATAAAAAATTAACTTTTGTACAAGTGAACATGTAATTCCTGATATCAAAAATAGACATTGGTTAATAAAAATGTAACTAAGGGGCCCTATAGTAAAAATAATCAAGAATTCACATTGCAAATAGTAAAAAAAAAAATTCTTGATATCAAAAATGCATGAACTGTAAATGAATAAAATCTAAAATGGCTTTCCATAGCATGTTAAAGGTTTTTTTTATTATGCATGTTGAAGCAATTTTTGATTTATGATTAATATTTACTGAGGGATGTCCATCCATATTGACCAGTATGTCCAGCTAGCTATTCAACATTTAAAATTCAATATAGCCAATAAATCAGTAGTCAAATTGTCAATACATTGCTTTCCATCTTGTATAATTAGTGCAGTTGTTTAGAGTTTTTAACTACACATTGACTGAGACTAGATAATCAGTGTCTTGTTTTAAAAGTATATTTACTGTATAATGTGTACTTTGATGAGGAGTGCCATCATTCACGCCCATATATTGTACAGTATGTCTGGTCGTGGTCTCCACATATATTTCTGCTTGAAAAATGCGCGTTTCATTTCGTGCGCGCGCATATGAACGCATAACACACGCGACGCGGTTATCTTTTCCGAGCTGCAGTAAACAAACACTGTTGCACTTTGTCGTTCATCAAAAACAAACGTAATAAATAATTGTATTTTACTCTCACTTTTGTCAGGCACAAAGTGATGCAAGAGATGCACTGACTGCCTGCCCAGCTAGGTTAGCAAGACCGAAAAAACACAGTAGAAATGCACATAAACTTAACTTTGCTGACATCAAACTTGGAGAGGAGAGAACACAAGTTTACCTGATTGTTTTTCCCGCAATTCACTCTCATGTTTTCCCCCCCCTCTTTTCGTGACCAGAAGAATAGTTTCACTTAATTTTGTCATGGATATTGTAAACATTAATTTGACGCGCTATGGCACGAGGGGGAGGCGGGGCCTTGAGTAATTTGCGGAGCCCTACGCAGCTTGCGTAGTGAGCGTATAGGGCGGATCGGCTCTGGAAGTAGTTCTGCACATAAGAGGGTTTTTAAAGACACTCCTTTGTTGTTTCTTATTTATTTACTCACATGTGCTGTCAAACTGTTGTATAAACGCAATATCAAACCCGTAGCAGTGTGATATGGCTGTATATCGATTCGCCTAGGCCGAAGGCGTGCTGATATACAGCCATATCGCACTGTTACTCATGTGATATTGCCAGCCCGATCTCACAGCAATTCGTTGAAATTTTACGAGGTGGCTAATTCGTACGAATTCATACGACCTCACTCGTACGAATTCGTAAGATTTTTGCTAAATCTTACATTTTTTACAAGTTGCCCAATTCGCATGAATTTGTACGAATGACCTACCCCTGACCCCGCCCCTAAACCAAATCGTACGAATTTGTTAGCCACCTTTTTACTCACTCGTACGAATTCGTACAAATTGGTCGAGAGATAGCGTTGGATATAGCTCATAAAGAAACTAAAATACAAATATATTAATAAAATATATTTTGCTGCCTTATTCTGTATATTTTTTTTACATTGTATAACATTTATGATGACTTAATGGACAAGTGTTTGTAGTACATAAACCAATCATAACATTTTCATTAGGGAAATAAAGGGGGGAAACAGAGCTTTTTGGAAACGAATCCCAGGGGATACATTTGAAAATGATGGTACATGTTACATGTGATGCAGTCATGTGATCCATTAAAACCCAAAACAATCAAGATGACCGCTAGCCATGTTGTACTAGCTTTTTTTGTGCCTGTATACACTTTTATAGTGTTTTAAAAAATATTTTGTTCATTCTTCATATTACATTCCTGACAGAAAATGTACTCACAATTGCTGTCAAACATGATCATGCATCAAAAAAGGAGGTCAGTTGCATTGTATGCGATGTTCCAACATATAGTTAATGGTAATTTTGTGACCGTAATATTTTATTATTTTGCTAATAAAATGACTGCGCAAGAAAAATGGCAACTTTATTATGTCTGATCTCTCTGTATCATTTCAGTGAGCTTTATAACGTTTTATGCACAGTAAGATTATTTAAGCATTATTTAAGCGTTTCATGTGTGGACAAGCAAATTTTGGAAAACACTTGAAAATTATATTGTGGACCAAGAGCAGTGTGAAACCAAAACACCATTTTCAGATATATCCGGATTAATGTGGACTTTAAGTATTCATAAAAATAAAAATAAATATTTGTTAAAACTTAATGTACAACACATAGTTTTCTGGAGCTAATATAGCTCAGAACGAACTTTGTGCTACTTTATTAACTAGTATTGGATTTAAACACATGGAGACACAATGAATTTAATGTCATTAACTAAACCAGAAAAGGGGGAAACTTTTCAGCTGGATAACTTTAGCTGTATTAAGCTACCTAAAATTAGACAGTAACACAAATTTTAAGTTTACAAAAAGAACAAAACTATATGTCTAATTTTTGTTACATTGCTGCTTCACAGTGAAACAGCATTGAATCAACAAGTCGGATGTTGTGTAGCCATTTTTACCTGACGTTTAGGGGTGGATAAATCCAAAGTATACGGTAAATATACTATAGATGTGCGGATACCAGCTGCTGACGCTTCAATAAATCTATTTTGGACTGTTGGATATCTTTCAGATATTGCAGGGGCTCTCACACCTGGCTTGTTTAGAAGATTTTGTTTTGTAACCTGGCACAATTTCTCCCTTTCTTAATTCATTTATGCATAAATGAAAACAGCAATTTTGCTCGGATCCACACCAAAACAATCGGCTGGAGATCACCTGAACAAGGTGGTCTCAGCCCAATTGAAGTCAATCTCTGGGTCGGTTCACTTGTGGTGAGAAAGTAATCCGATCCAAGAGACCAATGAACCAAGCTTTATTATAATTCATAATTGGAAAGTTTTTATGGAAAAAGCATCAGTCTCTGTCTCTGGATGAGCACATTAGTTATCGCAGTTGAAACCAAAAATTGCCTCTTCATCTTAAATAGTTGTATAATTGCCCATCTCCAAGATTTGTATATATATATATATAAATTATCAGTTAATAGGGGTATAAAGGCTTATATACAGTACATTCGTATAAGTGTGTGGTGTGTGTGTAACGAAAGTTTGATGGATGATGCCATGAGCAGAATCCCAGAATGTTGAAATGTTGCCTTGTGACAGAAAATCGAACCAAGAAGAAAATCCAATTGACTTAACTGTAACAGTTTAACTACCTGTTTCTGAACAAAGCAAACAATCTCTTACAGCTCTGAAAACACCCTCAGCTTCCCAATGGACTGATAGGAAGGTGTATCCTGACACCAGGAAGTTGCACAGCAATCAACCACTTAGATAGGAACTCAACTTTTACTATTTTTTAGTTACTGTACATACATTTCAGACAGTATATCACAATTTGTGGATGTGCCATCTCTGGGTTACATTTAGCACAATCTGATGATGGCTGGACTATTGAAACTTGAACAGAAGAGATCTGACAACCAAACAGCCAAACAACTATCACAGCCAGAACTTGACCAGCACCCTTTCATTCAAGAGGAACCACATGTGGCAGACACATGAGAAATATGACAAGAATTAATATCGAGATCAAAGACCAGCCCGTGCCAAATAACCACCATTTCTCAGCTGCTACCATGAGAGGTATAATAGCTACTGTGCTGCTGACATCTTCAAGCCATTGAAGACTCAGTGGAGCACCAAAATCAATTCCAACCAGCACAATAACAGAAAGCAATAAACTGATAGATGCCTCGGCGGCGGTGAAACTTTATACGCCTCACTTCCACATACAAGCAACAAACCATCAGAGTCCTTCTTGGAAACAAAGACTGGAAGCCGTAATAAAGACCTCACTGTTTAAGCCTCCATGAAATCAAAATGGAAGTATTTTGGCTTTTAGTATGAATATTTTAGCCTAACTGTGTGCTCCAAAACAATTACAAGATTCACATTTAGAACATATAAGCATTTAAAACTTACAGTCTCTCACTTCTACCAATATGGAGCAGTGATTTTGATGACATCACTCTGCACTTTAGCTTCTCATCAGATTTTGTCCAATCAAATGCTCTCTAGAATCTGAAGTGTCCCGCCCACTATGCTAATTAGACAATGGAGCTGCGGCTAAAATCTGTCATTTGTCAAACATTTACTATTTTCTACATGGTGAATGGCACATAGTGCACTATATGGGGGATAGGGAACGATTCAGACAGTGTAAACATGCTTTCCATTGGGGTGAATGAAGTCTGGGTTCACAGTCTGCTCTGGTCCAGACATATATATATATATATATATATATATATATATATATATATATATATATATATATATATATATATATATATATATATATATTTATATATTCACTGTAGAAATTTCAACGGTTTCTCAATAATTTTTCCATTTTAAATATTTACATACATTTCTAAGCCAGTTTAGAGTTTTCCATAACCATGGAAACTAATTAGGGTATGTATGTATATATGAATTTAATTTTCATACCTGCCAGTTGAACACATTTTTGATTTGACAATCACAGATCACAGGTTCTAGTTTTAAATAATCAATTGGATTGGTCTGTCTGGTGTCCGTGATCCACGGTCATTCTCATCCCCATCTGTGTGTTATGTAACATGACAGGTGGCAAGTCTGTGGTTCACGGGATGTTGTGCGATACACAAATTCACAGCTCCCCTGTGAAGGAAGCCATCTCTCCCTGAAAGTGGGCCCTCTCTTTTTTTATCGATCTAGTATACCTAACTATAGTTTAAAAGCTCGCCTGTCCTGTCAGTTACATCTTGCATATAGTTTCATTGTTTGAGTGTGTATACAATCATGAGAACCAGAACTGAATATGGTACAAAGCACAGAGATGTTGATGCCATCAGCCTCCTACTAACTCGCAATTGCTGGAGAGTTGCCCATGTCGCAGGAAGTGCTTGTGTCTGGCCAATCTGTTTGTGCTACACTGCAAAAGATCAGAATAACCACCGCACAGCCAGAAACCCATGTTAACTGCTTGATTTTCAATTTAAAATGTATGGACAGAAATAGTTTTGTTCACTTATCCTGCTTTTCTAAGTAGCCATATGGTGTGGTTTCTCTAAAGGCCCACTGACAGGCCTTGAAACGTGCAGCATTATTCGGTGTGTTGATGTAATTTCCACTGAAAAAGGAAAACAGGGCGGGACATATCGAACAGCTCCTCCCATTTTTTAAACTAGCCGATAACATTTTGTTTATATCACAGACAGCTTGGCCAGAGCCATTGAGCTCGGTAAAGCCACAGTTTCCTCCTAATCTCTAACCATTTCTCTTCATAATCTCCTCCATTTCAATTTAAAATATAGAATTCTTTGCAGAATCAAAATAGTTCCGATATGTTTGATGGTATGTGTCGACTCGATCATGAGTTGAGTTGAACTTTATTGTCCATTCTGTTTGTCACTGAGTGGAAATTTGTCTTTGACACTGGTGACATAGATACATTCACATTAATGCTTAAAAACACATCACACATTAACAACACAAACACAGAATTAACAAAATTATACAATTAAACACTGTTTTCATTATAAAAAAATTACAAAAATTAAAAAAAAACACGCTATAATGCCAGCCATTCTATTGTATCACTTTAGAAAATTGTACGATTTAAGATAATCACTTCCATTGGGACAAACTTTTTTTTTTTAAACGTTTCTTCTGGCCAGAGGAATTTTGAGTCTACTCCCAGATGGGAGTAATTCAAAACTTGAATGAAGGGGGTGAGTATGATTTTTAAAATGATAACACAATCAAATCTTATTATCATATGACCTGCTCTGTGCTATCGCTCGTGTCTCTGGACTAGGGATGAGAAAACTAAAAATTTTCTTGACCGACCACCGAGCCTCGTTAGCCGGTTGAAACCGGTTAACCGATTAGCTTAAAATATGCCACGCTATTTGAAATAACAGCCATTTCGAGCCGCGCCTGAAATTTCGCAACTCTGTCGCATCTCTCTCTGCCTCCCGCTCACACACACACACACACACACACACACACACACTGCCCCGGCGCCACGCTTCCACTCACGTCACTTTTTTAAAATCCCCTACAGCGCGAAACATGAGTCCCGCAAACACGGCGCCGAGGAGCTTGTATGTAATCGGAGGACAAATGGCTCCTTAGTTTCGAAATGGTTTGGGTACAAGGTGATCGCGTTGAAAATAAAGGCGTTGGTCTAGCGTTAGAAGCTCATTTGAAACATTGCAGCGTCTCATTTAAGAAAATGACAGCTCCAAAGAGACTCCGCTTTAAATTGTGTGAATGATTTACCGTTTTGTGTAGTGTCTTTTAATTCTCTTAATTTTTATTTTTGATACTGTGGATTTTGATAGAACCAACAGTCAATGTAACCTCAATGCATACCATATTTGGTCTCTATAAACTGGAACTTTGAAGATTGAAATGATCGTGTATATGATATGTTGAAAGCTGCACAACATATTAGTATCACAAGAATCATTCATAGTTTCTTCATCAGCAACCCATCCAGCATGCACTTGCAAATGAGCATGCTTGAAATAAAGACCCGAAAATCAATTTCTCCCACCTGGAACTTCCACCTTTCTTATTGGCCGAGCCAACCCTGAGTGGTGGGACCTTTCTCAGGCTTTAAATTGCATCTACACAAGCCCTTCCCTCTCTTGGCTTCTCGGTACGTTCGCGGTGTTTTCCTGCGTGGCCTCAGCAGGCCCCAGGGCCCCAGGCCTTGACCAAACCAGCCATGTGTTCATTCAGGATAGAGATTACTCTCTCAACCACAACAGAATCAAGGAAAACCTCAGAAGTTCGGCAAAACGTCTTTATTCAACGCGGAAGAAGTCCATCGCAACTCCCACCAGTTGCTCTGCGTGTCCTCTCAGGCCCAGGGCCGACAGGCCACAATCTGCACTCCAGCCATGAGAACAGAGTCGAACTAACCACGCAAGTTCATCATATCTTCTTCATCCAATGGAGAAGAAAACGATTGCAACTTCGACATTTGACACTCACAAAACCATCAACAACTCCCTTTTTTAGAATAAATGAATACTCAAAAGAGTTCGTTGGACAAACTGATTAATTGATTGTAATGTTAATTTAGCTACCTCAAGTTAATCCAATTAACTGACCCAAATATTCATAATTAATCATAAGTTATGAGTTATTATTATTATTTCCCCTTTGAGCTGACTCGTTACAGTATCCTGGATCCATGAAATAATTGGCCTTTAAAAATAAAAATCTGCCTGCCTCTATGGGAATTTAACATAGGAGTGTCCTGACTTATGCCCCCTCTATTTTAAGGAAGAAAATGTATTTATTTACAACGCATTATTCATTTACAAAGAAAATTGGTATCCTTAAAGGTTGCATTTTTTTAATTAAGTCATTAAGATCAATTTCCAAAAGATGATTTTTTATTCCTCTTTTTAGACAACTTTAGCATGGGTGTGTTCACTTAAGCTAAGCACTATACTGAGCAGCAGGTGCAATTGCACTTCAGCTTTTTGCTTCGGAGCCGAGCACTTCGATTCTGTGTTCTCTACAAACAGAGTGTTTAGTAGACAAAGCGAGCTCTCAATGGGACCTCTCCAGGCTGGTGCAGGCTAAAGTGCAGCAGTGTGATCGATCTCTATCTCTCTCTCTCTCTGTCTTTTTTGTTTTCTGTAGAGCAAAAACAAACAAAAAAGCTGTTTTTACAGTGGGTAAGGTGTGCCGTGAGAGCGCTAAAAGGCTGTTTTTGCGGCTGGTAAGATCGCCAGCACGACAGGTGCACATTCCTGTCTGTGCGTGCTTCAGCACCGAGGAGAGCAGTCCCTAAAAGAGCTTACACGGGTAGCGTGCGTCTTTTCAAAGATGTCACTCTACCTGTGTGTTTCTGGATGCGGTCATTACCTGGGATCACGGGATGGTCTCGAGCGCTGTATCGCATGTCTGGGTATTGAACACGCTGAGGCAGCGTTCGTGGATGAGTTGGAGCTACAGTCGAGACTCTCGTTCCTGCAAAGGGACGGAGTCCCTGCGCCTCCGCCGCGATCTAACCCTCCTCCGAGGGTTACTACAGGCGGTAGTGCGGGTGACCTGTGGATCACGGTGAGCGCGCTTCCTTCGGGGAACCAACCCCCTAGGAACCCTCATCCCTCCCACGCTCCACATGGACATCGTGCATGGAAACTTTCTCCTTTCCACAAGCGCTTGCGCTCCCATGGCGTTTGTCTAGCCCTTGCATTAGCTTTACTACTAGATATATTTATAGAGATGAGAAATAAAAAGCCGCCCTGTACAGTTATGATCAGCTGTTTCGGCCGAGCTTTCAATGTTGTTACGGAAAGGCCGAAGTTGATCGGTTGGTTTTTGTCGCATGACCTGCGGCGCGCTTGCGGCATTCTGAAAAGTTGAGATGTTACGGTGCGCGTCCACTGGCACGGACAGACAGTTCGGGGAATGGCATAAAACTACCGCGAGAGAAAATCAAACGCATACGGAGCCGCCTGCTCTCTAATCGCTCTCGCTGTACTTTGATGTCCTTCAACGATCTGTCTGTGAAGTGCCAGTTCAAGCCTAACAAGCCTGTTTTCATTTAACCTTCGCTACATTATATATATCGCCTACATTTGAAATAATGAAATTGCACGCGCACAAAATGCAATATGTGAGCGGGCTCTAAATGCGGACATTGCGTCTGAAATGAAAGGCAAGAGCGGCTATTTATTTGGCTTTACTCTGTTACATGGAAATTGAAATATGTAATGTCAAAATTATAATGTTCTGAGAGTTTACTTATGTAATTGTTGCATTAGGCTATGAATTAATAAACATTTATTGAAAAGAAATATTTCGTGTCTTTTCATTTAAAGAAGCATGAACCACGAGTAGTCGTGCAACCCCTACCGCCAATGGAACGTGCTAGACCATCCACGAATTGTGTACCAGTCCTTCGGCACTCCCCATGATGAACAGATGTCTATCGCTGCATCGGAGGGTGGGTCAGACTTCTCTGCGGATTACGATTCGGCACCGCTTCCCCCTTCAGTTGTTGACCCGGAGATGATGGCCATGTTTTCCGGGGCCACCGTGTGGAATCCTCCACCGTGTCCCTAGCCCTCTCGTGGTGCATAAGGAGCTCATGGGGGTGTGGACGGCACCTTTTACTGCCAGAAACCGTCCCTTTGGCTCCTCCTTCCTCACCACCCTTGATGGCGGAGCGGCTAAGGGTTACACGCATATCCCATATCGCCTCCCTTCCCGGGCCTGTAAGTACTCGTCAGACTTAACCGGCAAGGCTTACAAGGCCTGTGGAGAAGCCATACACGCCTCTGCCATACACGCCATGGCGTTGTTGCAGGTATATCAGGCCAAGGCACTGTAGATTGGCCTCAGCGAGATTCCTATTCGTCTGTCACGACGTACGCCTTCGTTCAATCCTTCAGGGAACGAGGGTTACCATGCGTAACCGAGACATTCTGTTACGTCTGTTCTGGGTTTTGGTTGTTGTCTTGTTAGTTTAACACTGTTCCCAGGTCAGTTTCCTTTGTCTTTGTTCATCAGTTGCCATGATTTTTGATTGGCCCTCATGTGTTCCACCTGTGTCTTGTTAATTATCTTGTTTAGTGTGTCCATTATGATAATGCGCGGAGTGTATGTAAGGCTGGGTAAGGCTTACGTTCCCCAGGCCACGAACTTGAGACTATCCTGGAATATTCTCACTCGCACCACTGCCTGCTGCTGCTTCTGATTGCTTTTAGAGGTAAAAGCTGCCCATACTCGCTGGTCTAGGATCAGATTTCTCCGTAATAATAACATATTGGCGAAACAAATTTGGTGTTTGCGATCTTAAGGGCATCAAAGGTTTCTATTTACAATGTGTTTTTGCAGTGTTGTGTAAATGCAGCCAATCAAAAACATATCTGATTACATAAACGCAATGGCCAATCAAGATGTGTTTTAGAATCTGCTTACATCGCAAAACGCCTGAGTTTTTGCCCAGTGCCGAGTATAAGAAAGAAAGTGTAGACATAATGTAGGCTAAAGAGATTCACAGTGCAGTCAGCTTCATTGATTATAATAGTTAGGTAAGACAGTGGTTATTTATTATTCGATTTGCCTGCCATGCCAAGTCACACATTCAGTATGCTTGCTTTTCTGTTCAAATTATAGTGGTTTGTAAACATAGCTGCTTTAATAACAAATAATTTACCGGAAGTGCTTATACTGGGATGTGTAGTTTGTTGCTAGGTGATATGTAACTTCAAACTATTTCATTACATCGTATTTAAATGTGTTTTTAAAGAGGAAGCGCATCTCTCCAGCCTGACCCTGGAGTTGGTTCACCCTCCGCCTATAGCGTGTCCCTGTGTGTTTATAACCTGTGTTTGTTTCAGGTTCATCAGATCCCTGAGTTCCTGAGAAGAGTCATTTTATGTTTTGTCTTCGTTAAAAACTGCTTACCAATAGATCCAGCACTTTTATCTCCATCTTTTCTACACTCGTCGCTGACAATTACAAAGTAACATATGACAATACGTGACAGTATTTGAAATGGAATTAGTAAACTATTTGAAATGGTTTCAAGTGTTATTCCAGGTGAAAATAATATTTTCATTATTGACTTTGTCTGGGATTTAGCAATACAGTACAAGATTTTCCTTATAAAGGAAAGAGAATACACAAGTGTATTGTAATTTGTATGTTTAGGCCTATGCACAGCAGATGACATTGTTTGACCGGGCTGGACAGGAATAGAGGCGAGTGAGTGAATCTGTAATCTTCTGTCTTCATGTTTCAGCACGTCATTGACTGGCTTGTGTAATTCTGTGGTAAATTCAGTTAAGCTCTGGAAACATGCCATCTGCTACTAACTGCACACTAACTCATTCGGTTAAGGCCTAGTGTGATTGACAAACAGAGGGATTTCAGTTCTGGAGATGATTAAAACAATCGTATGCAATCTTACTAATATAACGTTACCAGAAAGATCATGCTTTGGCAATTTAACACAGCGGGGCTCTGCTAATTTGCCATGCATAATTTACCATTCATGATATACATTTGCTCATGCCTCCTTTCATATTTTAAGCTAGGGAATTGTCTTTACTTCAAAGTTACAATCCAGACTGATGGAAATTAAAGTTATTTAATTAAACTGTAATTGATTTAGGCTGAATAACAATATCATGGAATCAGTCTAGCTGCTGTAAATAACATGCATTTAAAAAAAAAAAAAGCCTCAATCAAGCTAATGCGCGTCTCTATATTCAGCCACATCTGATCGTCAGCCCCTGAACATCCCGTAAAGACTGTCTCTGAGAGGGGTGTAGAGTTACCCAACCCACTCTGCCTCTGCTCTATAAAAAGCATCAGTTAGTGGGGCAGGGCCATGTGAAACTCCTGTGAGCTGAGAGCTGTTGGGAACCAGTGATGAATTATGCAAGGTGTTTAGAGGGGGAAGACGGGCAAACCCACTGACCTCATTTACATCAAACTCTCTCTCTGACAATATGATTTGAGTAAAAAGTATTAAAGCACAATGCAATCTAACTGACCACGCTATTGACAGGCTTCATGAAATACACACAAATGTCATGTTAGGACAGTCTCTCTCTCTCTCTCTCTCTCTCTCTCTCTCTCTCTCTCTCTCTCTCTCTCTCTCTCTCTCTCTCTCTCTCTCTCTCTCTCTCTCTCTTTTCCTAAATGTTTCTTTTATTCTGTAGCTTTAAGCTGCTTTTCAGACAGCAGTGCATTTTTTTTTTTTTTTTTTGGTTACAGTAGAATTAAATAAAAATCCCCTTAATCGTGGTGATGTTCTGGATCTTAACTCTGGCTCTATACATGCATTATATCAACACTTATCCAGCTATATTTGTTCAATTTACTCAGCAGCTGTCCTAACATGACATTTGTGTGTATTTCATGAAGCCTGTCAATAGCGTGGTCAGTTAGATTGCATTGTGCTTTAATACTTTTTACTCAAATCATATTGTCATTAATGTAATAAACCAAAAATAATATTGTTTACTTTTTGCAGTTTTAATCTATAATAGAAGTACCTTTGGTATTTAAAAACAATTATTTAAGAATTTGAGAATGGGCTCAATGGTCATTAAATCAAATTTTTTTTAAGTGTCATGCTCACAAAGACTGCATTATTTATTCGATCAAAAATACAGTAAAACCAGTAATATTGTGAACTATTTTTATGCTTTAAAATAAAATAACTTGTAGTTTTTAGTATTGCAAGCAGTTTCACTGAGGTATAATGCACATATTGGCAAATTAAGTTAAACTGTTAGTCATTTTGATATATTAATATACATTACTATTATCTTGTGTCTGTAACGGTGATGTGCGGGTTAAAGAAGACGGCTGAGTCAAAAGCTCGAATTCAAACATGTTTACTGAAATATAACTCACAGGTACAGGTAGGTAGACAGGCAGGAACACACACTAAACACACTATACATAACTAACAACCGACCAGGACAGACTGAACAGAAGCAAAGTAAATACAAGCACAAATCAAACGTAACAAGGTGAAGACAGGTGACACGGATGATGACGATGAACAGGCTGATAAGTGAGGGAGTGAGTTCAGGTGTGGAGACGAGGAGGATTCTGGGGAGTGTAGTTCAGACGAAGACAGACTGGTGCAGACTGTGACTATGACTGTGACAGTGTCATGATTTGCCTGGGTGAGTTGAAATGGTGTGTGACACTTTAAGCCTAAGCATTTAGTTATTGTCATTATCATATCATCTATATAAAGACATATCTGCAGGAATACACTATGTATCATTTACTTTTGTTTACAATGTGTTGTATATAAATGGATAAGTGCCCTTTTGAATCTGAATTGATATGAGAACAGCGCACAGCTGTCCTGGGATTACATGAAACAAGAATCTCGATCTGTTTAGAGAACCTCTCTATCTTTATTATTTTAGTAAAATGCGGGTTTGAGGTTGAGGGACGGACTGTCCAGGTTGGACACGTGTACACACACACACACACACACACACACACACACACACACACACACACACACACACACACACACACACACACACACACACACACACACACACACACACACACACACACACACACACACACACACACACACACACACACACACACACACACACACACACACACACCCACCCACCGAGATAATCTCACTCAATCACAGAGTCCTATTGGCTTTGCCTCCCTGGCTACATGGCACTGCACCACACGAATAGTGTTTGTTTTCTATGGGACCATAGCTGGAAATGTGCTTGATAAGACTTGATAAGACTGGACTGAATCAAACCAATATACACATTAAACTCTATTTCTCTTTCTTCTATCCTCTACATTAATGCTTTTCTCTAATGTTTTGGTATAGTTACACACTGAAGTTGTTATTTAACTCGTTTTCTATTTAATTCTTCCCTTAAACCCTCATACACCTCCATAAAGCGCAGCCATAGGATTAACGTTTCTTTTCCCGACAACCCACTCTTAGCTATAGCTCAGACAGAGCAAGATTAAAATCAAAATCGGCTTTTATATATTTATAAAAACCTACACAATGAGTTCACGAGAACCACCTGCTCCTACAACAGCATGAGCAGACGTGTAGGATGTCTATCTCAGTTTTATGCCAACATGAAATCAAATTTTTTTTAAATATATATTTATTTGTACATAGTTAATCAGTGCATGTTATTCTAAGTAATATCTTTGTATTCTTCCATTCAATTGCAATAACTTGTCAAACAACTTTCCTTTCTGGGTGACGGACACTTTTAGTCGGATGCATGGAATAGATTCTAGATCATCAATAAAATCAATAACAACAAGCCCCACCCTGCATTTGCCTTAATCTATTAATGTAATATGTTACATTAAGAAAGTAAAATCAGTTACTTTTTTATAAATGATTACACTTCCGCATACATTCAAAAAGAGTTCTTATTATGGAAAACGTCTCGGTTACGTATGTAACCCTAGTTCCCTGATAGGGAACGAGACGCTGCGTCAAACGGTGTGGGAACGCCCCTGCGTTGTGCGTCATGAAGCACGTATGGAATCAGCCCAATGGAGAGATGGAACATCATAGGTGGGTGACGTCATTGACCAGGAAACTATAAAGCACCCCATAAACACAAGCGCAACAGCTTCTGATAGGCCTGAAGGAAGCGCTAGCGGGAATGCCGGGAGTATGGTGGAATGACGCAGCGTCTAGTTCCCTATCAGGGTAATAGGGTTACATGCGTAACCGAGACGTTCCCTTTCCAGGGAACTCGAGCTGCGTCAAACGCTGTGGGAACGCTAATACCCACGTCGCCATAGGACCTAGTGACCGGCATGTGAGAACTAGCGCACAGAGGACGAGAGCACCTGTGCCCCAGGGGTAGAACTTAAGTCTAGGTCGTAGAACTTAATGAAAGTATGCGGTGAAGACCATCCAGCCGCATCACAAACGTCACTGAGGGAAACTCTTTGACAGTAAGGCTTTAGAAGCCGCCATACTCCTGGTAGAGTGGGCTCGTACAGCCAAAGGTGAAGACTGACCAGCCGACTCATAGGCAAGTGAGATAGCCTCGACCACCCACTTGCTCATTCTCTATTTAGACGCGGGACACCCCTTCTTGGGTGGCCCAAAGCACACAAATAGTTGTTCTGACTTCCTCCACAGGGCAGTTCTGTGGACGTAGGCGTCTAACGCCCTAACAGGGCAGAGTAAATTAAGTTTCTCCTGGTCAGACGACAGAAATGGAGGAGGACAAAAGGCCTGCAGAACTGTAGGTCTAACAACATTAGTAGGGACCTTGGGAACGTAACCTGGTCTAGGATGCAGAAAAGCCTTAACCATGCCAGGCGAAAATTCCAGGCACGAGGGTGAAACCGACAGAGCCTGCAAATCTCCGATTCTCTTTAGTGAGGAGATAGCAAGAAGAAAGATAGTCTTAAACGTGAGAAACCACCTATAAGCGGGTGTCTCCCAAGAGAAACTCCACTGAAAGGGACGTGGTAAGCAGCCAGTGCCGACACATACACCTTTAGTGTGGAGGGGGATAGCCCTGTCGAGAAGCGCTCCTGCAGGAATTCCAGCACTGCACCCACTGGGCAGTTAACTGGGTCCTGCAGGTGCTCTCCACACCAAGAAGTGAAGAGTTTCCACTTCAAGGCATAAAGCTTCCTCGTGGATGGAGCTCTGGAGTGAAGAATGGTCTCAACAACCTCGGTTGAGAGACCAGAGTTCATGAGCTGGGCCCCCTCAGAGGCCAAGCCCACAATACTGGGCGGCGGTGAAATATCAAGCATGCCCGCCTGAGAGAGTAGATCCCTCCTGACCGGGAGCTCCAAGGGAGAGCAGTCCAGGAGAGAAATCAGGTCTGCAAACCATACTCGGGCCGGCCAGAACGGGGCTACTAATAGTAGACTGACCCCGTCCCGGCGAACCCTCTCCAGAACTCCAGGTAGCAGAGCAATCGGGGGAAAGGCGAACAGATGTGACCTCGGCCACGGCTGCACCATAGCGTCCCACCCCAGAGGGGCTGGATTGCTGATGGAAAACCACAGATGACAATGTGTGGTCTCCTTGGAAGCGAATAGGTCCACCTCGGCGCGACCGAAACTCAACCAAAGGAGCTCCACCACCTCGGGATGGAGTCTCCAATCCCCCGGCCTCGGCCCCTGTCTCGACAGGGAGTCTGCTACCACATTCAAATACCCAGGAAGATACATTGCTCTCAGAAATAGTAACCTCCCTTGGGGCCACAGGAGGATCTGACGGGCCAACTTGTAAAGCCGGCGAAACCGCAGGCCCCCCGGATGATTTATATAAGAGACCACCGACGTGTTGTCTGACTGAACTAACACATGATGACCTCTCAGGACTGCTAGGAAGTGTTTCAGAGCCTGGAATACCGCCAACATCTCTAGACAATTTATAAGCCGTGATAGATGATGGTCCTGCGACAGCCCTTGGGCTGGACGACCACTCGTGACCGCCCCCCACCCTGTGAGGGAAGCATCCGTCGTTAGCGTTACGCGACGACAAAGAGCCCCCAACACAGGCCCTTTGAATAGGAACCAAGTTTGTTTCCACATGACCAGAGCACGAAGGCAGCGCCGCGTGACTTTGACCGTGCGGAGCGGATTTCCCCTCGGGGAGAATCCCTTGGTACTGAGCCACCACTGTAGCGATCTCATGTACAACAGGCCGCAAGGTATAACGTCGGACGCTGCTGCCATCAGACCCGACAGTCTCTAAAACTGTTTTACAGTAAGTAGGTGGCCTAGCTTTACTTGTTTCACCGCTGAGAGAATCGAAACGATGCGGGTCGGAGCGAGTCGCGCCTGCATCGAAACCGAAACCCAAACGACACCCAGAAAAGTGGTCTTCTGAGGAGATAATACACTTTTCTTTGCGTTCAGCTTCAACCCCAACTTCCTGATATGAACGAGAACGACATCTCAATGTCGAACCGCCATCTGCCCTGTCTGAGCTAAAATCAACCACTCGTTGATGTAATTGAGGACACGAACACCCTGAAGCCTCAGGGGCACTAGTGCTGCGTCCATGCATTTCGTGAAAGTGCGGGGAGATAAAGCTAGGCCAAACGGAAGAACCCTGTGCTGGTACACCTCGCCCCCGAAGGCGAACCTCAGGAACTTCCGGTGTTGTGGAAGGATGGAAATGTGGAAGTACGCGTCCCTTAGATCTATCGTGACAGACCAGTCCTCGGATCTGATTTGTGACACGATCTGCTTGATAGTGAGCATCTTGAATTTTGGCTTCCCTACCGAGCGATTCAATAGGCGCAGGTCTAAAATTGGACGCAACCCCCCATCTTATTTTGGAACGATGACATATCGGCTGTAATAGCGTGACTCCACACTGGGAGGAGGAACCCGCTCTATAGCCTCCTTTTGAAGGAGTGCTTTCACCTCTTGTTCCATAACCAGAGCCTGCTCGGGGCCCACCACTGTAGGCAGAACCCCTCTGAATCTTGGTGAACGACACCTGAATTGGATAGCATAATCCCTTTCTATTGTCTGCAGGACCCAATGAGATATTTTTGGAAGGCTTTTTCTGCCAGAAATTCTACTAAGGGTACTAGTCTCTCGAGACTGGCCTCTGGTGTAACTTGAGCAGCAAACGCAGCGCCCTGTAACGGCACACCGGCAGGGAACAACTGGTCTAACCGCTCTGAAACCCTCCTCAGAGGGAGCGAGCGTCCCTCGGGAAATCGCTCGCTGGGACCGTCTGCGCCCCGGCATGAAGGCGGGGTTTGCAGAACGGGCCCCTGAGGGCACCGAGGAAGAATGGGCACTGTAGAAAGAGGTGAACACCTTTACGCCTCGGTGGGGACCACCCTCAGTGTCCTGCGCGCCGTGGCGCCAGGACTTCTTCTTAGCCAAAGCCTTCTTAGCTAATATAACTGTCCTCAGATCAGTTCTATTACTGGGAGATTTCGGCTGAGAGTGCCGCGGCTGAGCCCACTGTCCAGCAGGGGGAGCACGAGACGCGACACTCTGCTTGAGCGCCCTATATGATGAGCTCGCAGACGGCCGGGGCTGCTCCCGCCCAGCAGCCCCAGGGACATGAATTTTTAAAGGGAGAAATTTCTTAAAAGCTGTTGTTTGCTTTTCCTTCTCCTGGAATTTATCGATGACAGAATTTACAGCATCGCCAAATAAAGTAAGGGGGGAGAGAGGAGTGTCTAAAAGGAAAGCCTTTTCTTTTTCTTTTATATTTGTCTGATTTAACCACAGATGTCTTTCTGCGGCCACCAGAGATGTCTTTCTGCGGCCACCAGAGCTGCCATAGATCGACCCACTAGCTTGGCCGACTCTCTGGTTGCGCACAGGGATAAATCAGCAGCCTGACGCAGTTCGCGAACCACGTCAGCACTGACCTCCTCACTCTCACTCACGTCCCTCAGCTGGTCAGCCTGGTATGCTTGCATAATAGACATAGTATGCAGACATGACGCAGCCTGACGCGCCGCCGAATACGCTTTACCCATAAAAACCGAAATATTTCTAAGAGGCTTGGTGGGTAATGCCGGTGCCTTAACAGATGACGCAGCCTCGAGGGAGAGAAAACTCGCAAGCGTCTCTTCCACGTTAGGCATAGCCGAATAACCATATGATTTTGCCCCCACAATATTAGAATATGTTGAAGTCTGGGGACTAAACACTCTATATGACACCGGTTTTTTTCCACGATTTCGACACCTCAGTGTGGAGATCGGGAAAAAACGGCAAGCACCGGCGTGGAGGTTGCACTCGTGACGGCAAAAATCTCTCATCCAATTTTGATTTAGAAACAGACTCCTGTCTAGTCACTGGCCATACAATGCTGAGTTTTTCTACAGCTCTTGTTAATACCTCCACTAGCTCATCACTTTCGGGAGTGTAAGGTGGCGAATCCTCCACATCTCCCTCATTTATAACTGGTGCCTCAGCCCGAGCGGAAGAAACCGCAGCGCGTGCTTCCGAACACGGGACTGAGGCACTGGATCTCACAGGTGAAGGGGAGATAAGGCAGAGCCCGTCTCTAACCCCGCTGAGAGATCCATCTGCGATCCCCACGATACGCGTCGTCGCTCTGCCTCGGCAAGAGCGGGACCCGACCCGCGGGGAGCGCGCACCGAACCGCTCTCCTTGAAGAGCGACCGGCGGGAGCGGAGCGTCCTTAATGGCAGATGCTCGCAATGCTCACAATCAGCTCCCTCGAGAGCTGACTGGGCATGCTGCACTCCCAAACAAACAACACAAAGAACGTGTGTATCCCCACTCGTAAAATAACGTGAGCAGGGAGGGACACACTTCCTAAACTGCTGTTCGTTCGCCATATCTCTCTTAATATATATATATATATATATACGTATAAATTGATTGTGTGGTGCAGAGTATGTAAAGACAGACAATATTCACACAGGGACAGATTCACATATAGCGCGACTGAAGGCACTTGTGTTTATGGGGTGCTTTATAGTTTCCTGGTTGATGACGTCACCTGCCTATGACGTTCCATCTCTCCATTGGGCTGATTCCATACGTGCTTCGCAGGGGCGTTCCCACAGCGTTTGACGCAGCTCGAGTTCCCTTGAAAGGGAACAATATAGTTAAAAAGAATACAATTAAGTGCAAACTGAATGTTTTTGCACACTTAATTGCATGTTAATTGCATGTTAATTACAGGGCTCTCAAGTCTCACGCATTGGGCGTGAGACACACGCATTTCAACCCGTTCACACGCTCACACGCCACACCTTGTATTTCTCACGCTGAGGAGTAAGGGAACTTGTCCCGCTATACAATTAATGGACGAGGCGCAGGCAAACGGAGGAGTTCTCTGCCGAGTTCATAGCATCTGTCTCGAGTTATACAGAGTATAATGCTAGCTACCAGCCAATCAGAAATTAGAATTAGTTGTTTCCGGGTAAATTATGTGTTCCCGCTGCAAGCACTTTCGTTACTAGAGAACACGCGCACACACGGAGTGGAAGTTGAAAGAGCACGATCTGATGAATGCAGTTTGCGGACATCTTCATTTATTTTATTTATATTTTTTAGCATTTTGATTTTACGATTCCTGGACGATATCTCTTGCCTGTGATCAAATGGTAAATGGTAAATGGACTGCATTTATATAGCGCTTTCACAGACCGAATGGCCACCAAAGCGCTTTACATAGTTGCCTCACATTCACCCATTCATACACACATTCATACACCGACGGCGGTGTCAGCCATGCAAGGCGCCACCCAGCTCGTCGGGAGCAGTTGGGGTTAGGTGTCTTGCTCATGGACACCTCGACACTTGGTCAGGTGGAACCGGGGATTGAACCACCAACCTTTCGGTTTGTAGATAACCTACATAAACCACTGAGCCACTGCCGCCCCAAAGATCAAAGATAGTGAGAGCTGATGTTGAGGAGTATAGCCAAATTCGTGCTAAATAATTTTTGATGCATTCAAAAACTCTCCAACTGCTTTTAAAGGGGTCATCGGATGCAAAATACATACTTTTATATGGTATTTGCAAATAAATGTGTCTTTGCAGTGTGTGGACACAATCACCATGCAATGAAAAAAATCCATTCACTTTTTTTAATCCTCAAAAAGCCAAAAAGTTGTTGCTCATTATCATTTAAAGAGACATGCACCGAAACGGGTCACTGTGAACAGAGATGTTTTTGAAGAGGTAAAAAGGGTGTTGTTTTACACAACCATTGAGAAATTTTAACCAAAGTATGTTACAAACTTTACATGAAGTCCTAAAAGAATGTACCAACTTGTGGAAAATGGGTATCCGATGACCCCTGTAAAGGTGACCGGTTTGGGTCTTGACATACATGCACAGGGCAAGTTGTTATGACACAATGTTATGTACATTGAGCACTGATGTTCAGTTGGCTTGTTTGGGGTCAAATTTATTTTTATTTTTCAATAAAATTGTCTTTTTTAAATATAACTATTTATTTTATTTGGATGAATTTGTCTTTTTATCAGATTTAACAATTGTTATAATTTCCATTTGTGCTGGTCAATTATGAACAATAGGCAAAATTGAACTGCTAGCAAAAATTGAGGCGAATTTGGTTGGGTCGAGGGACCGCTGCTGCAAATATTTGGGTGGCTCCTCCCCTAAATCTCACTCTAAACTTTTGATAAAACTTGAGAGCCCTGTAATTAACGTCTTTGAAATGCATTGCAAATTTACTGATAGCCTTTATGCTAACTAAAATTCACTTTGTTATTTCTGTTAAATCTTTGATATCATGTATTTAAATATATTTGTATTTACACATTTGTTAAGATAAAGTTGCAGTTTAATACTTAAAATGTATTACATTTAAATGTAATATTGAATAATACAATACAGTTCAAATAATAATCAAATACTTTACATGTGCTTTAGTATGTTAGTCAACATTCTATACAATTAAGCACCCCTTTTTTTTTACAAGGGTTATGAATGCCACTTCATGCCGACTTTAAAATACCTGCCAAATATTTATAATGGATTTATTTTCCCAAGTTCAATATCAATAAATGATCTATGCTATAGCATTAAGAATTAGACAATCATGGAAAGAGTACTAATGTCTAATGAGCGCCCATAGCACCATCTGATCTTCTCCTGCACAGAAATCTCCAAACCGAGTTAAAGCGAAGGAGATAATTAATCTGCGTTTAGAAAATGGTATGTAATATTTCCTCTGCCTGTGGGGAGCTGGTGTTATTGTGGAGCGTAATGAATCTGGGCAGTGGTGATACATCTCTACAGACAATATGGCGGTATTACACTGATGTGTAAGGGAGACACACAGACACACTCTAAAAAATGCTGGGTTGTTTTAACCCAATTTTGGGTCAAATATGGACAAACCCAGCCATTGGGTTACATTTTTAAATTACATTTTTAACCCAATGTTGGAGTTTGTCCATATGTGTCCCAAAATTGATTAAAACAACCCAGCATTTTTTAGAGTGCACACACACACACACACACACACACACACACACACACACACACACACACACACACACACACACACACCATCTTAAGCATTTTAGCAGAATGTGTGTGTAACCGAGAAATCTAAATTTGACCATGCAGCACTCACTTTATAAGCATCATTGAAGCCTTAGCAAGCCTGTCTGATTAAATGGGTTGTGAATATGTATAAACAATTGTTCATGTCTGCTTCAAATTTGACATCTACAGTATGCTTATTCATTTGGCAGACACTTATAATGATGTTTTAATGTATTTAAGGGGTGTAAAGCTGCTTACTGCCTATCTTAACCATCATGCAACCTCAAGTTACTAATTTGCTTTACAGAGGTACACAAATAGTGCTTCACATTACTAATTGTGATTGTTTTTAGCATGCTGCTAAGCTCATGCTACAATACTATGATATGCATAAACACACACAAATATTGGGTAAAATAATACATTTTTAATTCCACTGACTGAACTATATTATTTATAGATACAATAAAATCCACCATATTGAATGTTATTATTATTATTATTATATATTATTATTATTTTCAATGAATTCTTTGCTTGCCAAAAATAAAAAAAATATTTTCTAGAAACCATTAATGCTGCTTTTGTAAGTTCTAACAATGCTGTGCTAGAATGTTACAGTGAGTTGTTTAGCAACAGACAGTCAATCATAATTGCTTCATGGCTTACCTCATTAAATATTCATTTGTTTTATTCAGTCTCAGAAACGTTCATGCTGTGTTCAGTTTATGTTCAGTGGGAAATCTCTGAACCTGGCACTCTTAATTAATTCATAGTTTTCAGTCACGAGACTGATGCAAAGACCTGGAGGGCAGAATATGCATAGAACTGCAGCCCAGAGGCCTCTCAATTGTACATCTGTTTCAAGCCACAACTATTTAGATCACCTCTCTCTCTCTCAAAAAAAGAAAAAGTACATGATGTAATATATATATATATATATATATATATATATATATATATATATATATATATATATACACACACTTATAAAACTGATAGTTACGGTCCTTGATTCTGATTGGTTGAGCCGCGTTCGAAGCCGTTGTAAATTACTCAACAAACACACACCTGTGACCGCATTACATTAGTATTACTGCGCAACTGCCGTTTGTGATTCTTTGTTGCTGCATGTGTTGCTTGGCAACCTCTTTGGAACTACATCGCTTGGCGAAGGAATACATGTGTTATAATGTTATTTTTTTTGTTGCTGGTGTTTATTTTATTAATAAAATAAATATCAAAATTAATATTTTTATGGAGTAAACTGTAAGTTTAGTAACCCTTTTATAAAAGCAATAAGCCCTGCAAAGCTGTGTTTTACCGTGAATTTAGAACAGCTGAGGGGGTTTTAGGCACTCCGCGTCATGCCTAACAACGCCCCTTAGCTGTTCACTGTAAAACACGGCTTCGCGGGGCTTATTGCTTTATTAAATGTAGGATAGGCAATTTTCGAGAGGCTAGCAATAACAAGCTAACTTTGAATGCATGAGATCTCACCCTCCCCTCAGAGCGTCTCCAAAGCCATGCGTACTCCAAAACACATGAAGACTATAACGCAAAGTTGAGATGTTTGTTGTTGCCCGGAGCCAGAGAGAAAAACAATGTGGTGTCAGAGGAAAAGATGCACTTAGAGACAGGGCTCTCAAGTGTCACGCATTGAGCGTGACAGTCACTCATTTCGGTCTTTTGTCATGCACTCCCACAACACATTGTATTTCTCACGCGGAAAAAATATTTATATTATATTTAATATGCCGCAGTGCCCAACATTACTCTGGCTCTCACTACGGGACCGGCAGGAATCAAGCTCGTCTCCCCTGGTGTTCGTAGTCAAGCCCGCCACTTATCACCAATCAAAAAAAAAAAGAAAGGGGCAACACAATAGCCAATCAGAAAATAGCACTATTGTATCTGGGTACGATTTAACGCAACAACCAATGAAAAACAGCATATCCTGAAATTGTTCACGTGATTCTGCTACAACATCTTCCGAAAGTTTCGTTCACCCACAGAGGAAACCACTGGAGCTCCAAACATCACTTTGAGCACAGAGCAACTCATGATCTCCTGTTTTAATGTTACAACAAATTCACAACTTGTTTGACACAAACAATGACAACTTGACTGCTGTTAGAGAATGTTTCCCAGATAATTAGCATCAGTTTGTAACTTAGCCAACAGTTTTACAGCCTGTTCACTGACAGCACCTGCTCAGAACAAGTAGTCTAGGCCTAGTCATATTTCCGTTACCACACGATGACTGAAATGTTGTCATGTTACAACACACACAGCAGAGAGTGACGACATTAAATTACCTCATGTCTCAAAGCACATAACATTACAATAATAATGTACGTAAACAACTTAAAGGACTCTTACTTGTACCACCTGACTGCTGCAGATTCATTTCGGCGTTGATAGTGTTGCCATAGAAATGCATCACAGGTTGCCCTCTTGTAATTATGGTAATTACAGTTGTGACATGGTGTAAATGCAGCATTTCTCGTTGTTTTGGTTCAGGAGGAACTGTAAAAGGCGGCTGCTGTTTGTTTGTGGTGCTCGTGACTGTCTGTCTACAACTCTGCATAGCCTTACTGAATGCGTTGATGACGCGTTTATGACGTGTGATGTATGGAAATACATGTGTTGACAGGCAGGTAGGACATCAAATCTTTGCATTCGGACTGAATGCAATTATTTGGACAAATATTTTTTGGTCCTGAGACTTCCACAGACCACAGACAATAAATGTAATTATTTATTTTATATTTAGACCACTTCTATTATTGATTGCTCTCAGGATGTAAAGAGAGTTTCAAACAGTATAACAAAAATGGTTAATGAAAAACATTGCCTACCTTACCTTTAAAGTGCCTTAATGTACTTGTCACAGCTCCACCAGACCTGCACGCTCCGCCCACTCGTTCACTCTCCCCTGAGCTGATTCACCCACACCTGCACCTCATCTCCCACTTCCTATAAAACATTCACCTTCCCTTCACATCCTCGTCTGGTCTCGTCTATTACTAGACATTCAGACTCACCTCTTCACTTACCTGCTCAACTTACCCTTGATGTCTGTTCAACGATCCCGATCCTGTACTTCATCTGACAGTAGGACACTGTGGCGAGGGGGGCGTGGTTCAGCGAAGTCTATAGTGCGAGAGCAACGACGGAGCCGAGTGGTGAGTAAGTAGGTCAAGTGCAAAATGACGAAAACCTGTCTCCGATTGCAGTAATTGGCGTGGGGAGACCGCATAAAAGCCGGCTGGTGCAAGAGAGCGGGGAGAGAAGGACTGGGTACTAGTGTACTAGTCAGCTGAGCGCTGAGGACGAAAAGTGGAAAGAGTCTTGCCTAATATAGTGGAAAGAATGTTGCCTAATATAGTGGAAAGTGTGTTATAATAAAAGTGGGAAGAGTGATATTTTTAGATAGTGGAAAGAGTGTTCTCTGAACGTGAACGAGGTTTATGTTAAAGCGCTCACAGCGCATTTTTTCTGTTTTGGACTAAATAAAAGTGTACAGTCCCAGCCACGCCGACCCCTGTCTTCTTCCATCACACCAACACTGAACCTTTACTACAGACACACTATCAAATTCAGCATACACCTTATTGATGATGCATACTAGTATACAGGGGAGCAGATTAGCCCAGAATATGAACGCAACTTTCTAAATAGTTAAGCGTTTTCTATATAATGGTTTTCTATGGAAAAACTGTAGACTGTGTAAAACAAGGGACGTAGTGTCAGTGAAGAGCTTTTTCTAGGTTTCTGAAGAGTATTTTTGAATCCCAAAGTGGGTGGAGCCGGCCGTCGTCACTCCCGGATAACCGAAAATGGGCAAAGAGGTGGGATTAGCTGAAGTGATGTGACGGCTAACAGACAAACGGCTAGTAGTGGCAGCAGCGGCAATCTACCTGTCACTCAAAGATGACAGCCGTGGCGCCGTGGAAGGCAGCCTCGGTACTTCACTCTCAGTTACTTTGTTTGTTTTTGTGCATCTACTATGTTTTCAGCGATTTCTCACCAGTAACTTTTACCAGAGAGGAACTATTGAACATCAGGCAATACTCTATAGGAACTTTTTCTCCGGTTTTCGCTAACCCAGAGTACTTTGCTGAAATACTGATCGGAGGTGTAGCGGCTCTCCATGGAATCTGCCGGAGACGCAGACGGGGGAAACGAGCAGGAGCGCTAGTGAAATTAAGAAAGCGGGGACTACGTACCTCTCTTCCAGCCATTCACCTGGCAAACGTCCGGTCTTTGACTAACAAAATGGATGAGCTTCTCCTCCTCAACCAAACCAACCGGGATTTCTACAGCTCCGACGCCCTGTGTTTTACTGAAACATGGTTGTGTGAACGCATTCCAGATAGCGCGCTTCAGCTGCCTGGTTTCCAACTCATCCGGGCGGACCACAACACTATGCTTTCGGGGAAAGCAAAAACCGGAGGAATCGGCTTCTGTCTAAACAAAGGTTGGTGCACTGATTTTACTGTGTTGAAAAAGATGTGCAACCCCTACCTAGAAACTCTCACCATAAACTGCAAGCCTTTCTATTCTCCGCGTGAGTTCTCTTCGTTTGTTTTGGTCTGTGTTTATATACCACCAGAAGCCTGCGTAGCAGACGCAATACAACAGCTTGCCGATCAGATAACAGACGCAGAGAAACAGCACCCAGACTCTATCGTGATTAGGGCACCCATTATCATACTCTACCCCCTCCCCTCACCTGTGTTGATAATCTGTGAGAATGAGGTGCGCCGACTGTTCCAGAAGCAAAAGCCCAAAAAGGCCCCCGGCCCTGATGGCGTTTCCCCATCCTGCCTGTGTGCCTGTGCGGACCCGATGGCACCGATTTTCACGCGGATTTCCAACCGGTCTTTGGAGTTGTGTGTGGTGCCCTCATGTTTTAAGCGGTCCACCATCATTCCAATCCCCAAAACAACCTCCATCACTGGACTAAATGACTACAGGCCTGTCGCCTTGACCTCCGTGGTCATGAAATCTTTTGAGAGACGGGTGTTGTGTCATCTGAAGGACATTACAGACCCCCAGCTAGACCCCCTGCAGTTTGCCTACAGGACAAACAGGTCTGCAGATGATGCTGTTAACATCGGACTGCAATACATACTGCACCACCTCGACTCCCCAGGGACGTATGCTAGGATCCTGTTGGTTGACTTCTCCTCAGCGTTCAACACCATCATACCTGAACTCTTATATCAGAAGCTCACCCAGTTCTCAGTGCCTGCCTCCACCTGCCAGTGGATCACCAGTTTCTTGAGTGAAAGGCAGCAGCATGTCAGATTGGGGAGCATTTCATCCAAAACCCGGTCCATCAGCACCGGTGCTCCTCAGGGGTGTGTCCTCTCCCCACTGCTCTTTTCCCTCTATACCAATGAATGCATTTCAAAGCACCCGTCTGTGAAACTCTTGAAGTTTGCTGATGACACAACTATCATTGGTTTGATCCGGGAAGGGGATGAGTCTGATTACAGACAGGAGGTGGAGCAGCTTGAGCAATGGTGCAGTCAAAATCACTTGGAGTTAAATCCAAAGAAGACTGTGGAGATGACAATGGATTTTAGGAGAGGGTCCCCCCCACTACATCCACTCATCATCCAGAATGACACAGTGTCCTCTGTGGACTCCTTTAGGTTCCTGGGCTCTACCATCTCACGGGACCTAAAGTGGTCCACCCACATTGATTGTGTCCTAAAAAAGGCGCAGCAAAGGTTGTACTTCCAAGACAGCTAAGGAAGTTTAACCTGTCAAAGGACCTACTGATCACATTCTATTCAGCCATCATTCAGTCTGTCATCTGCACCTCCATCACTGTCTGGTTTGGGTCAGCCACCAAACGGGACAGGGCCAGACTGCAACGGACAATAAGGGCTGCTGAGAGGATCATTGGAGCTGACTTTCCCTCCATCCAGGACCTTCACCTGTCCAGGTTCAGGAAAAGGGTAGCAAAAATGTCTGCAGACCCATCTCATCCTGGTCATAAACTTTTTGCCCTCCTCCCCTCTGGTAGACGATACAAGGCACTGTATGCTAAAACCAGCCGACACAAAGTCAGCTTCTTTCCCCAAGCAGTTACTCTGTTAAATACTCAGAAACTGCCCCTACCCTTATACTGGACATAGTCAACCAACATTATTCTGTTTATTTTAGTTATCTACCTCATGCCTTTATTTTCTCCTGCACTTGTAATTTCTTGAAAGGCCACTGGGCCTGAGCATGCTATTGTTGCACATAAAATATCAATATTCATAACTGTGCAAAGAATTCAAAAACCTTTAGAAACTCATATGATAGTTCAGCATCACACACCATGAGATGGGTTAAATAGAGAGATTAAAAAATACCCAATTTCTCTCCAAAACGGTACCAATGTTAGTGTTTTGATAAATGAGAATCACTAATATTATCAGGTTACCTCACCTAATGCACTGAAAAAGGCTAAGATAGTGAGCTAACACTAATTACACACTTTAATTCCATGCTATTAACTTACAAACGTAAATGCACATTGTTCTAGAAGGGTGGCATCATCCCTTACATTTTACAAGGCTACATTTACTCACATTGCAATGCTGATAATATAATTTGTAAGGAAAATTGTGCATTAAATAGGGAAGTTATATCCAGGAAACTTTTACAAAAGAAACAAACACACACACACACACACACACACACACACACACACACACACACACACACACACACACACATGCATGTCTCTTTGTAGTCTCGGCTAAGCTGTTTTATCAGCAGCATCCACACACACACACACACACACACACAAAAAGTTGAACATGAAAAATGTTTTTGCCCAAGTGCACTTGCCAAATGAAGACGGATTGTATAATGCACCAATCAAAAAAACGTTGTTTATTAACGAGCTGTAGTCACGCACTGACAGAAATGCAGTTCAAGTTAACCCCATGGTGCATAGAGTGCACTGATTCTGAATCTGGCGGCATGGTGAGCGCGAGACGCGGCAGTGCACAGATCGTGACGCGCGTCTCGCTATAATGTGATTGTGAAGTAGGCTAAATGGGAGCGGGAATTCACCGCAATATGAACTCGTCACGCAATACCCCCAACCTCAGACCAAATGTTAGGCCCTGTAGACAGGCCAGCCTATATAAATATCGTATTAAGCAGAAATATGAAATGTACCTTAAGCATATTAGAGGAAGACGCTGATATCTGGATTGAACTGATGCGTGAGGAATGCACTTCCACAGCAGTCACGAGTAACAGCAGGAATAGGCGGTTAAAGTTTTCTATTCTTAATTTGATTTGATGACAGTCACGAGACCAATCACGTTGATGGATAAAAATAAAATAAAATTAAAACAAGCATGTAACGAGTAACGACCACAAACAGAAGGAAAATAGCGGAGAAAAAGTACCGATACATCACTTAAAATGTAGGCTACTCAAGTAAAAGTAAAATTACACAATTTTTAAACTACTCAAAAAAGTACAATTTCTGAAAAAAACTACTTAATTACAGTAACGTGAGTATTTGTAATTCGTTACTTCACACCCCTGGTATTGTTAGACTAAATATATAACAATATTCTGTTTTAACATACATTTCTTTACTCTGTGTTTGTATGTCATGTGAGTGATGTAGCCTGTTGCAGTTAATGAGTGATGTAATTTGAGAGCCTTGTTGTTACCAAGTCAAATTCCTAGTTTGTTTCTGCAAACATGGCCAATAAAGCTGATACCTGACTCAAGTGACCACGCGCCTAATTATCCAGAACTTTAAGACTTAATATAATTTAAACGGATGAGTTAAAAAAAAAATCACCACCCTCACAGTTGTCATGAAGGGCAAAATTAGCTATATTGACCTAAACCACTTTTTGTACCAGGCTGTTAACACATTTTCTTCTGTTGTAAAGTTGGAATTATAACATGGGGGTCTATGGGATTGACTCTCTTTTGGAGCCTGTCTCTAGAGGCCAGTCAATTAATTGCAGTTTAAGTCACTTCTGTGTTGAATTCAAGAGAGACCGGAAGATTTCTGCTTGGGAATGGGACAGTGTGATGAGTTTTCATTTATTTGTCCTTTCAATTGAGCTATGCTAGAAAATCCAGTGTAACTTAAACCTTGATCAAACTCACCTGCCTGTAGCTATCTAGTAATCCTGAAGACCTTGACTAGTTTGTGTAGGTGTGTTTAATTAGGGTTGGAGCTAAACTCTGAAGGAAAATGGACCTCAAGGCTCAGTATTGAGAACCCCTTGATATAGATGGTAAGCTGGGCTAGTTAGACACTAGAAACCACCCTGGGGTGCGTTTCCCAAAAAGCATTGTTAGCCAACTATGGTCACAAGTTATTAGAGTGCTATGGATTGGGCCCTAACTCTGTTTTTGAAGAGTGCACATGTGTGAAGTAAGAGGAAACCCACAATGAGTCAAACATCAAATAAAGCAAAACGACGGGGATAAAAAATTGTGATGCCATGTTTGTTACAACAGCATCTCAAAGAAATTGCATTGTGTGGAGAAAGCAACTGACTGAATGAACCACATGTATATAGGAGTAAAACATGCCAGTTACGCCATACTGGATATAAATGTGATTAAAAAATGATCAGAACTTGAATTAAAGATCTTATTGATTAATCTGCAAAAGTTATTACTCCACCATATGTGCATGACATAATTAACAACAGTCGAATATTGTTAAAGCAATATGGTTAACACGACGGATGTGTGACGGTTTTGGGAAACTGTAGCAGTGACTAGCTAGTTAATTTCTCTGACTCTGCATTGCACAATGGTGGTTGAGCAGTGAGTTGCATTGTTGTTCGGGAAACACTCCCGATAACTCTAGAAACCACATAGCAAGATGTTAAAAACACTTAAAACACCATAGCAACAGCCTGGCAACCACCCACAACACCCCATTTTGGTGGTGGAGAGCTGTGCACAGTCAAGTGCCTCTCACATCATCGTCAAATGCAAGTAAATGTCTGCTTTTTAATGCCGTAAAATGGGTTGCAGGCAGATTTTTTCCGAAGTGTCTTGTGTCTGGATCCCAAGATGCTACAATGATATTTTAGGGCTGAGCATTTGGGTTTCAAGAGACTTGTACTGAATTTCGAGAAAATCTTGATTAATTCAGCCCTGCATGTGTTTGTTTTTCTTTGAACTCTCTCTCTCCCTCACCCTCTCTCTCTCTCTCTCTCTCTCTCTCTCTCTCTCTCTCCCTCTCCCTCTCCCTCTCTCTCTCTCTCTCTCTGCCTCTCTCTCTCTTCCTCTCCCCCAACTCCCCCCCTCTCCCTCTCTCTCTCTCTGCTTTGGGTTTTACACTCAAAATCACTCCATGTTGTTGTTTCATGTTAGCTCTATTTAGTATTAAAAGGTTAGCTGTGGGTTAAGAATGGGTTAGATTGATGGAGCCATCATAGGCAAGGTCACCACATCAGCTCTTTCTATTATGTGCAGTCATGTGGGGAAGACCAGGCGTTTTCCCAGCTAGTGATCTCTCTTGCAAATGAGCTTTTCACTGGATGTGTGTTAGGGTCACCTTGAATGAGACGCTCATACTGACTGTGAAATGTTTTTTTTTTTATGAATTAATGAATTAATTAATTAATTTGATTTAATGGTTACGAGGAATAATTTATCCAGATGTGATGATGGTTCTGCTGGCATTCTGGTACTTGACATGTTTGTTTTTATGGTTTGTTTTGGCATTGGTCTTTCAATTAACATTGTGTAAAAAATAAAAAGCGCTATAAAAATAAAGGTGACTTGTATTAATTATTACATTTTATTAATAACATTTACAAACATTACGCATCATATAATTCTTCAGATCATGGTCATTTACACTGCAATGAAACTTTGATGCATAAAAATGTACAATACATTTTCTCTCTTTTAATCTGTTATGCATTAACCTATATGTTAAAGGCTTATCAAAGGAGCCATATGGGTCATTCTCGGTGTGTGCTGAGGATTGTACATAATCATCTCATATTAAATTCAAAACATAAATTGAAATTGCTCCCAAGATTATGTGTCCTGCCGCAGGATCGCTGTCCACACTGTTAGAATAATTTCAGCTCTAAACATTAACCTAGCCATCAACCTCTGACATCAAAAGTTCACTTTGAGGTAAATTCCTTAAATATTTGATCATTTTAGCCCGCTGTTGTTTCACCCACATTTTTAACGTGATATGGGAAAGTAATAATGTTTCAAACATTTAATGGTGTATATGTGACTTGAATTATTGCATAATTGAGAATTGAACAGAGATTCTATATACCAGAGTTAGGCTCCCTGTTGGGTTCAATGTGTACAAAGTCAGCAACTGTCACAACATCACAGTCTACAGTTATTCAAGCCTAAATTTGTTAATTTCAATGTATCTAACATATCATAACATGTATGTTTATTTTTCTTTGTCGTTCTTTTGCAAGCAGGTCTACATTACAATGAACAAATGTAAATAATTTTTAAAGAACCTTTTGTGTTCCTTTAATCCTGTTACGCCACATTCAGATATCATTACTTTCATACATATTAGCTGATAAAATGCAGGACTCAGCTGGGGAATGCTCCAAATACATTACCATATTCATATTAAAATGAGAGATTTTTAAGATGATATGTTTCTATGTTGTTTGATTAAAGTTGAATAAGTTGATTAAAAATATTTTCAATAAAACAAGGTTATATTTGCTAATGTTAATGCTTTAAGTATGAATAAACAGTTTGATCTACAACATAAACAACATATTTAAAGCATTTACAGCACTGTTAGTGTAAATTTGTAAACATACTATTGATCATTGTTAATTCATATTCATTCATAGATTAATGCTTATTTCTAATATAGTGAATGTGATCACTATACCTTTGCATTTGATAGCGTAAGTGAGTTTTACTGGTTACAGGTTCTTCTACAGTCAACACTGATTCTTCAGACATGGGACAAAATAACTAAAAACAATAAAAATATTAATAATATTTGTTTGGAGTTTCAGGTTAATATGTGTCCATTGGTATTCATTCACACTTTCAGTGCAACCACCTGCTACACAAATTGTGTGTTTTTATTAATTGCTCAATGTGTCCATGCCGTCAGATATTTGTGCCTTTATATTTACAAATAAATATACATATTCAAAGTGGATTTGGTTTTTTTTAAATCCCATGTTTCAGTTGTGTATTTTTCTTTTATGTTTCTCTCTCAGCAGGTATGCACACCAGCATCAGTGAGATTTTGAAGGAGAAAACGCTAAAGTCGTCCCGCCGCAGTTTGCCATGTCTGGCTCAGAGTCAGACACATCCTGAGAACCTCAATCACTTCCTGTCTGTGCCTCTGAGTCCCGAACCCAAAACATTCAGTCACAGTGTCAGTGCCTCCTGCACACACATCATACCTCCTACCACAGGTGAGAACAGCAGAACTTTTCTTAGTCTTTTTAGTTAGCTTATGGTTATCAAACGAACCTATGATAGGATAGCATGCCCTAACTAATGTAATAAATATAACAAACCCTTCAGTGTTTCAAACTCACAATCACAATCTCAATTCATAACTACTTTACCTTTTGGTGAATTGGTAATTTGTATGAAATTAAAATCTCAGTATGAAATCTCATTCACATGTTTTCGTATGATGGTTACGTTTAGGGGTTGGTTGGACCTTTAGGCTTACTTTATCTCTTAAAAGTTTTCGTATGATTCACATTCTTATATCATTTATCCAAGTAGATGAACTCATGGTGACTCAAGTCCTCCTGGGAAGTTCATAATAATAAGTAATTATGCCACCATGGTGCATTCAAATAAGTTGCAAGATGGCATAAAATGAATGCAAGGTTCTAAAAACCTCAGTTAAACAGACCTAGTATAGGAGTGAACGACTACTTAATGGACATAAAGGTATTAATGGACATATATAAAATAATATGCAGTTTGACCAATAATTCTCATCCATCAGGCAATGAATCCAATGGGGAGCTGAGGCCCTACTTAACCACCACATTCAACTGAGACTTTCAATTAGTATTACAAACTAATTAATTAATCAATCAGTTTATTGTTAGTTAATTGTAGTATTATAATGTTAATATTGTGTTACTCATGTATTCCTTTGTAGTTATTAATTAATCACAGTATTCTAAAGTGTTACCCATATTTCTCTTAAAAGGGTGATAGTTGCATGCATTTTCCTCACAGCTAAGGCTAGTCACTGGTTAAAGGCCATGTGGTGCCATCAGAACTTGGATGCAAAGATGGCATTATGCAGGTCATGTACTTCCAGAGGTGTACTACCCTTATCAAACAGTTGGCAGGGAGATTGGAAATGTTTTTCTTTAGGTGTTATAGACCTAACTGTTTTTGTTTGACAATGGACCTTGAATTTAAGCAACGAGCATTAAAAAAAAAAAAAACTGCCAATACAAAGTTATTGATTTTATCACCAGAGATTGCTGCTGCAGTCATTAACCCTTATTAGCTCTACAAGGGTGTAGACAAGATAGCTTGTTTCAAGTGCTGCTCAAAAGTTCTAAGTGAAGGTGCTTGAATCATTTCCATGTGCTGACACTGCCGGAATCCTCTAAAGAACCGCATTACATTCTCCCTTGAGTTTACTACCACCCACTAATGGCCATCATTTGGATACAACGCTGCTGCCAGAAGATCTTTTAGCAGAAGCACATGACTTGATGAGCTCAACACAACAGAATGAATAATGGATAATGAGTTGGTTGTTCTAAGCCAGCTGATTTTAGTTTTTCTGTGGCTTTAGTCCACATGCTCGTACAGAGAATCTTCAGGTCTGTCTTTTGTAATGACAGTACTAAGGACAACGGTAGAACTGGAACATTATGAACTGGATGACCACAGACAATGATGTCTTATGCTCACTAAGGCTGCATTTATTTGATCAAAAATACATTAAAACAGTTATATTTAGAAAAATAATAACAATAAAAAAATATATGTGATATATTTTAAAATGTTATTCATTCCTGATATTGCAAAGCTGAATTTTCAGCATCATTACTGCAGTCAAGTCAAGTTGTAACAGATCCAGAGTGTTTTCACTATTACTGGCTGACTTTAGATGTTTTGCAGTTTTCTACCTGGTCACCAGGGGGCAACACCCTCAAGTAAGGGGGTTAGAATACCCATATAAAGAAGAATGATCTAACTTTTAAACCATGTGGTGGCTCGACCTGGAGATGGGTCACTCTTTTAAATTAAGAGCGGTTTTGAGTTGAGGCTCAACTTTTATGCCTCTTGAGGTTACTAATTGAGGAACATTGTTTCTGCAACGCTCAACATAGGCCATATATATTTCCTCAGTTGTGTTTGTTTGGTGTGCTACCCGGAATCATTGTATTCAACAGATCTGGATACGTCCAGTGACTGCGGTGAATAGTGCTGCTGGCAACAAGGGAAAGACCTTGTGACAGCCTGGAGAGACAGCTGACAGGAGGAAAGAGACCCCAATGGGGCTGGTAAGGGTTAGCTACCCTTGTCGGCAGTATCCAGCTCTGTGTTTACAGGATGCTGGAGACACCCGCCCAAGGCTTCTGAAAAATTAAAGAGGAAAATACCCCTAGAGTCTGCGAGAGCAGGGGCGGAAGATGACTCAATGGTGGACAACATGGTTAACGACTTTGGAATGGAAACGGATATGAGTATGGAGAGTACTTCACAAAAGACTAGTTCAGGTTCAGCAGTTAGCAAAGCCATTGAACTCCAAGCTTGTGTCTGTGGCTGGAGCAAGGCGACAACGGTCAGGGGTTTGAAGATTCATCAAGGGAAAATGAAATGCTTGAGGGAGAAGGGACAAGGGCCTCGCATTGATCAGTACTTCTTACGGAGTCAGTCAAGTCAGTCGAATGAAATCCAGCGACAGGAAGCAAACCACAGTTCGCAGGATATCAGCACCGCTGTCATAGAGGAGATGAGGGTTTGCACAGTTAGTGATGAACACATTGATTCTTGTGAACCCGGTCAGACTAACCAGCATAAGAGAGAAAAGAACCTCAACGGGCATAGGCCTGGAGTTAGATGGCCAAGAGCTAGTGAGAAAACTGCATGGGACACGGTAAACACAGATCTATGCTTTGCATTGGAAAGATTAACTGGTACAGTTGAAAAGAAGCTGGATAAATTTGGGGACATCATTTACGCATATGGAAGTGAGAGGTTTGGTGTGAAAAAAAGGAAGGAAAAAGTACAAACTACTCCTGGATTGTCTAGACGGCAGCAGAAAATTGAAGGGTTAGTTAGAGAAAGGAGACAGCTGAGGAATCAATGGAAAAGAGCGGAACAAAGTCAGAAGGAGGGACTCAATCTCTTACAAAGGGCCATAAAAGATAAGCTTGCAACATTACGCAGAGCTGAGCGCCTACGAAAACGCTACAAAAAGAAGGAACGTGCGAGGGCTAATTTCTATAAAGATCCATTCAAATTCATAAAGAAGTTATTCACCAGTGAGAAGAATGGCACTTTAAAAGCATCTAGGGTTGAGCTAGAGAGATATTTGGAGGAAACGCATACAGATGCAAAAAGGCATGAGCCTATGTCAATTCCGTCAGACATCCCACCTGTCAATCCACCAGAATACCAAATGGAGGTCTGTGCACCTAAGTGGAAAGAGATAGAGCAGGTGGTGAGAAAGGCAAGGGTTTCATCATCTCCAGGGCCTAATGGAGTTCCGTACAGAGTGTACAAGAGTGCTTCAGGAGTTCTAAGGATTCTGTGGAAATTGATAAAAGTGGCTTGGGAAAAGCAGGTTGTACCTAGATCATGGCGCCGAGCAGGGGGAGTCTTTATACCCAAAGAAAAAGATGCTACAAGCATCAGTCAGTTCCGCCCTATTTCAGTATTAAACGTCGAAGGCAAAACTTTCTTCAGCATTATTGCTCAGAGTTTGTCAACCTACCTATTAAAGAATGGCTTCATTGACACTTCAGTTCAAAAAGCGGGCATTCCAGGATTCTCAGGATGCTTAGAACATATCAGTGTTATCTGGCAACGAATACAATCAGCTAAAAAGGAGAGGAAGGAGCTCCACGTGACATTCCTGGATTTGGCTAATGCATATGGTTCAGTGCCACATGAGCTTCTTTGGGCATCATTTGATTTTTTCAGGGTACCGATGTCGATAACAAATTTAGTGAAAGCCTATTTTGGAGATTTGCAATTTAGTTTCTCAACTCCAGAATTCAGCACTACATGGCAATGCTTAGAGGTTGGAATAATGGCAGGATGCACCATTTCTCCACTGGCTTTTACCATGGCAATGGAAGTAATCATTAGGGCATCAAAATGGGTAGTAGGAGGAGAGCGCTTGGCTTCTGGGATGCGACTACCACCAATCAGAGCATACATGGATGACATGACAACCATGACTACAACGGTAGCCTGCACTAATCGGTTATTGGGGAAGTTAACAGATAATATTGAATGGGCACGAATGCAATTTAAGCCCTCTAAATCAAGGAGCATCTCAATAGTTAAAGGCAAGGTAGTAGATAAAATATTCTTCATTAATGGTGAGGCAATACCAACAGTTTCTCAGAAGCCAGTGAAGAGTCTAGGGAGATGGTACGATGGGGATCTAAAGGACACAGTTCGAGTGGGAGAAGTTAGACGACAAGCAGTGGAAGGGTTGAAGAGCATAAACAGCTGTGCTCTACCAGGCAAACTAAAACTCTGGTGCTTTCAGTTTGGTCTACTGCCAAGGTTGCTGTGGCCACTGACTGTGTACGAGGTTTCTTTGACAACAGTGGATAAGCTGGAAGCGTTAATAAGTTCATACATCAGGAAATGGTTGGGAGTTCCACGCTGCCTCAGCAGAGTGGGACTTTATAGTAAAGGAGTATTGCAGCTGCCAGTCTCTGCTTTAACCGAGGAGTTTAAGTGTGCCAAGGTCAGACTGGAAATGACTTTAGCAGAGTCACGCGACAAATGTGTAAGGGAGGCAGCCCCTGTGGTAAAAACTGGTAGAAAGTGGTCAGCAAAGAAATCTGTAGTAGAGGCAAAGGCTGACCTTCAAATTGGGGATATCGTGGGACAGGTACAGCATGGAAGAAGGGGTTTTGGGCTCAGTTTAGCTCCTCCTAAATGGCACAAGGCAGGCCCAGCTCACAGGAGGAAGCTGGTAGTTAACGAGGTGCGAAAGCAGGAGGAGAGGATGAGATGTATAAAGGCCATTTCCCAGGCCAAGCAGGGAGAGTGGATGAGATGGGAGAGTGTGGAACAACGAAAAATGGGCTGGCAAGACCTTTGGTCAATGGAAGAGAGTAGGATCAGTTTCCTGATTAGGTCAATATATGATGTTCTCCCATCACCGCAGAACCTAAACCTCTGGGTAGGAGAGGATCCCTCTTGTCCTTTGTGTTCATCACCTGCCACATTAAGGCACATTTTGACAGGATGTAAGGTGGCTCTTAGCCAAGGTCGGTTTACTTGGCGCCATGACCAAGTATTGCGATGTTTGGCTTTAGCATTGGAAGGCAAGCGTAGTATGACCAATAAGTTGCCGCCTGTTCTAGCAAAACATTACACGCAGAAGACAATATTCCTCCGCCCAGGCGAGCAACCACCAAGAAAAGGTGCTAACACCAATTCTCGCGCAGGACAACTGGAAGCTGCTAGGGACTGGAAGATGATGGCTGATCTTGATCAACGGCTTATTTTTCCACCTGAGATTGCCACCACTAACCTACGACCAGATATTGTTTTGTGGTCTGGATCAGCACGCATTGTTCAAATGATAGAGTTAACAGTGCCATGGGAGGATGCGGTAGATGAGGCATATGAGAGGAAGAAATTGCGGTATGCTCATCTGGCCACTGAAGCAGAACAGCGAGGATGGAGAGTCCAGGTTTATCCAGTGGAAGTGGGTTGTCGAGGTTTTGTGGCACACTCTACAACCCGGTTCCTCAGAGACGTCGGATTCAGTGGTCAAGAGTTGCGTCGCACAGTAAAGAACTTATCTGAAGCAGCAGAAAGGAGCAGCAACTGGCTGTGGTTGAGACGGAAAGATTCTAGCTGGCTGAGTACAGGCCGCCATGCTACGGTTTCGTAGAATTCTTGAAAACTTGAAGGGTGTTGGTTTATTTGTATAGGTTGTATAGTATTTACAGTCATTACGTTCCTGTGTATATTGCGTGAATGACGGGAAGCTGGGCAGATATTGTGTTTTGCGGTAGGTGGTATGCCATACGGAACCGTTGCCACTGAAACTGCATATTAACGCACCAGTGGGGCTCGACAGCCTTAGTCAAACGGGTTGGCGCGTATGGTTGGGTTGCGGAGAGATTGTGAGATTGTGGTTAGGTCTCAGCAGCACTGTTGGTTTATTTGTAGAGGTTGTATAGTATTTACCGTCATTACGTTCCTCTGTATATTGCGTGAATGACGGGTGGTTGGGCAGATATTGTGATTTGCGGTAGGTGGTATGCCATACGGAACCGTTGCCACTGAAACTGCATATTAACGCACCAGTGGGGCTCGATAGCCTTAGTCAAACGGGTTGGCGCGTATGGTTGGGTTGCGGAGAGATTGTGAGATTGTGGTTAGGTCTCAGCAGCACTGTTGGTTATTTGTAGAGGTTGTATAGTATTTACAGTCATTACGTTCCTGTGTATATTGCGTGAACGACGGGTGGTTGGGCAGATATTGTGTTTTGCGGTAGGTGGTATGCCATACGGAACCGTTGCCACTGAAACTGCATATTAACGCACCAGTGGGGCTCGACAGCCTTAGTCAAACGGGTTGGCGCGTATGGTTGGGTTGTGGAGAGATTGTGAGATTGTGGTTAGGTCTCAGCAGCAAGAGGGAAGTAGAGGTCAGTAAGCTGGGCTGAGTTGAGTGGGGGACGGAGGGGGGTGACTCTGGGACGCCAGAGTCACTGTCGAGCCCTCTTGAGGTGTCGTGGGCTAGTCGACGAAACACTGAGGTCGGAAGGTGCCCACTTGAAGACCCTAGAGATGTTCCCTACTCCGCTCAATCCAGAGGGTTGTTATGGGGGGACCGCACTGTGGTTGCAGCCGTTGTGTGTGCTGACGCTCAAATACACTATTAACACCAGACAGAAGGAGATTCACGTCACCAGATGGAAAGAAGCGTAAATGGATGGAGAAGCATAGGTTACTGTAAAGCTACGTCTTAGTTGGTGCTTATCTTGGCGAAAGCCGAGTACAAATCAGCATGAAGTTTTAACATCTACTCTCGTGTAATGGAAATCAAACACGGACGCAACCCCAGCATCAAATGTTCTTCGGTTGGGTTACCTTGATGGATTATATTTTTCCTTTTTGAACTTTGCCTTAAGAACTACAATTTTTGTCTGAGTGAGTTTTTTGCTGTGATAAAACTCTGGTTGCAACTGAACTAACTTTGAACTGAACTATTGTGCACTGACAATCGGATTGATCATCGCTGGATTACCGGTTCATTATGTCCGTTACACACACATTATCCATATTATCATTTTATGATTTTGTGTTTACATTTTTTGGACTGAACTAATATCGAAGGACTCATTGGACTTGGTTTTGAGTGATTGTAGAGTATTATTGCTTTATGTTGTTGTGGTATATTATTTTGATATATATTCCTTTTGAGCTGGTGTTTGGCAATTATATTTGGATGTGGTTCCCCCCTTATTTTTTTTTTGTGTTTCATTTTGTCTTTGATATCGGACGAGTGTTACAAAGTCACTTTTATTTATTGTCACAGTCACCACCTCGTTCTCTACATTTCCCATCATCCTCCCTGGCCCTTACCTGCATGCACTTCCTAATCACAGATCTTTGTCACCCGCACCTGCACATCATCTTCTCATCACAGGCAGCATAAAACCACTCACCTTGTGTTCCCTCATGGTCTAGTCTCATTTTATAGGTGTGTTGTGAAACCTGTAGGACCATTATCTCCAGCGATCGTCTCCTACGTTCTTCTCCAGCGATCGTCACCTACGTTTTCCCCAGCGATCGTCTCCAGCGTCTGTGTTCTGTGCTCTCCTCTCCCTTGTGTTTGCCCATTGCTACAAAATAAACTATTCACAACTATTCTTCTGTCTCCGGGTCCTCTGGTCAGTAACATTTATATAGCGCTTTTTACAATGCAGATTGTTTCAAAGCAGCTTTACAGAGATAACAGGAAAATAATGTTGTAATAATATTGTTAAATACAAAATTAAATGTCCCCAACTAAGCAAGCCAAAAGCCAATGATGAAAAAGGCGAAGAAGGCGAAAAAGGCGACAGTGCCAAGGAATCAAAACTCCATCAGGTGACAGAATGGAGAAAAAAAACCTTGGAAGAAACCAGGCTCAGTCGGGGGGACAGTTGGCCAGAACTGGCCAACAAACGAGCAGTGTATGATTATGATTCAGGCTGCATCACAGGTCAGAAGTAAGATTGGATCGGAACATTATATTATGCAGTTCATCTGATTTAAGATAGGAGTCATCATGGGGACGAGTTTGTTGAGGATCAGTGTGGATGGCTGTCGTGTCAATGACGAGCTTCACGTCAGTCTTGCCAAGCCTTAGTTTCACGTCAGTCCTGCCGAGCCTGAGCTTCATGTCAGTCTTGCCGAGCCTGAGCTTCACGTCAGTCTTGCCGAGCCTGAGCTTCACGTCAGTCCTGCCGAGCCTGAGCTTCACGTCAGTCCTGCCGAGCCTGAGATTCACGTCAGTCCTGCCGAGCCTTAGCTTCACGTCAGTCCTGCCGATCCTGAGCTTCACGTCAGTCCTGCCGAGCCTGAGCTTCACGTCAGTCCTGCCGAGCCTGAGCTTCATGTCAGTCCTGCCGATCCTGAGATTCACGTCAGTCCTGCCGAGCCTGAGCTTCACGTCATTCTTGCCGAGCCCTGAGCTTCACGTCAGTCCTGCCGAGCCTGAGCTTCACGTCAGTCTTGCCGAGCCTGAGCTTCACGCCAGTCCTGCCGAGCCTGAGCTTCACGTCAGTCCTGCCGAGCCTGAGCTTCACGTCAGTCTTGCCGAGCCTGAGCTTCACGCCAGTCCTGCAGCCTGAGCTTCACTTTAGTCCTGCTGAGCCTGAGCTCCACATCAGTCCTGCCGAGCCTGAGATAAGATGGTTGACAGCCTTGCGGCCCAAGCCCTCAACCATGAAGGCCGCCGCCACGTCTGTCCCTGTCACTGAGACTGTCACTCCGGCCAAGAGAGTTTTGTGCCAATGGCTGTGGTGTCGATGAGGCCTTCACAGGGGAGAGTCTAGTTGACACAAGCTCTGCTGACACTTCAGGGATGCACTGTAGTCGTGACTAAACGCAGGTCCACCATCTGATCTGGATATGTCCTGGATCCAGCTGATTACAGTAAACCTTGGAATAATCAGAAAGACTAAAATTAGCGTGATGTTCCCGGTTCCGGCTGAACTAATTTATGCAGCTTAATAATCATTTAACTGATTTGAATAAAAGGAATGTATAGTGTTCTATGTGTATGCCAGGTTGAAGAGATTTGTTTTTAATCTAGATTTAAACTGACAGAGTTTGTCTGCTTCCCGGACAATGTTAGTAAGATTATTCCAATGTTTAGGTGCTAAATAGGAAAAGGATCTACCACCAGCAGTCGATTTTGATATTCTAGGTATAATCAACTGGCCGGAATTTTGAGATCGCAATAGACGTGAAGGACTATAATGCGTTAAGAGCTTGCTCAAGTACTGGGGAGCTAAACCATTTAATGCTTTGTAAGTAATCAGCAATAAAAAATAAAAAAAATGTATACAATGTTTAATAGGGAGCCAATGCAGTGTTGACAGAACCGGTGTAACCGCTCAGTCTAATACTGACGGCTACTGAGGTGATTTAGCCCAGGAGTGCCTTAGTTGACGTGCTGTACCATTTTTATTCTATTTCCATACGTTGTAGCCTGTCGTTCTTAAGAGTCTTCACACTTTGTTGTGTTGCTATTATTCAGTTTATTTGTTTAACCGTGCTGAGGTAAATATCCATTTATCCAGTTTTACTGGTAAACCATAACCATACATATACAATAGACTATCAACAATAGGTTTCCAGCTCCTATGCGCCACAGCGGTCAAAAACCCTTTGCCCTTGCGAGTCAAAACCCCCCTTCCTCTAGGCAGTTTGGATTCTTCCTTTATAACTTTGACCCCAGGTAATATTAGAGCGACACCCATAGTACAAAAAAGAAACAACACCCAATATATAAATGCACAAACACCCCATTAGGCTCCTACAACCGGGCTAATATGGTCATACTTCCTGGTTCTGGTAAGAACTGTAGTTGCTGTGTTTTGGACCAGCTGTAGTTTGTTTATTTAGCGTGCAGGGCAACCACCCATAATAGCATTACAATAATCTAGCTTTGATGTCATGAACGCATGAACTACTTGTTCTGCATTTGTTTTTGAGAGCATATGACGTAATATAGATATATTTTTAATGTGTAAAAAATTTGGTTTTACAGATACTTGACGTGACTTTCAAAGTTTTTGAGGAGCCTTGTGGTACGCCATACTGATCTTTTGATCGATAAGACATCTCTTCAGTTACTGCTACAAACTGATAACGGTCAGATAAGAATGATTTAAACCATGCTAATGCATTCTACTAATGCCAACATAATTTTAAAGTCTATTTAAAAGAATGTTGTGGTCAATAGTATCAAATGCAGCACTAAGATCGAGTAACACTAATTGAGAGATACAACCACGATCGGATGATAAGAGCAAATCATTTGTGACTCTGATGAGAGCTATTTCAGTACTATGGTAAGTCTAAATCCAGACTGAAAATCCTTGCAGATACCATTTCTTTCTAAAAAAGGAACATAGTTGTGAGGATAGAAGATAAAATTGCCTTTTCTAGTATCTTTGACAGAAAAGGTAGATTTGAGATCAGCCTGTAATTGACTAATTCTGTAGGATCAAGTTGCATTTTTTAACAAGCGGTTTAATCATAGCCAGCTCAAAAGTTTTTGGTACGTATCCTAATGACAAAGATGAATTAATGATCGTGCTCTCTTTCATGAAATGCGAAAACTTTTCTTCCAGTTGCGCTCCATTTTTCTGGCTGCTCTCTTAAGGGCCTGAGAATGCTCGTTGTACCACGGTGTTGGACTATTTTCTTTAATCTAAGCGCAAAGGATCAACTGTGTCTAAAGTGCTGGAAAAGAAAGAGTCAAACGTCAAAAAATATCAAGTTCTTCTAAGCTCTCTGGGATGCTGCGGACATGAAACTGTTCAGGAATATTAGTTATAAAGTGATCTTTAATGGCAGAAGTGATAGGTCTAACATATTTGTAACACAGAGTCGACTCTGCAGCCTTGGCTAAATTAAGTTTACATGAGACTAGATAGTGATCTGAGATGTCATCGCTCTGCTGTAGAATTTCAACAGCATAAACATTGCTTCCATGCGATAATATTAGATCTAGCAGAATAGAGCTCAGAATGTCTTTAAATGCTAATCCCAATGCATCTTTTTAGCTATCTACATGTATATTAAAATCACCAAACAATTAGGTCTTTATCTGCAGCCAGTACTAACTTTGATAGAAATCAGCAAATTATTTGATAAAGTCTGTACTAGACCAAAGGAAAGTCAAGTCAGCTTTATTTCTATAGTGCTTTATACAATACAGATTGTTTCAAAGCAGCTTTGCAGTGATAACAGGAAATTATGTTAACAATTATGCATTTTGGCTGTTGTTCAGCGGAAGTCATTTCAGTTAATTTCATCTATAAAGCAGTTCTGCAAAAAATGATGTCCTCGTCCAGCTCATTTCAGTTCTCATACAACAGCGTCAGTACAGTCAGATCAATAATATTGCTGAATATTAAGTAAGCAAGCCAGAGGCGAAGGTCAAGTCAAATCACCTTCAATCACTTGTTTAGTCTATAGGCATTCACATTTGAAATCATATGTACACAGACGTGTTGTCTTTCTTTACAAATTAACATTGCCAATTACGGAAATAATTTTGATAAATATATGATATGATTCAGGCTGCATCACAAGTCAGTGATCAGATCGGGATCAGTAGCATTCAGGAATATACAAAATATAAGAAGACCCTGACACATATAAACATATTAAAAGTATTTTTAAGGATCATGTGACGGTAAAAGCATGATGTTTTTATTTTAATAAATGGAGCACTAAAGAAGTTTTGCTGTGGATAAAAATTATGAAAATGCTAAATCAAAAAAAGTGTCAAACTTCTTGCCTTACTTTAATTTCTTTGCCTTTACTATGAAAAGCCTACAGTAAGTATTTATATTTATTATGTTCTGTATATTTTGAGCAGTCTGTAGATATGGAGTGAAAATTTAGGTTTACGTCATTCGTCAGGTCTGGCACCAGATATATGCTACTTGCTTGCTAAGGCAACGTATTTTTTAGCTAAATGCCTTGTAGAACAGTCTTTCTCAACCAGGAGACTCCAAGGAGGCCCTAATAAGTCTAAGAATTATTTACATTTAGTTCTATGAAAGCTGCAGTCCATAACTTTTTTGGGTTAAAATTTATCCAAAATAAATTTGAGCAAGTACATAACCCGTCGCCAGTGTTCAAAACTATCTGCTTGCCTTAGCTCTTTTTCGAAACTGTAAGCTTGTAATAATGTTTTTAATTCCAGTGGTACTGGTGGATTTTCGTGGAAAATTCGAGCATGTCTTTGCGTCATACGTCACATCTGTACACATGAAGAAGGAGTCTCGGCTAGTTTGCTATATTGCGTGTGAGGATGTTGGAGGTGGAGATTTATAAGTTTTATAAGCAAGTTGAGTAGATGTACTCGAGGGTTACTATCCATCATACACCGACATCACTACTAACCTCACTAACCTACTTCCGGGTGAACGCTGGCGCTACTAGCTGCAGCTGCTCAGGGAGGGAATTTTAAAACTTTTAGTACTTCTAAAGCTTCCTGCACTTATAAATGCATGGATCCATCTATGAACTGTTTTAAACCATTTTAAGGAGCCACTCTGACCTGTGTATCCACGCTGATTCGGCGGGCTTGTACGCTGGTTTTGATCTAAGTGTTGATCCTCTCTGCGGTTGCTGGTTTGCCTGCCGTTTACTGACTGTTCTTCGTGGTACCTCTGGCACTTGGATCAACTATGAAGATCACTGAGCTACTGGTGCGGATGAACTACATCTGGGTCGTCCTTTCTGCTATATACCATTCTGTGGCATGGACGATGCTACAGTATTCGGCGGCGGAACTTATTCAGCTCCGTTTGCGTCCTTTTAATCTTCTGTCAGCTCCACATCTTCCCTTGGATAATGTGTATATACCGCGTCGGAAATATATACATCGCGGGTCTCGGCGGAGTTACAACATTGATGGCTCATGTCAAATACGGTCCTTCTGGTCATCTAAACCACGCCCATCGAGGAGGCTCACACGGACTGTCGACCATAGTGTATTAACCAACCTGGCCGGATCGGTTGGCAACGATTCTGGTAAAAACAATTTTTCTTTTGGATTATTTAATATACGATCTCTCTCCAATAAAGAACCTCATGTGTACGATCTACTGTCTGACCGCGAGTTTGACTTTCTCTGTCTAACTGAGACATGGCAGAAACCAGATGACTTTTTTCACCTAAACCAGTCTGTTCCCCCAGGATATAGTTATGTTTGTAAATCCCGTGATACTGGACGGGGAGGGGGGCTAGCAATACTCTATAAAGAGAAATTGAAAGTGTCTCAGTTAACTTTGTCTACATATTCTTCTTTTGAAATAATTGCCTTAAAATCAGTGGTGCAATTCCTACCATCCTCACAACTATTTACCGTCCTCCCAAGAGCAATAATGCCTTTTTAACTGAACTATCTGAACTTTTGACTTATCTATCTTCCATGTCTTTAAATGTAATCACTCTGGGTGATTTTAACATTCATATATACAATGTCAGTAATGCATTTACATGTGAATTTTTATCATGTTTGGAGTGCGTCGGTATGCAACAATTTAACACACTGCCCACTCATACTAAGGGGCATATTCTTGATCTTGTTTGCTGTTCTGGTGTAACACCTTATAACTGTACTGTTTCTGATCTGGCCATATCAGATCACCTGCTGGTGTCCTTTTGTGCCAAATTGGCAGTTTTTAAGGTAAACCCGTGTCGTCCGATCACATTTCGGAATATTAAGAACATTGATGTGCCTACTCTTGCTGATGAACTTGCCACCTTCTCCAGTAAATCTGATTTCTCTACTGTAGATGAACTAGTTACATACTACAATGATGGACTGAACATGATTTTAGATAAATTTGCACCTGTGAAAACTCGAACTGTTTCATTTGTACATTCAGCTCCTTTGTTTACACATGAACTGCGTGAACTTAAAACTAAAGGCCGTAGGTTAGAGCGGTTGTACGTCAGGTCTGGCCTTACTGTTCATAAAGAAATGTAAGCTGAACATATTCAAAACTATAGAAATGCATTGTCTAAGGCTAAATCTGATTACTACTCCAACATAATTGGAGTTAGTAATGGAAACTCCAGGTCCCTTTTCTTGGTGGTAAACAATATTCTGCATCCACCTGATTCTTTGCTATCTAATATGTATTCCAATGACTTATGTGATCGTTTTTTGACTTTTTTTGCATCTAAGGTTGAAAATGTACATCAGCAATTACTTACTGGTAATCTTCACAGTGACCCCTGTCAATCTACCACTCACACACCTCCCCACTCTGTTTTTTCTAACTTTACACTACCTACTACTTCAGAGATAGTGGGTCTGATAGGTAAATCTAAGTCTTCGACTTGTCAATTAGACCCTCTGCCTACTCCTTTAGTGAAAGATTGTTTACCAGCCCTGTCCCCATTGATTACTAAAATTGTTCATGCTTCACTTGTTTCTGGTTCTGTACCTTCATATCTTAAATCTGCTATTATTACTCCCATACTTAAGAAACCAGGGGTTGATCCACTTAATTTTGATAATTTTCGTCCAATTTCAAATTTACCTTTTATTTCTAAGATAGTGGAAAAATATATTGCAGTGCAAATTCGTGAACATCTTTCTAATAATAACTTGTATGAACAATTTCAATCTGGCTTTCGTCCCCACCATAGCACTGAGACTGCTCTTGTCAGAATAACCAGTGATCTACTGTTGGCAGCTGACTCTGGGCTTTTATCCATACTTGTCCTTCTAGACTTGAGCGCTGCCTTTGATACTGTCTCACATAAGATACTTCTTGACAGATTAGCTTCTATTGGTATTACTGGCACTGCTTTGTCTTGGTTTAGGTCATATCTATCTGGACGCAATCAGCGTATTCAATTAAAAGGTTTTCGATCAAGAACATCTACAGTCACCACTGGTGTTCCCCAGGGTTCTGTCTTGGGCCCGCTTCTTTTTATTATCTATATGCTCCCTCTTGGTTATATTTTAAGGAAATACGGGATTCATTTTCACTGTTATGCGGTTGACACCCAACTTTACCTGTCTGCCAAACCCACCGGTTCTTTTCCACCACCATCTTTATCCAACTGTTTAGCTGAAATCAAAGATTGGCTTTCAGCCAACTTCTTGAAGGTAAATGGCAACAAAACTGAGGCTTTGCTTGTTGGGACTAGATCTGTTTTGTCTAAAACTAATTGTCTTTCTTTGTACATTGACAATACTGCAATCGGTCCTTCTTCACAGGTTAAAAGTTTGGGTGTCATCATGGATAGCACACTATCCTTTGAAGCTCAAATTAATAATATCACGCAGATTGCATACTTCCACTTGCGTAATATTAACCGTCTCCGTCCCTTTCTTTCAAATAATAATACTGCAGTTATTATTCACGCACTGGTCACTTCACGTATAGACTATTGTAATGCCCTTCCCACAGGTGTTCCCTCCAAATTGCTACATAAGCTTCAGTTGGTTCAGAATTCTGCAGCTCGTGTTCTATCTAGAACACCTTATACTGAGCACATTTCGCCAGTTCTTCAGCAATTGCACTGGCTTCCAGTAAAGTATAGAGTTGAATTCAAGATCCTGCTACTCACTTATAAGGCACTCCATAATCTTGCACCCTATTACCTTTCACAACTTCTCTATGTTTACACTCCTTCACGGGCTCTCAGAACTTCATCTTCAATTTCTCTTGTGGTACCTCGGATTCGACTTACTACCATGGGTCTCTGGCAATCTTTTAGTTATGCTGCTCCCCGCCTATGGAACTCTCTTCCCCTTGATGTTCGCAATAGCGACTGCTTGTTGACTTTTAAAACGCGTCTTAAGACATATCTTTTTATACAAGGTTTTTTATAACATGTTGTATTGAGTTTTTAATGCACCTTATTTGTATGTGGCTTGTTTGTTGTGTGTATTGTCTTATGCAGTGACCTGTTTATTGCTTGTAAGGTGACCTTGGGTGTTATGAAAGGCGCCATTAAATAAAATGCATTATTATTATTATTATTAATGTTTTTAATTCCAGTGGTACTGGTGGATTTTCGTGGAAAATTCGAGCATGTCTTTGCGTCATTACGTCACATCTGTACACATAAAGAAGGAGTCTCGGCTAATTGGCTATATTGAGTGTGAGGATGTTGGAGGTGGAGATTTATAGCCTTTTCTCACAGCACTTGATATAAACTTATCAATTTGATGGCGGATCCAGAAAGGTTCAAATGACAATCACCAGTGACAACTGGAGATTCACCCGTTGTAAAGTGCAAAAGACTTTGGACTTCAGAGTGGCTACAGAAAAAAAGAGATTGCAACCGGCCCATGCGACAAACAAGGATAAATATTGGAAGGGCATTAAATGTAGTCACGCAATGCTGATGTTGTTAACATTAACAATTTGCAGAATTTTTTTTTTTAAATTGCATGGTTTGACGTGATATGATAAGCGATCGTTAGATTTAATCAGCACGATTTACTGCAATGCTTTTTCCCCTTAGTTGACATTTTCCAGTGAAAATTTATTATGTTGATTATACTTCCAAAAAGTAGAATCTGTGATTCCGAATGCCAGTATCCACACCGGCACGGTGACTGACAGCCGCACATTCTCCTCAAAATATGGATTAATCTGTGCTGTGCCGTGCCGAGACAGAACCCACGTAAAGTTGATAATTCCGCGAATAACTGCAATTGCAGATTTCGAACAGAGATGGCAACAAAGAGGAAAAACTACGAACTGCAGCTTTAACATAATGTTAAATAAAATGCTAAAAATCACAACAACAAAAAAATCAATAAACAAGCACAAAACGAAAAATAAAAATTTCTAAATGTTGTACCAGATGCACATCTGTATTCATCACCTTTTCATTTAATAAGTTATTCTCATAGAACCCAGTGTTTCTCTCTTGAACAGACACAGGTCAGGATGTCTATACGGAACAGAGGGAGGCGGGGGATTTTGCACCTAAAACAGATGAAACGCACCACATCCAGCAGAAGTCAGTGTCCAGAGGAAAGCTAGAGGCCCGCACAGAATCCATACAGGTACAACATCTCCCTTCTTGGTAGCAACTGCTAATATGCTACAAACCTATTCCTCCAAATCCATGCTTGATAATGAATTAAATAAATAATACATAAATTAAAATAAAGTATAGAATTTTTGAAAATGTAAAAAGCTTGTCATCTTAGTCATTAGTTAAATGATGAATATAGACGTCAATTTGTAGGGCAACTGCTAAAAATCTGAATTCCTCTGGAAATTCGAGTGGGGCTAAAACGTCCCGGGTTACGTATGTAACCCTAGTTCCCCGAAGGGACGGACGCTGCGTGAAATCGCAGTGGGAACGCCCTCAGCGTGACGCGTCTGAAGCATGAATGAAATCAGTCAATGGAGAGAATGAGCGTACGGCGAGTGACGTGATCGACCAGGAAGCTATAAATATCCCCTGAGTACACAATACGCCAGCTTAAAAGTTACTGAAGCAGCGACCCAAGGGGATGCCGAGAGTATGGCAGGACACGCAGCGTCCGTCCCTTCGGGGAACTAGGGTTACATACGTAACCCGGGACGTTCCCCTTCAGGGACTACCGCTGCGTGAAATCGCAGTGGGAACGCAATACCCACATCCCCATACGACCAAATCCCCGTCGTGTGTCATTAGGAGACACAAACCGACGAGAGAACCTGAGCCCCGGGAGTGGAGCTAAGATCGAGGGAATAAAATCTAACGAAAGTGTACGGTGAGGACCAGCCTGCCGCATCACAAACGTCCTGAAGAGAAGCTCCTGAAAGAAGAGCTGTAGAAGCAGCCATACTCCGGGTGGAATGAGCCCTTACAGCCAAAGGTGAAGGCTGATGGGCCGAACCATAAGCAAGTGGGATGGCCTCGACCACCCACTTGCTCATCCTTTTTCTAGATGCAGGACACCCTTTCTTAGGTGACCCAAACAGACGAACAGTTGTTCCGATCTCCTCCACAGGGCAGCTCTGTGGACGTAAGCATCAAAACCCAAACTGGGCACAGCAAATTAATTTTCACCTGGTCTGACGTCAGAAAAGGCGGAGGACAGAAAACCTGCAGAACTATAGGTCTAACTGAAACAGTTGGAACCTTAGGAACATAACCTGGTCTCGGAAAGAGAAAGGCCTTAACCAACCAGGAGCAAATTCCAGGCACGAGGGAGCCACCGAAAGTGCTTGAATATCTCCAATTCTTTTTAGAGATGAGATAGCGAGAAGAAGGATAGTCTTTAGAGTAAGAAACTTTTCCGAAACTTCCTCGATGGGCTCGAAAGGAGCAAGGGAGAGACCTTCTAAGATGATGGCCAGATCCCAAGCTGGTACCCTCGTGCGAACTGCAGGCCTCAGCCTCAAGGTGACACGAAGGAAGCGAGACATAAGTGGGTGTTTCCCGAGGGAACCTCCACTTGAAGGGGTGTGGTAAGCAGCTAAGGCCGCCACATACACCTTCAGTGTGGAGTGGGATAACCCTGTGGAGAGACGGTCCTGCAGGAAATCCAGGACTGTACCAACCGGGCAGTTAACTGGGTCCTGCTGGCGCTCTCCACACCAAGAGGTGAAAAGTTTCCACCTTGCGGCATATAACTTCCTCGTGGAGGGAGCTCTGGATCGGAGGATGGTCTCAACGACCTCAGCCGAGAGACCAGAATCTATGAGCTGGGCCCCCTCAGAGGCCAAGCCCACAGCCTCCATAGCTCTAGACGGGGGTGAAGGATCGACCCACTCGCCTGAGAGAGCTGATCTCTCCTGATCGGTATCTCTAGGGGAGAGCCGTTGAGGAGAGACACTAGGTCCGCAAACCATACCCGGGCCGACCAGAACGGGACTATTAGCAGGAGACTGAGCCCGTCCCGGCGAACCCTCTCCAGAACTCCTGGGAGCAGAGCGATCGGGGGAAAAGCGTACAAGCGTGACCTCGGCCACGGATGTACCATCGCATCCAACCCCAGCGGGGCTGGATGGCTGAGAGAGAACCACAGCGGGCAGTGTGATGTTTCTCGAGAAGCAAATAGGTCTACCTCGGCAAGACCGAAATGTTTCCATAGGAGTTCCACCACCTCGGGGTGAAGACTCCATTCCCCGGGCCTCGGCCCCTGTCTTGACAGGATGTCTGCCCCCTGATTTAAATACCCCGGGAGATAAAAGCTCTCAGAGAAAGAATTTTCCCCTGGGACCATAGAAGGATCTGACGTGCCAGTTTGTAAAGCGGGCGAGAACGCAAACCCCCCTGATGGTTGATATAAGAAACCACCGATGTGTTGTCTGTCTGGACAAGAACATGGTGGCCCCTTAGGTCTGGGAGGAAGTGTTTCAGAGCCTGAAACACCGCCAACATCTCTAGGCAGTTTAAGTGCCACAGACGATGATGGTCCTCCCACAGACCCTGAGCCGGGCGACCATCCATGATCGCCCCCCAACCCGTGAGAGAGGCATCTGTCATTAGCATAACGCGACGACAAGGAGCTCCTAACACAGGGCCTTTGGACAGAAACCAAGGATCTTTCCACATGATCAGGGCGTGATGACACCGTCGCAAACTCACGATCATGCGAAGCGGATTTCCCCTCGGGGAGAATCCCTTGGTCCTGAGCCACCACTGTAACAGTCTCATGTGCAAGAGGCCAAGAGGTATCACGTTGGACGCAGCTGCCATGAGACCTAGCAGTCTCTGGAACTGTTTTACAGTGGATGACTGGCCTAGCTTGACCTGATCTACTGCAGCGAGAATCAAAGTAATATGAGCAGGTGACAATCGTGCCTGCATCGTCGTTGAATCCCACACTACACCTAGAAAAGTGGTTCTCTGTAATGGAGAAAGAACACTCTTTTTGGCGTTGAGCCTCAGCCCCAGTCACTTGATATGAGCAAGAACGACATCTCGGTGCCGAACCGCCTGTTGTTCCGATTGAGCTAGAATCAAGCAATCGTCTATATAGTACAGAAAGCGGATGCCCTGTAACCTCAGCGGGGCTATAGCAGCATCCGTACACTTCGTGAATGTTCGGGGTGACAGTGCTAGGCCGAACGGAAGAACCCGATATTGGTACGCTTCGCCCCCGAAAGCGAACCTCAGGAACTTCCTGTGTTGAGGGAGGATTGATACATGGAAGTAAACGTCCTTTAGATCTATCATGACAAACCAGTCCTAGGATCTGATTTGAACATCCCCAGTGACAGACACAGCGCCCTGTAACGTACTGGCAGGGAACAGCTGGTCTGGGCACTCCACAAACCTCCTCGGAGGGGGCGAGCGTCCCTCGGGAAATCGCTCGCCGAGTCTCTCTACGCCCTGTGAAGGTAGAGACCCCTGAGGGCATCGGAAAAGACAGGGCACCGTGTTCTTGTGCAGTGAACTCAGGTCTTTCACGATAGGGACCACCCTCAGAACCCTGACGTTCAGCACGTCAGGATTTTTTTTTTTTCGATGAAGTAGTATCCTAACTCCCTGCTGGGTGGGGGACCCATTCCGCCAGGAACTCTACTAAGGGAACCAGCCTCTCGAGGCTGGCCTCCGGATGAACATCCCGAGTGACAGACACAGCGCCCTGTAACATACTGGCAGGAAACAGCTGGTCTGAGCACTCCACAACCCTCCTTGGAGGGGGCGAGCGTCCCTCGGGAAATCGCTCGCCGAGTCTCTCTACGCCCTGTATAGGCAGGGTTAGTAGAACAGACCCCTGAGGGCATCGAGAAAGACAGGGCACCGTGTTTTTGTGCGGTGAACTCAAGTTTTTCCCGATGGGGACCACCCTCAGAGTCCTGACGTTCAGCCCATCAGGACTTTTTCGACGCGGCCTTTCTGGCGACAATGACTGTCCTCAGATCAGTCCTGCCCCGAGAAGGCCGCGCCGGAGAGCGCCCCGCCTCGTCCCTCCAGTTTCTCTGCAGGGGGGCACGAGACGTGACACTCCGCTTCTGCTGTGCTCTTTTGGAAGACGAACTCGACGAAAGACTTTGCTCTGGTTGAACATTCTGCGTGACAGACACAGTGCCCTGTAACGGCGCACCGGTAGGGAACGACTGGTCTGAACACACTAGAACCCACCTTAGAGGCGGCGAGCGTCCCTCGGGAAAGCACTCGCCAGACCCTTCTACGCCCTGTTTCGGCAGGGTTAGTAGGACGGGCCCCTGAGGGCGCCGGGAGAGACAGGGCACCCTTAAGGGAGGTGAACGCAAGTCTCTCTCGGCGGGGACCCCCCTCAGATTTCCTTTGAGCAGGTCGGCCTGAAAAGCCTGCATAAAAGTCATCGTATGCAAACATGCAGCCGCCTGCCGAGCCACCGAGTAAGCCTTCCCGCCAGCACAGAGGTATATATATTTATTTATTTATTTATTTTTTGGTGGAAGAGCCGGTGCTTTAAGTGAAGACGATGAAGCAGGAGAGAGATAGCTCGCGAGCGTCTCCTCCGCCTACAGTATCGTCACATAACCAGCAGATTTAGCACCAACAATGTTACCATAAGCATTGGACTGATTTGTGTAAATTCTGCTTGAAACCGGTCTAACCCAGGTCTTTGAAACCTCAGCATGAAGATCTGGGAAGAACTGTAAGCACCGGCTAGAAGGTTGAGGTCGTGCAGACAGAAATCTATCATTTAGATTGATTTTAATTCTAGAAACCTGTCTATCAGCTGGCCACTCGATACTGTTATTTATTTTTATTTTTTAGCTTTTCAACAGCCCGAGATAATACATCTATCAAACCTTCTTCATTTGCAGTATAATGTGATAAACTAGTTTTCTCTGATGCAAAACTTTCGACATCCAGCTCCTCAGAACTGGAAAATCTCAATTCAACATCATCATGTGCCTCCACCCGGGCAGAAGTAACCGCCGCAGCGCGTGCTTCCAGAGCCGGGTGAGAGGCACTAGATCTCGTCGGAGATAGCTGAGATAGGGCGGAGCCCGTCTCAACGTCGCCAGCGAGATCCATCTGCGAGCCCCAAGACAAGCGCCGCCGCTCTGCCTCAACAGAAGCGGGACCCGAGCCTCGGGGAGCTCGCAGCAAATCACTCTCCTCGAAGAGCGATCGCCGCGAGCGCAGAGTTCTCAAGGGAAAACGCTCGCAATGCTGACAATCGACTCCCTCGAGAGCCGACTGGGCATTCTGCACTCCCAAACAAGCCACACTTAGCTTGTGTGAATCCCCACCCGTGATGTACCGAGTACAGGGGGGAACACACTTCTTATACTGCTCGCTCATATTGGTTTTTTTATATAAAATATATATAGTGAAAACTCCTGACAAAACAGACAAACACAATCGACAGATTCAGACACACACAGAGCTGCTGAAGTAACTAAAGCTGGCGTATTGTGTACTTATTTATAGCTTCCTGGTCGATGACGTCACTCGCCGTACGCTCATTCTCTCCATTGACTGATTTCATTCATGCTTCAGACGCGTCACGCTGAGGGCGTTCCCACTGCGATTTCACGCAGCGGTAGTCCCTGAAGGGGAACTGGGGCTAAAAATTGTGTTTTTTGATCTTTGAGTACAAAAATGTGTGTGGTAACGCCATTCCCGTTTTTTTTTCTGCAACATAAATTACAGTTCTACCTCTAAAGGGATTTTTGACATTTCTGAGGGTTTAAGGATTAAATCTGAACACTTCTCTTGCTTCATTTTTTGATAAAATCTAATGAAATAAAGGCATGTGCTGATTGATTTCAGGGGAACAATTTAGAAAAACCCTCAGGATTGATGTTTAGAGATGGGAAGAAGCGTATCGACTACATCTTGGTGTATAAGAAATCCAGCCTTCAGGTGGAGAAGAGGTGCACGTTTGAGAGGAACCTGCGGGCGGAAGGTCTAATGCTGGAGAAGGAGGTATAGAACAATATTTTTAACTAGATGTCTGTTGTATTTTAACATCATTTGTTTGGATTGACTCTTATCATCCTTAAGGAAAGAACACAGAACCACTAGTTCTATCAGAAAGACTTGGGAGGCAAGAGAACATATGAATACGATTTATTTAACAGTTTGAATGCAAAATTAAATGTTAAAGTTCATTACTTGCAGTTCCTGCCTGAAGATGAAGGCTGGGCGGAGCTTACCCCCGATGGATGGACAGAGACCAACCTTGTGGTGGTGGGGAGGATGGGGTCGAACACCGTCAGTTTCTGCGAACGTAGTAATGGGTGCAAACCGGGCTTAAATACTCCATATGTCGAGTTGTGATTGCCAAGATCTGTGGTTAATGAATGACGTGATTAAAGAATGACATGATATTAGAGTCTTCCCAGTAGAACTTGCATTAGAGCTCCCATTTCTTTTGACCAGTTTTGAATTCCAGTTGAGAATTGAGACACTAGCTCTGCTCCAAAGTCTTACTGTCTGCTGTCTGCAGGATGCTGACTTTTAATGCTTCCCGTCTGAAATGGAACCTCAGAAGTAAAACTCTTCATAGACCGCCGCTCTGTCTCTCCTAATGTGATGTGAAGACAGGAAACCTGACTCATAATTGATTCTAATAGAGTCTGATGTTAGCATGTTGTTACGGTAACTATGCAATATTGTAACAAACCGAATAAATACATATTGTTGCTAACTACATTTTGGAATAGCCTTCATGTAGCAATCTTGCATTAAAATGGTGCCTACATGGGCAGCTCACTAGGTTTTAGAACAAAACTAATGGCTATCAGTCAAGAGTCAAAAAGGCAGGGGTGGAGCCTAACCCTGATGGATGGACAGGGACCAACCTAGTGGTTGTGGGGAGGATGGAGGGGAATTTCAGTGCCATCATTCAGTACTTATACGTATACTCCAGTGTTCAAACAGTGATTGGCCAGACCAAATAGTCATGAATGAATGATGTGGCATTAGAGTCTTCCTGGTAGAACTTATGCTAAATCTATAATTTCTACCTCAGAGAGAAAGACTCAGAGGACAGATGAAATTTACATGGTATTTATTCCATAAAGTATTAACAGATGGAAGCACGCTACAATGATTCATGTCCAGTTGTATAGAAAATCTCTTTGTCAAAGGCCCCGTTCTTAGTCCAAATCGTGTAGATAGCAGATCGATGCAGTTTCGGCAGGTCCTGCCTGAAGATGAAGGCAGGGGCAGAGCCTACCCCCCAAATGAAATTTGAATTGATACCCACCAGTTGAGGCTTCTCTTAATTAGAATTCCTAAAATAAAACAATCATATAACAAATTAAGGAATAATAATAAATATTTATAAACAAATGACTGTATAAGGTATGGGCATGCGATGCCATGTTAGGCAGATTAACACACAAAGATGATGGTGTTACTTGAAAAGCCACAATAGGTCAATTTTGAGAAGCGCAGCGATAGGCCGGCTTACATTAAACAATAATAGTCAGTCTTACCTGATGGCCACGATAGGCCATGTTATGTGAAGGGTCCCGATAGGTCATTTTATGTAGAAGGCCCTGATGGGTTGTGTGATTTGGAGGGCCCAAAAACCTTCAATGGCCTTTAGCACACTGTACTTCACAGATGAGAAATAAATAGGTTTTCTCCCTCTCTGCTAAACCCCACTCTTTCAACCCTCACGGATCGCCAGAGAGGGATATATTTCCTGAATGTTGAGACCTCGCTTCTGTATCTTCTCTGTGACCACATCACAGATCAGAGCATCAAATAGAAAAGTTTCTCTTTCTCCTTATCACAGATCCATTGTAGCCATTGAACCAATGCACCGTCAGTGTGCTTTGTAGCACAGATGGCTATATGTGTGTGGCTTACGCAGCTTTTTTTAGGACCTCAGTAGATATTACCACTCAATAGTTAGGCCTGGTATCCCCGCAGCATCTGTGTCCCAACACCCTCATCGCCACTTATGCCTTGCCATGAGCCTCAAGGTGGTAAAGTAGAGGAGGCGACTCATTCGATAACATCTGCCTCGAATCTTCCCACCTGCAACCCCACAAGAGAAGCCAATGCACTGCTTCAAAAGACGTCGGGCCTGACCAACGAGGTGCAAACACTTGACTCTCACCCCACAAGAAAAGAGCCAAGCAAGAGGGGAGCTCCCTCACTGTGACAGTGAGTGCATTCAGCTCTCTCCAGAACCAAACATGCTCGCTCGGCAGCCTCGGCAGCAGCATGACTGAGCCACGAGGTGCCACAAGGGTGGAGCTTCCCACAGCGAACGTATCACAATGAATGCATTCAGCTCCCTCAAGATCTGAATGCAAACTCCTGATTCTCATCACTCTAAAGAACTGATGACATGTAATCCAGACACCCTTTTTTAAGCTCAGGCACTCCATGTGACGTCATCGGACTGTGTTCATTATTATAAGTTTGTGTGTCTTGTGTGGTTTCTTTGGTAACCGGTGTACTCTATTAGTAGCTGAACACCTGAACTTTACTTTATCAAACCTACTTTTCTTCTCCCAGATCTGTCCTACTATTTTTATCCTGAGCATAACTCTGGCACTATTTTTTTTTACCTCTACATCTCTTCTGTAGGTGTGCTTGTAATGTCCGAACATAACTTTTTCCAAACTTGCTAACAATATTTGCTTTTCCCAGTTCTGCCACTTTTCACATATGGAGACTAAATATGTTTTGACACTCTTAAAAATGAACAAAGCTGTAATCAACAAAGTAATAGTGAAATGAGGGGCTTAACCTTCAGGAAATGTTGACCCCCAGAGGTCAAAGTAATTATTCTTTTATTTTTATTATTTTTATTTGTTCTGATTAAAATGAGCATAACCTTCCTCACTCATTGTGACAACTAAACTATGGCACCCCCAATTATACATGTGTCAAAGATGCTAGAGCATCTTTTCTTTATTTACGGATATGACGAGGCGCGCACAGGCATGTATGTATGTATGTATGCAATTTCCCATGAAAACCATCCTGCTAGGTCTAAAATATAAACCCTTACCATAGTGAATCAGTGAAAGACAAAAACACATTTTGGAAGGATTAATAATGTATTGACTCATAAAAAAAAAAATGTATTTTGAAAAATTTTTTTTTTACATAGTGTACCTTTAGGTAACAAGTGAGATGGTTGTTGATTAAGTAAGGGCTAGCTAGAATGGAACCAAATGTATTGTAGTTATCAAATTACATTTCTTATAGATACATTTACATTTTTGAGATACATGCAAGGAGGGGAGATGGTACCCTCTTTTTGAACAGAGTCTGCTACTAACCAGCTAACTTACTTACAAACTAAATAATCCAATAAAAATTATAAAACCATTACATCTTAATTATATGTTTATAATATGCTGATAATGATTTGTCTTTCACTTTGACAGCCCTCATTAACAAACAGTGATATCCTGTTTGTGAAGATTCATGCACCATGGGACACGCTGTGTAAATATGCAGAGCAAATGAGCATTAGAATGCCCTTCAGGTAGAGGTCATTGTCATTGTACTGTGCTAAACTTCATACTCTACATAAATTCAATGTGATTATATGATATATGTATTTTACAGGAAAAAGTGTTACTTCACAGACTGGAAGAAAAAAAATATGGGAAGGTAAGATAATGCTGGTAGTTCCCTTTCAGTCGCTCACGTTCGACGTAGGTGATGTATCGACTGATTGGGATCACGCTTAGGGAGCCTGTCATCTTCGAGTACTGTTAAAATTAGCCAATACACATTGAGGTGTGTGAAATGCATCACACACTCCGCCCACGAGGCGTGGGTATAAATACGGAAGTGGATGCACGCACTAGTTGTCTTTCGCTTCGGAGCCGATCGGTCTTCATGTTGATGTCACTGTGTTATATTACAACGAGCGAGTGTGTCGGCGCTTCTTCAGGAAGTCTCTCCCGGTGCTGGTGGTTCTACAGCGTGAGTGCAGTGGTGGTCGCGAGCCCTTTGAGCTCTCAACTGCTGTTTTAACAGGATCACAATTCTGTGTAAAAATTGTGTTTGTTTGTCTGACGGCCGGTTGAGGGCGAAGAAAGTGAGTGCTTCACTGGTGCAGGCTGCTGGTGAGAGTTTTTCATTTCCTGAAAGAGCAACACGGGTGCGTTTGCGTCTTTTTCAAGATGTCATTCCACCCGTGCTTTTCTGGATGCGGTCGTTCCCTGTTTCGCTCTGACATAAAAAATTGTTGCATCACGTGTTTGGACTTACAGCTCGCTGAAGGAGCTTTTGTGGACGGTTCATCTTCCCATTGCGTGAATATGAATGTCACGGTGTTGAGATCGAGACTCGCCTTCATCCGCGAAGCGGGAATCCCCATTACCATGCCCTACCCACGGGTGCTTTGTGGGATGTGTGATCGGAGTATAGGGATGGATGTCTCGCCTGGTAACCATTCCCTGTGGGCTCCTCACTCCTCCATCACACCGCAGCCGGTGGAATTTCCTGTTGAACATGCTGGTCCCTCTGTAATGGACCGATCAGCCGTTTAGCCGATAGGATGTTGATAGCAGCATCAGAGGGTTATCTGGCCCCTGGAGATGATCACTTGGCTGCTTTATCTCCCTCTGGGATTGTAACCTTGCCCGAGCTTGATCCAGAATTGTCAGCTATGCTGAAATGGGCTGCCGGGCTCGAGTGGAGTCCTCCACTGTGTCCCGTTCAGTCTCGGTTGGAGGATTGGTATCTCGAGGTGGGCCGCGCTGGTTCTCACATCTCATTGCCTTTCTTTCCTGATGTGCATGGAGAGCTTACCAGGTTGTGGGCGGCACCTTTCTCTGCCTGAAAATGCCTGTATAGCTTTTCCCCCTGAAATACCCTTGACGGAGGAGCGGTTCAGGTTCGCGAGTCTATCCCTCCAGTGGTGCACCTGTGTCCGGTGGCCGCTGCCATTTGGACGGTGGATCCTCGTATACCCCCTAAGGCCCATGATTTCTTGTCTGTTCTGACGGGCAGAGCTTGGTGCTGCTACAGGTCTATCAGGCCAGGGCACTCATGGACATGCACGAGGCTAATGCACTCATTGGAGACCGTGCACTCATTGGTGAGCACCACACTGCATCCGACCTCGCCCTCTGGGGCATGAGTCTCCGCATCACCGATCCAATCCCTCCCCCCGGGTGCAGGCCGGGTGGAGTCTTCGTTTGTGTGTGTGTCTGTTCCACTGCTGGCTCCCAAAAAAGCGGAGCGAGCAGTACCCACACTTCAAAGGAAGAGCTAATTCCTCTGTTCCTGGGCCGCAAGAGGGCAAGTCTGGCAGTGTGCGACCCTGTAAAGCCTTGCACCACTCAGCCCCCTCTTGTTCGCCAGCACTGCAGTTTGGTATAGGCCAAACTATACCATCAGACTCTGCTTGCGATTCCTTTTTGCTCGGCTTCCGCCCAAGCTCAGTGATATTCGTCATACCTAGGTGTTGAGCAGATATCCTCCTAAAATTAGTGACATTTATCACACCTAGGTGTTGAGCAATGCTCCTGTCTTGTGTCCGCACATCGCAGTTTACTGGCGAAGGACGCGATGCAGCCGCTCCCTCCAGCCGATATGAAGGCCGGCTTCTATAAGCCCGTACTCCATTTTACACTAGAGAGGTGGGTCACAACCATCTTGGTCCTGTGTTAATTGAGACAGGCCCTTTTTCAAAAGCCTCCATTCAGTTTGTTACACAGAGATACATTTCCAAATGCTCTGTCCCCAAGATTGGTCTGCAGCGTTCGACCTGAGAGACATGTTCTTCAGATCTCTATCATTCTGCACCAGAGGTCATCCTGTGTTCATGCGTTTGAAAGGTTTTAAGTATCAGTACAAAGTACTACCCTTTAAGTGCTCATAACCAGTTGGGTCTTCAGGTCAACTGGGAAAGTGTAATCTTTTTCAGTTTGGAGATAGATTCGGTCCACCGCATCTCTGAAAAAGAGTATGTGGAATGTTATTGCTGTATAGAAGTGAGAAAGGGTCCCACTGAAACTCTTCAGAGGCTCCTGGGGCATATGGTAGATGCACCCGCATGGCTTCCTCCATATGAAGACCGCTTCAGCACTGACTTTACGGCTGAATCCCGAGGTGGCCGTAGCAGAGTGGCACGCTCCGTTTGAAAGCACCCTGGCCTGCCCACAAACCCTCAGTCCGTAACAGACTTTTTAATTCTCCAGGTCAATGGCTCCTAGAACAAGTGTCCATCAATACCAACTGTGGGGCCACGTACAAAGGGCATGCAGCAACGGAGGTCTGGGCCCTCCGACTGCATTGGCATCCATTACCTCAAGTTGCTTTCAGTTCACCTTTCTTTGATACATGCTCAGCGATCATGTACTGGTCGGAAAAGACAACATGGCAACCGTTGAGGTACGCTCCCCTCGCATTTTGCAACTCGCCCGCCACCTCCTCCTTGGATTCAGAAGCATCTGATGTCACATCATTCCACTTATTACTTCTGGCCTGCTCAATCGTGCCGCTGATGAGCCTCACGACAGCCTCTGGCCTAGAGAGAGTGGAAACTTCGTCCCCCAGGCAGTCCTGCTGTTTGGGACCACTTCGGGGTCGCACAGGTTCATCTGTTGCCCCTCCGGTCTCGTCTCTGGGCCATTTTTTTTTCTTCTGTCTGAGTGGGGGAACCCCTCGAGCTGCCCCCGGGGACCCTGCAGGAATGCGTTCCCCAGTGAGCCTTCTTGCAGACAACTGTGCTAAAGTGAGAGAAGAGACGGAGCAGGTATTGCAAGTTGCCCCTTATTGGCCCAACCAGACATCTCCTCTCTACAGCCTTCCTGATTACTTCCTCTGAGTACCTTCTCAGGGATGGGCATGATGGCACCCGCGTTTAGACCTTGGAGAGTCCCAGGTCTGGTTCTAAAGAACGGGACGCGGAGTTTCTGGTTACTACCACAAGAATGTTTTTGCAGTAGAGACCATCACTTCTGTGAGAGCACCCTCTCAAAAATGAGGCTTGCTCCCCCTTAGAAGTATAACCTATTCATTGAATTGAGTCTTCTCTCCTTGCACGCATTTTCGGTCAACAAATCGTGCCTAGAATTCGGGGCCGGCTAACTCTCAAGATATTTGAGACCCCAGCCTGGATATTTGCCCAAGGTTCTTACCTTTCCTACGGGACCAGGTGGTGAGCCTGCAAGTGCTGCCCCGGAGGAGGCAGACCCAGCCCTGGCTTTTCTCTGTCCGTCGGCTCCATTGCAGTTATATGTGCTCAGAATGCAAAGCCTGGACCTCAGACCAGCTCTTGTCTGTTACGGAGACCAGCAGAAGGGAAGGCTATTTCCAAGCAGGGGTTGGCCCACTACATGTGGTTACCTTCATCTTGGTGATTTCCCAAGGTGCAAGTGCCCACCTGGGTGGTAAACTCCTTTCAAGTGAGTGTAGTGCTCCCTCCTAGGCATTGACACAGAGTGTCTTGCTGAACAGATGATAAATAGAGTTGGGGGCTGGACGACACCTATCACGTTTGCTAGAGAACTAGCCTATGTGTGGAACCACTGCTTCCCGTGGGCTCCCTTCACATGAAGCCAGTTTCACTGTAAGCCCGGTTCGAAGTGTCGGCTTGCGGCGCCATTCCCCTCCTATGGACTGGAAATGTGCGCAAATCTTGCTCCAGTGAGTTCCCTTTATTAGCCGAACCCTGTCGAGTTCCTCCATACCCTTCAGCAACGGATGTGACAGAGCGTCCGAAGCCAGATCTTTCACTTGTATACACTGGTGGAACCTGTTAGGCTGGGTCCATATGTTGTGATCCCTATGGCGATCCCATATGTGTATTCATCCACTGTACGGCTCCCTGCGGCGAGCCCGGTCTTCCGCCCAGTCCATATGTGTATTCTCCTCATGTTACCTCCCTACGGGCAGGATGTGGCTTCCGCAGCGTATTCCCTTCCAATGAAAGAGAACGCTTTCCCAGTGCTCTTGTGGAACAGCAGTGACTTCCCTGACCTAAGCCCTGTCCCATCTCCGCCTCAAATAATGCGGCGGGATCAGAAGGCTTTTGTCTAGGCACTGGAAGATGGCAGCACTAGTGGCGTTTTAATTGGGATCCCAATCAGTCGACACGTCAACTATGTCGAACGTGAGCGACTGAAAGGGAACGTCTTGGTTCCGTATGTAACCCTCGTTCCCTGAAGGAGGGAACGGAGACGTAGTCCTGTCGCCACTATTGATCGACCACCGCTGACTCCGCGTTACGCTCGGCTCCTCAGCGAAAAAGAACTAGTGCGTGCATCCACATCCGAATTTATACCCGCGCCGCGGGGGCGGAGTGTGTGATGCATTTCACGCACGGCAATATGCATTGGCTCATTTTAACAGTACTCGAAGATGACAGGCTCCCTAAGTGTGATCCCAATCAGTCGACATGTCGACAACGTCTTCTTTCCCTCCTTCAGGGAATGAGGGTTACATACGTAACCGTGACGTTCTTACTGTTCTGTGTTTCCACAAATATGGCATTGAGTTAATTATTTATTTTATTTGCATTATAGTCAAAAACCCATTAAGTACTAAGTACTTTGTTCATTTATGTGAATTTTAATTTGAGTCAAACTATAGCTGTGGAGAATAATACATTTTGTTAAGTTAATTAGCTTGATATTTGTTTTGTGTCTGAGGGACTAAATCAGGCTTGATTTAATTTGCATAAGAAAACTCTAGAAGGGACTTAAAATGTTTAAAATGGAGAAACTACTATTAAACTAACTGTTGTTTTTTATTTATTGGAGACAATAACAAATTTTTTTGACAAATGCAAATGTATCTCTACAGTCAATTTCAGCTAAGATTTCGTCAGTTGAAAAGCTGGCTACCCAGGAACCCTATGAAACTGGATAAGGAGGCATTACCAGATCTGGAGGAAACGGATTGCTACACCGCCCCCTTCAGCAGGGCCAGAGTGCACCAGTATGTTTCTCTTTCATGACCTTGTTATAATAAAATCTTATGTTTTCTCAAATAATCTCATATAGGCCTAATTTATGACAGAACAGGCCTCCTTTATGACAGAACATTGCATGACACCTTTTGCTTTCTGGAAATATGATTGGTGGGTGACCTGAGGGTGGCACTCTAATGATGACTGACAGGCATGCATAGAATGCTATATTAGTATTGCCTTAATGTAGTATTTATTGCTTCTGAATGTTGCTTTAATATGTTACAAGTTGTGGAAGAATTCCAGTGAGAAAAAGAAAGTCAATTCCATTCTCAGAACAAACATAAAACAACAGAACTATATAGAGGCAATTCACATTAGCACGTTTAAACTTTCATTAATTTGATATGAAGAACAGACATGCCAACTAGTTACTGACCTGATGGAAACTAATACACACATAGCTGAAGCGGATCGATATCGTCTTGGGCTGGAGCGAGGTTCACGTAAGGTAACATGAAAATAAGTGAGGTCTGAAATCTACGGAAGCCCTTAAGGCCACAATATACTTCAAGCGAAATCAAAGAACGAACAGATGTGACATCGTTTAAACATTTTTTTTATCTAACCGCCACCGATCAGTCACCATGGACACTAACCACATTCATCACAGCTGTTCGTCGTTTAGTTAATTGTCACTGCGTATTTAAGTTCCTGTCTGTGTTTTGTTTAGTGTCTGGTATTCTTACCTTTCAGTCATCTTCGTCTTCCTTGCATCGACCCGTGACAATAGCAAAAGTTGTTCTCTAAGTTACACTACTGCGCCAACAGGTGGCGCTATAGAACTGAATATCAATGATGGGGTGTATTATATATCCAGCTTACTGTGTTAGTTTATATTGGCCCAGATTATACACGACCTTACTTCGTGATCGCTATAATTCATACAGTATTGTGAGCTGACAAGTAATAACTTAACTTATAAATGTTAAATGCTTGAATCAATATTATTTTGCTTGAAAGTTAATCTATTATCATTACGTTCTATCTGCTAGATGCATGACTCGTGACTACCACAAACTTATTGCTTATTAATGTTGTTGATGTCACTGTATAGTAGGCTATTCTGTTTGCACCCTATTTTTATGTGCATCTTTAAGACACCTTTTTTAATGATCACAGTCTTAGTAACTGTGTCATTAGCTTACCTCACTGTGTCACTCAATGTGTGTGTACGTATCTATCTATCTATCTATCTATCTATCTATCTATCTATCTATCTATCTATCTATATATATATATATATATATATATATATATATATATATACGTTATCTTGCAAATTCTATCTCGCCAGCCATTTCTATATCATTTTATTTCTTGTAGGTCTGCCATTAATTTATAAATGAATGTATCTTAATTTGCTAAAATTATACTTAATGGTCTTAAAATAGGCTCTGTTTTCTTAAAGCAAAATTTGCTAGCACTTTATTTTACAGTCCTGTTCCCCATGTACATAGTATATACTTATTATAGTAATTGCAATAACTAGGTAATAACTAGGTACTAAACTCTGAACCTACCACTAAATCTAACCATAACCCGTGTAGTTACCTTTCTTGGGTAAGTACACGTAAGTGCACGTACTGAAAAAAAATAAAAATAAAAATAACAACCCAGCATTTTTATTCTGATTTCTTTCTTTTGATTTGAGGTGCAACATGACCTGAACATGTTTTTGACAGGTTCTGTGAGATTCATCAAGGAAAAGACACCATTCTTTAATTTTTTTGTCTGTATACTGAGACAGCTGGAAGTAATCCACACAATCTGCTCTGAGCTTGATGTGTTGGGTCAGCTCAGCTGCAATCCTCTCTAATTTGAAATTTACACTGACATATTAAATATCTGAGGTCTGATCTCTAGGCTGCGATAGCGTATTAATCTTTACTCTATTCAGTCAAGTACATGAATGCATGCAACCTACTACACATTTGTGTATTAAAACAATGTACTTTATTTTATTTTAGCTTTACCATCAACAACAGAGAGACGTTTTTCTCAAATTCAACCAGAAGCAGAATAGTACATCATGTACTACAGCGCACAAAGTATGAGGACGGGAAGTCTAAGATGGGTAAGAGGTCAGCTTAATCACCCCTGAAACCATCTTCATCTAACATGTCATGCACATATTTTTCCTCGCTCCAGTCTCTATTATCCATCTTTATCATATACACAATGATATATCATGTCTCACACATGATATATCTCACACATTAATCTTTTTATTCAGTATTTTTTATTAAAAATAAATTTACAAAATTCATTTACAAAATTGGTTTAATTGGTAATATAATTTATGTTAAGGACTTTTTTCTTTCCCGACAAACAGCTTAAGATCTTATTGCATTGTGAAATCTTTTGTATCATGACATAATAATAATAATAATACAGTTTTTCTCAGTCGCTTTGGTGCATTTCTCACATCACTATTTATATTTGCACAACAGTTAATGCAGTTCCCTTTCAAGGGAACTCGAGCTGCGTCAAACGCTGTGGGAACGCCCCTGCGTTGTGCATCATGAAGCACGTATGGAATCAGCCCAATGGAGAGATGGAACGTCACAGGCGGGTGACGTCATCGACCAGGAAACTATAAAGCACCCCATAAACACAAGCGCAACAGCTTTCTGTGCCTTCAGTCGCGCTATATGGGAATCTGTCCCTGTGTGAATATTGTCTGTCTTTACATACTCTGCACCACACAAACAATTTATATATATATATATTAGTGCTGTCAAACGATTAAAATATTTAATCGCGATTAATCGCATTAATGCCATAGTTAACTCGCGATTAATCGCACATTTTTATCTATTCTAAATGTCCCTTGATTTCTATTTGTCTCATTATTTTTTCTAATTTTAATGCTCTTATCAACATGGAAAAGTGGATCAGCAGTAAGTTTGTTCTTAGCTGTGGTAACCATGTGCTTCTGTCTGAAGTCATCCATTGTAGAGCTTAGATCGGGCCCAAAAAATCAAGCCCGACCCGAGCCCGTGCGCATTGTGTCCGAGCCCGGCCCGACACATAAACTGTAATTATGAGCCCGAGCCCGATTTAAACCCGTCCATTTTTTTAATACGTGGGTCGTTATAACTGACGTTCTCAACTACTTTCTATGTTACTTTCTCCCGCCCGCAACATTTTTGTCCCGCTCCCGCCCGCAAATAGACTCTTTTTTTGTAGGCTACCTCCAAATACTTTCGCCTATGTGTCGCCACCATACACATCAGCATAAATACTCCTGATAAATTATTTGTTATTAAAGCATTAACACACAAATCACTGTTATAACATAAAAGCAAGCAGGCTACTGAGTGCATGGTTTGGCATTACTGAATGCTCGCAAAGTGTGCTCCCTTAATAATTCCTAAAAAGCTGACATCAGTTCATCGCAATCTCACACATCTGTTATTATCAATGAAGCTGACTGCACAATGCATCTTTCATAATATATACACTTTGTTTGTTATAATTTGAGGATTTGCCAGCATACAGAATTCAGCACTGAACAAAAAGTCAGCTGAGGGGAGTCTATTTTAAATGCTTCTGATTGGCCATTGCGTTCAAGAAATCAACACATATGTCTGTGATTGGCTACATCCCTCAACGCTGCAAACATGTTATAAAAAGAAACTCTGGCCTGTAAATTGTTTCTATTTAGTTTTAGTTGTTCTTGTTGCTTTTCTGCAACATATGAATAAAAATGTATTAGTTTTTATGTTTTATTCATAGATATTTCTAGTTTGCGGGAGTCCCGCGAATCTTTTTATTGTCCCGTATCCGCACACAGAGTGAGTGCATTACCGCTCGAGCCCGCCCTCGCACTCGGCCATCAAATCTAGTCCCGCACCGCACTCTATTGCGTTGAGAGTGCACGTCTCTAGATCGGCGTCTTGCGCTCGCGCCATCCACTCAAAACGTAACGTTAGCCTACTACTCTTTGGCCGGCGCGCAAGCCCAAAAAGTACGTCATGCGTGCCTGTTGTTTTGTTTCCGGTCTAGCTATCCGGTGTGATGTTGTAGTTGTTCTAACGTTACTAGTTGTTGCAACAGCATTTGAAAAAAATACAAAGTTTGCTTGGCCAAAAAGAGCGCTAATTTGCGATAAAAAAAATTGACGCCGTTAAAATGTGTTTGCGTTAACGCGGTTAATAACGCGTTTAACGCACAGCACTAATATATATATATATATATATATATATATATATATTAAGAGAGATATGGCGAACGAACAGCAGTTTAGGAAGTGTGTCCCTCTCTGCTCGCGTTATTTTACGAGTGGGGATACACACGTTCTTTGTGTTGTTTGTTTGGGAGTGCAGCATGCCCAGTCAGCTCTCGAGGGAGCTGATTGTGAGCATTGCGAGCGTCTGCCATTAAGGACGCTCCGCTCCCGCCGGGCGCTCTTCGAGGAGAGCGGTGCGCGCTCCCCGCGGTTCGGGTCCCGCTCTTGCCGAGGCACAGCGACGACGCGTATCGTGGGGATCGCAGATGGATCTCTCAGCGGGGTTAGAGACGGGCTCTGCCTTATCTCTCCCTTCACCTGTGAGATCCAGTGCCTCAGTCCCGTGTTCGGAAGCACGCGCTGCGGTTTCTTCCGCTCGGGCTGAGGCACCAGTTATAAATGAGGGAGATGTGGAGGATTCGCCACCTTACACTCCCGAAAGTGATGAGCTAGTGGAGGTATTAACAAGAGCTGTAGAAAAACTCAGCATTGTATGGCCAGTGACTAGACAGGAGTCTGTATCTAAATCAAAATTAGATGAGAGATTTTTGCCGTCACGAGTGCAACCTCCACGCCGGTGCTTGCCGTTTTTTCCCGATCTCCACACTGAGGTGTCGAAATCGTGGAAAAAAACGGTGTCATATAGAGTGTTTAGTCCCCAGACTTCAACATATTCTAATATTGTGGGGGCAAAATCATATGGTTATTCGGCTATGCCTCGCGTGGAAGAGACGCTTGCGAGTTTTCTCTCCCTCAAGGCTGCGTCATCTGTTAAGGCACCGGCATTACCCACCAAGCCTCTTAAAAAAGAAATATTTCGGTTTTTGTGGGTAAAGCGTATTCGGCGGCGGGTCAGGCTGCGTCATGTCTGCATACTATGTCTATTATGCAGGCATATCAGGCTGACCTGCTGAGGGACGTGAGTGAGAGTGAGGAGGTCAGTGCTGACGTGGTTCGCGAACTGCGTCAGGCTGCTGATTTATCCCTGCGCGCAACCAGAGAGTCGGCCAAGCTAGTGGGTCGATCTATGGCAGCTCTGGTGGCCGCAGAAAGACATCTATGGTTAAATCAGACAAATATAAAAGAAAAAGAAAAAGCTTTCCTTTTAGACAATCCTCTCTCGCCCCTGGGTTTATTTGGCGATGCTGTAAATTCTGTCATCGATAAATTCCAGGAGAAGGAAAAGCAAACAACAGATTTTAAGAAATTTCTACCTTTAAAAATTCATGTCCCTGGGGCTGCTGGGCGGGAGCAGCCCCGGCCATCTGCGAGCTCATCATATAGGGCGCTGAAGCAGAGTGTCGCGTCTCGTGCTCCCCCTGCTGGACAGTGGGCTCAGCCGCGGCACTCTCAGCCGAAATCTCCCAGTAATAGAACTGATCTGAGGACAGTTATATTAGCTAAGAAGGCTTCGGCTAAGAAGAAGTCCCTGCCGGTGTGCCGTTACAGGGCGCTGCGTTTGCTGCTCAAGTTACACCAGAGGCCAGTCTCGAGAGACTGGTACCCTTAGTAGAATTTCTGGCAGAGTGGAAAAGCCTTCCAAAAATATCTCATTGGGTCCTGCAGACAATAGAAAGGGATTATGCTATCCAATTCAGGTGTCGTCCACCAAGATTCAGAGGGGTTCTGCCTACAGTGGTGGGCCCCGAGCAGGCTCTGGTTATGGAACAAGAGGTGAAAGCACTCCTTCAAAAGGAGGCTATAGAACGGGTTCCTCCTCCCAGTGTGGAGTCAGGCTATTACAGCCGATATTTCATCGTTCCAAAATAGGATGGGGGGTTGCGTCCAATTTTAGACCTGCGCATATTGAATCGCTGGGTAGGGAAGCCAAAATTCAAGATGCTCTCTATCAAGCAGATCGTGTCACAAATCAGATCCGAGGACTGGTCTGTCACGATAGATCTAAGGGACGCGTACTTCCACATTTCCATCCTTCCACAACACTGGAAGTTCCTGAGATTCGCCTTCAGGAGCGAGGTGTACCAGCACAGGGTTCTTCCGTTTGGCCTAGCTTTATCTCCCCGCACTTTCACGAAATGCATGGACGCAGCACTAGTGCCCCTGAGGCTTCAGTGTGTTTGTGTCCTCAATTACATCAACGATTGGTTGATTTTAGCTCAGACAGAGCAGATGCCGGTTCGACATTGAGATGTCGTTTCGCGTTCATATCAGGAAGTTGGGGTTGAGGCTGAACGCAAAGAAAAGTGTATTATCTCCTCAGAAGACCACTTTTCTGGGTGTCGTTTGGGTTTTGGTTTCGATGCAGGCGCGACTCGCTCCGACCTGCATCGTTTCTAATCTCTCAGCTGTGAAACAAGTAAAGCTAGGCCAGCTACTTACTGTAAAACAGTTTTAGAGACTGTCGGGTCTGATGGCAGCAGCGTCCGACGTTATACCTTGCGGCCTGTTGTACATGAGATCGCTACAGTGGTGGCTCAGGACCAAGGGATTCTCCCCGAGGGGAAATCCGCTCCACACGGTCAAAGTCACGCGGCGCTGCCTTCGTGCTCTGGTCATGTGGAAAGAAACTTGGTTCCTATTCAAAGGGCCTGTGTTGGGGGCTCTTTGTCGTCGCGTAACGCTAACGACGGATGCTTCCCTCACAGGGTGGGGGGCGGTCACGAGTGGTCGTCCAGCCCAAGGGCTGTCGCAGGACCATCATCTATCACGGCTTATAAATTGTCTAGAGATGTTGGCGGTGTTCCAGGCTCTGAAACACTTCCTAGCAGACCTGAGAGGTCATCATGTGTTAGTTCAGTCAGACAACACGTCGGTGGTCTCTTATATAAATCATCAGGGGGGCCTGCGGTTTCGCCGGCTTTACAAGTTGGCCCGTCAGATCCTCCTGTGGTCCCAAGGGAGGTTACTATTTCTGAGAGCAATGTATCTTCCTGGGTATTTGAATGTGGTAGCAGACCCCCTGTCGAGACAGGGGCCGAGGCCGGGGGATTGGAGACTCCATCCCGAGGTGGTGGAGCTCCTTTGGTTGAGTTTCGGTCGCGCCGAGGTGGGCCTATTCGCTTCCAAGGAGACCACGCATTGTCATCTGTGGTTTTCCATCAGCCATCCAGCCCCTCTGGGGTTGGACGCTATGGTGCAGCCGTGGCCGAGGTCACGTCTGTTCACCTTTCCCCCGATTGCTCTGCTGCCTGGAGTTCTAGAGAGTGTTCGCCGGGACGGGGTCAGCCTACTATTAGTAGCCCCGTTCTGGCCGGCCCGAGTATGGTTTGCGGACCTGATTTTTCTCCTGGACGGCTCTCCCTTGGAGCTCCCGGTCAGGAGGGATCTACTCTCTCAGGCGGGCGGCATGATATTTCACCCCCGCCCAGTATTGTGGGCTTGGCCTCTGAGGGGGCCCAGCTCATGAACTCTGGTCTCTCAACCGAGGTTGTTGAGACCATTCTTCACTCCAGAGCTCCATCCACGAGGAAGCTTTATGCCTTGAAGTGGAAACTCTTCACTTCTTGGTGTGCAGAGGACCTGCAGTTAACCCAGTTAACTGCCCAGTGGGTGCAGTGCTGGAATTCCTGCAGGAGCGCTTCTCCACAGGGCTATCCCCCTCCACACTAAAGGTGTATGTGGCGGCACTGGCTGCTTACCACGTCCCTTTCAGTGGAGTTTCTCTTGGGAGACACCCGCTTATAACTCGTTTCCTTCGTGGCACACTGGGGCTGAGGCCAGCAGTTCGTACGAGGGTGCCGGCCTGGGATCTGGCCATCGTATTAGAAGGTCTTTCCCTAACTCCTCTTGAACCTATCGAAGAAGTTCCTGAGAAGTTTCTCACGTTTAAGACTATCTTTCTTCTTCCTATCTCCTCACTAAAGAGAATCGGAGATTTGCAGGCTCTGTCGGTTTCACCCTCGTGCCTGGAATTTTCGCCTGGCATGGTTAAGGCTTTTCTGCATCCTAGACCAGGTTACGTTCCCAAGTTCCCTACTAATGTTGTTAGACCTACAGTTCTGCAGGCCTTTTATCCTCCTCCCTTTCTGTCGTCTGACCAGGAGAAACTTAATTTACTCTGCCCTGTTAGGGCGTTAGACGCCTATGTCCACAGAACTGCCCTGTGGAGGAAGTCAGAACAACTATTTGTGTGCTTTGGGCCACCCAAGAAGGCGTGTCCCGCGTCTAAACAGAGAATGAGCAAGTGGGTGCTCGAGGCTATCTCACTTGCCTATGAGTCGGCTGGTCAGCCTTCACCTTTGGCTGTACGAGCCCACTCTACCAGGAGTATGGCGGCTTCTAAAGCCTTACTGTCAGGAGTTTCCCTCAGTGACGTTTGTGATGCGGCTGGATGGTCTTCACCGCATACTTTCATTAAGTTCTACGACCTAGACTCAAGTTCTACCCCTGGGGCACAGGTGCTCTCGGCCTTTGTGCGCTAGTTCTCACATGGCGGTCACTTGGTCCTATGGCGACGTGGGTATTAGCGTTCCCACAGCGTTTGACGCAGCTCGAGTTCCCTTGAAAGGGAACGTCTCGGTTACGTATGTAACCCTAGTTCCCTGATAGGGAACGAGACGCTGCGTCATTCCACCATACTCCCGGCATTCCCGCTAGCGCTTCCTTCAGGCCTATCAGAAGCTGTTGCGCTTGTGTTTATGGGGTGCTTTATAGTTTCCTGGTCGATGACGTCACCCGCCTGTGACGTTCCATCTCTCCATTGGGCTGATTCCATACGTGCTTCATGACGCACAACGCAGGGGCGTTCCCACAGCGTTTGACGCAGCGTCTCGTTCCCTATCATGGAACTAGGGTTACATACGTAACTGAGACGTTCTCAAAACAATTAGTACAAACTGCAAAACCTAGTTGATAACCTGGAAAAGCGTGTCACTTGCTCACAATGGATAGCTCATTCCTCAAAAGCAAGTATTCATGTCAATGAAAGTGTCCGTGTCATCAAGAGGAAAAGTTCTGACACCATTGTTTATGAACAAGATAGTCAAATAGCTTTGTCATGTTTTCATTATGACAGTTTACTCTGTAAATGTTTTCCAATGCAAAAAAGCCAGATCTTGGTGACACTACCTGAAAATGCTCAAGCCAGCACTATATACTATTTGCACAGCCATTTGAAAACTACAGTAAAGTTACACATTACTGTATTTAGCGAGGTAACTGAATACAAGACACTGAATATGTATGTTTCACATTCTTACTGCATATCCTCTTTGCAATTCTAATTCGTTCACAGCATTGAGCAAAGGAAAAAATACACCCTTATTTAGAACAAACATAAACTCCCTTTGTGTAGAGCTGTGCACAACTGTATTGCAGTACATATTGGAACTGAACATACAACATACATAGTACTGTAAATCATTCATGCACATCTAGACGTTCCTCTCTGTCTGACCACATAGGTTCTCCTGAGAGAAATTGTTCAATTTAGACAATAGAGACATTTTCAGGGAAAAAAAAGATAAAAAATTTGTACAATTTGCTTCACAGATTTTTACAACTAGTTCAACATTTTTGTCTGTGATGACTCAAGCAATGAAATGAGGACTATAATGCTATATGGAATGACTATTCAGCATTCACAAGTATAGTTCATTTTGACTGACATGACATAAGCAAACTATAATGTTATAAAACAGCAGAGAGTTGTATGAAAGCAATTGATGCATGTACAAAAGCATTTGCAATTTTTTGGAAGGAATGGGAAACTGCTACTATGATGTGCACAAATGATTAAATGTTGTGGAGGTTGAACTAACTGTTGTGTAAATGTAAATAGTGATATGAGAAATGCACCAAAGCGACTGAGAAAAACTGTAATTCCATCACTTAATTCCCAAGAAAATTATGTCACAAGGTGGTCAAATGATAGATAGATAGATAGATAGATAGATAGATAGATAGATAGATAGATAGATAGATAGATAGATAGATAGATAGATAGATAGATAGATAGATAGATAGATAGATAGATAGATAGATAGTAGGGTACTTAAAACTTAAACTATTTTTTTAATGAAATTCAGAGTTCTAGTACATGAATCTACATGAATCTTTGTCAACTTTCTGTTAGTAAATATTTGAAGAGCTGTGTTATTGTTTTATCTGCAACGACCTACAGTATCCCTTTGAACGTTTTATCTGAATATGGATTTCCCCCCCTAATCTTTCTGTTAGTCCTCTTAATTTAATGTCACGCTCATGCCCTTCTTATTTGGCTTTCTTGTCTGCTCGCTCTTGTGGTTTTCAGCTGATTAAAAGCTGGTCTTGCCAGTCGGATTTTCATGTTAATAAATTGATAATGACTGCCCACTCGCTCAGACCAGATCAGATTGGGAGAAGAACTCTAAATTGTTTACATTGTTTACAAAACTGGCTTTATTAAACCTTAGAGTTTTAATAAAATCAAGCAAGGTAATAGTCAAACGGCTCTTTGTTCACAGAAATCTGTCTCCATGTAATATGCTTGGTCAGTAATGCATGTTTTGTACTCAATATAAGGCTCACAATACAAACTATCGATAAAAATTTATCAGGTTACTTGGTTCCCTGAGAAGGGAACGAGATGCTGCATCATACTTGTTGACCCTATGGGAACGCCTTCAGTGTGTGTCAGTGTCTGGAGCACATGGAAAATCCTGCCAATTCTATTGGCCGACAGTGGTAAGGTGATGGTGGAACTGATGCTATGGGGACATTAATACCCTCGCCACCATACTAAAAAATGACTGCCTAAGAAGATTTTTAAAAGTATGTACAAGCACAGACCCTGTGGGCAGGAAAAATAGATTAACCCAACAAGACCTGGAAGTCTAGGGTTTAATCCATATCTATGCTGTAAAATCCTATGAGTATGTTTCTAGAGGCTGCCCTGCCACAGCACAAAAATCCTGCAAACATGCACCCTTGGATAACACCTTAGAAAAGCCATACTCCGAGTAGAGCGAGCTCTAATGCAAAAGCCAGACCACGTGCCTCGTTGGCAAAAGAAATCGCATCAGTAATACTGTACGACAAGCACTGCTTGGTGGCAGCAAAACCTTTGCTGCGCCTCCCTAACAGACCAACAGTTTATTAGGTTTACACCACAAGCCTGAGTTGTCAACATAAATCCTAAAGGTGATGATACACTTGGCAACTTTTTGAGGAATGTTGCTGAGGAATGTTGCTGAGGAATGTTGCTGGGCAATGTTGCCTTCAACCGGGAACCAGGTGAGACACAGGGCTCGCGACCAATCTAAATTATCCAGATATAAATATGTTGCCCATTCTCAGTGGGAAAGTGCCCAAGCAACAATCGCTCGGCAACATTGCCCAGCAACATTGCTTAAAAGTTTCCCTATGTATCATCACCTTAAAAGCTTCCCTGTGTATCATCACCTTAAGGGCCCTAACTGGATACAAATGGTAAAGCATCTCCTGCTCCGGTTAGTTCAAATGGCAAAGGGAGAATGATGAAAAGATGAAAGGTTGAAGAAGACACCTTCAGATCTGAATCCTTCCAAGGGTGCAATGACTTTGACTAAGCAGGACGCTGCAACTGAAATTGCCTGCAAGTCTTCAACTCTTTTGAGCAAAGTTAGCGCCAATAACAGAGACACCTTGAGATTCATAAGCTTCTCTGAAGCTGACACCAAAAGTACAATGAGGGCAAGAAGCTAGAGACCAGGGAGGTTCCCACAGAAGATGTGGGAGATGAAAAAATAGCCTCAAAAATAGGATTGAGGCCTCTGGCTCTTGGACATGGTGAGGGATAAACTGCTGAAATGCTGGCATTTGTTTTTTTTAGCCGCCCTAAACCTGTCAGGAATAGCGTTGACCGCCTTGCCGAACAGGCCAAATGGCGATATTAGGGCATCTAGCAGAAAAGGTTTTTACCTTTTCCTTTTCTCGAGACTAAGACTGTTCTTGAATTCTACAACACTACATATACATATACATATCTTCTTCTATGTTCTACAGCAGGGGTGTCAAACTCAGTTCCTGGAGGGCCACAGCCCTGCAGAGTTTAGCTTTAACTCTAATTAAACACACCTGATCCAGCTAATCAAGTCCTTCAGGCTTATTTAAAAACTACAGGTATGTGTGTTGGAGCATGTTGGAGTTTTACACCCCTGTTCTACAGGATAAAAAGAGAAAATTCAGGTTTGGAATGACATTTGGGTGGGTAAATTATGACAGACCTTTCATTTTTTTGGTGAACTACACATTCCCCATATTTATTTCAGACTTCTGAAGATGCTGAAGAAGAAATTTCAACCAAAGATGAGCATTCTGTCATCATTTTCTCGCTGAGAAGTCATTCCAAACCAGTTTGCTCTTTTCCATTCACTTACAAAGAACGAGGACTTAAAGACAACAAAAACCCAATGACAGTTTCAAAAATACCATTTTATCTATAAAGAAATAGCCATTTCTTCATTCACCTATTTGTATAAATCCATTGTTCATTTTAGTATTCCAGTCCTTCACCACATACTCATCAAGCCTTAAAACTCCATTCATTATGATCAGCACTAATCGCATTATAAACATCACAGAACTGAAACAGTCCCGGTCAGTCAGTGTCCCCCATGGTCCTATGTGTGAGCGTGTATTTGCATGTCTCTGCTGGTCACACGGTCTCCGTCTCTCTGCAGCTCCTCCGTTGTGTTGTCTGTATCTGCTTAATTATTATGGCCATCACGAGCGGCTCTTCATGGGCCAGTCAGGGAGTTCATGGGAAGGTGCGTACAGTGCTGTACAGTCTCTGTTGTATGGGCACACAGGGATGCCCAAATATCATCACATCTCTAAAAGTAGCATCAGCAAGACAAAGAGATTGAGAGAAAAAGTGACAGCGAGTGCTTTTTAATGCAGTTTTGGGTAGAATCTCACAAATTTGAAATGTCCAGGTCAGATTTCACCACTATGCAAAAACCAAATATACAGTGGAATATATAATATTTAGATCTTTTTTGAGAATGTGATTTTTTTTTCTTTTTGTGCATTTCTGGCATAAATATTTAATATTTTGATTTGAGTTGCAATTATTTTACTATATTTGAATTTGACCTGGACATGTTCTAAACTGTTTTCGAGATTCATCCATTGAGTGAGTTATGGGGCCTTGAGCTTGCGCCAGTGTAAACCCTCTTATGACGTTAAAAAACTGTCAAGATTTTCTAAAGACACGCAGCGATTAAAAGGTAATTTTATGAAGGAGAGTATATAAATAAATCATGCAATGTGGTACTAAGGATTGTGGTAATCAATTTAGTTGTATTTGCGCCATTATTTAACGCAAATAAGCGTATATTATATGCAATAATGCATCTCAACAAATTTTTGCGCTTAACATGCTGAGATAGTTGCTGCTAGGAGGAGGCACCTCAGAGAACAGATAGAACAGCTTGATAGGACTTTTGCCAAAATCGTTTGCCACATCGTTTGCCAAACCATTATTTTAGATTTTTGTTTGTGCCGGTGTTGTTAATATATTACCCACGCAACTGATTATCATCGACCCTGCTTTTTGTTTGCGCCTCTATGCTAATTTGCGCAGCTCTTGGTATATTCTTTAATTTGAGCATTGTCAGATCCCCAGCAGAACTTTACACTCCATCTGCGCTTTTATGGAATTGCGGTCTGACGTTAATAAATTGACCTGTTTAATAAATCTTGTCCGATGTGTTTTAAACAGACTTACAATATAGAGACAGAACTAGGCAATTTAATGAGACAAATGCTCAATAATAAATTGATATTAAAGCAAGATTTAGGTTCCCTTTCGAAGGGAACTCAACAATACGTCAACGACGTTATGGGGAACGCCTCAGGCGTGACAGGTGTCTGAAATCACTATCAAATCACGTCAATCATATTGACCGGCGACAGCCCGTGAATCATTAGCGTGAATGATTAACGTGCGACCTGGAAGTATAAAGGGGCGCCTTGCAAACATGACAAACCATCTCATCGTCTTCAGGGACTGTTTGTTTGAAACGCTATTCAAGTATACGAAGGTAAGAGAAGGATGAAACGCACAGCTAAGGCAGATTGTTTTCGTAAGTGTGCCGACCCGTGTCCGAGGTTTCTGACACCGGCCGACACACACGAGCTGTGCGTTTTTTGCTTGGGTGAAGAGCACGCACGGGAGGTTCTCGAGGGAGCCCTCTGTGCTAACTGCGAGCGTTTGTCTCTTAAAACGCTCCGCTCTCGTCTGGCCCTCTTCTCGAGTGAAGGCGGTTCAGCGTCTGGACCCCACGGCGCGGGTCCCGCTCGTGCCGAGGCCGAGCGGCGACTTAAATCATGGGGCTCCCAGATGGAGCTCGTCGATCGCCTCGAGAGGGTTGTTAACCTCTCAGATGATTCGACGGCTGACGAGGGCGAACTGCAGGTCGATGGGGAAGATTACTCACCGACTGTACCTGCAGTTGATGCTCTTCAGGACGCGCAGGAGATGGCTGAGGAGGTGTATGATCAGGTAGATCCTGAACCTCCTCAGCCACCCTGCCCCGTGTATGCAGAGCTGGTGGATGTGATGGAGCGCGCTGTCAATAGGCTGCAGCTGCCTTGGCAGCGCGCTAGAGGAGAGATCGCTCGCGGTAGGCTCGACGATCGGTTTCTCCCCGGCCATACACCACCAGCTCAGGTGAGCCTTCCATTCCTTCCTGATCTTCACACGGAGATCGAGAGGGCATGGAAGAGCCCATACTCTGCCCGTATTCACCGACATCAGCGGGCCAGTTTCGCTGATGTCGAGGGGATCGGAGAGCATGGGTACGTGTCAATGCCGCCCATTGACGAGACGTTCGCGAACTATCTCGTGTCTGGGCGGGCAGCGACATTGAAAGCTCCAACCCTGCCATCCAAACCGCTAAAAACAACGGCTCGTTTGAATGGCAGAGCATACACGGCAGCAGGTCAGGCCGGTGCTGCACTGCACACCATGGCAGTATTACAGGCGTACCAGGCCGACCTGCTGGGGGATCTCGACCAGGGGGCAGGGATGTCCCCTGAGGCGGTGGCTGAGCTGCGCCGCACCACAGATCTGGCTCTCCGGGCCACCAAGCAAACCGCTGCCGCGATCGGACGGTCGATGGCGGCGATGGTGGCCACGGAGAGGCATCGGTGGTTAAGTCTAGCCGACATCGGGGAGAAAGAAAAAGCCTTTCTCCTCGATTCGCCGGTTTCGCCTTCCGAACTCTTCGGCACCTCCGTAGCAGCGATGGTGGGGAAGTTCAGGGAGGCGAAGGCGCGCTCAGCAGCGTTTAAAACTTGTATACCGCTGAGATCCGCGTCCGTACCCCGGCAAGCGGGAGAGCCTGGCCCTTCACGGTCTGAGGACCGTAGGCAGGGTCAGCGAGCCAGTGTCGCCTCTCGTGCGCCCCCTCCCTTGAGGAGCAGGTCGCAGAGAAGGCGTGACTCCCGCAACAGAAGAGATGTGAGGGAGGTTATCCAGCACAAACGCACACAGCGTTGGTAATGGATAACCTCCCCGGAGGGTCACGAAATCTGCCCTCTCTCTTCTGCCCCCCAGGCGTTCGTAACATCAGGCCTGGGGATGGGCCTATGATGAGAACTATGTTCTGATGGCCCACCTAGGCTTGGTTAGTGGAAACGCCCCTTTCAGGCATGTAAAGTGGCGGATCCCAGGTTTGTAAAGAACTATCTGGCGAGTCTTCACTTTGCACGCCGCAGGTGAGCTGCTGGTCTTTTCAAAGAGTACTTTTTGTGATTAAAAAATAACATATCTCTCTTTACAGACCTCGTTCCCTGTATAGAGTCATGGGGTCATGTCAAGGTAATAAGGTAAGAGAACTTTATTGGATTATCAGGGCCCTGAAGTTCCCCGTTGGGTGGCCAGAACGGTAACTGTGTTAGCCTTCGGGCTGCTAGCCACCTCAGGGTAGAGTGGTTGGTCTCTCTCTTTAAATTGTTTTACTTAGAGTGTTGACTGACGCTAGAGCTTCAGATAGATCTTATGTCCGGCCCACAGGTCCGTTTTGACTTTTTCCTGAGTATGTCGCCCCTTGAGCTCTGTTTGGGTTTTCATTAGGCTGAGCGATTCTGCAGCCCTTTGTATGGAATAATACAGACTATATTCTTTAGTAAGGCTGTGGCTCCTCCGAGCCCTCAGATAGATCTATGCTTGCAGGCTGGCCCTCACCAGGGCCGCCTCTGTAGCTGGCCTAGGCTGTGCCAGGGATATTAGAGGCGCTCTGCTAAAAATTTTAGCATTTCTTCCTCTGACCCTTCACTGTGTGAATGTTGGTTTCTAGCATCCCTGTATAAACAGCCTCCTCCCGTGGGAGTCGTTAGGCCAAGGCCCGCCCCCTTCTCTGCATTCTGGGGTGACTAGAGTAATGCAGCGTGGTGCTGAGGATGGTTTGTAAGGACATGGTAGGCCTCAAACAGGCCTCCGTGGTATATATGTCTTTATTGAGCAGGGTTAGGCCGTCTTTCGCTTCACGAAGAAGACTGGGTTTCCTGCCCGACCCTGCCATGCAGAACTGGCCTATGGATTTAGGCCGCCAGTTTAGGCTTCACTCACCTCGCTGAGCTACTGCTCGAGCGCTAGGTTGTAGGTGGTTGGCTTTCATTCAAGCCCCACTCCCCTAGGTTGGGCACAGATACATTTCTGTCACCCCTAGAGCCGCTGGCAGGCCCGCACCCTGATAACCTCAGGGTGAGGTGTGAGTATTCCCCTGTGATACAGGGTAGGTCTGAGCACTTCACTCCCAGTTCTGTTTTATCCCACCTCGCACCACTATGGCTCGGGTCGAGTATGAAGTAAGCTTCACTTCTTCTTTGGTCGAAGTACGCTCCCCTGAAGCCAGAGCATTGCCCTGAGCTGACGCCCATGCATAGATGGTAGGCCCCTGACTAACTGGGGCCTCCGTTGAGGCAGAGTGGCGTATGTTGTACTCCCCTTGTTTTAAGGGTGCTAGCTTTCTTGCGGAGTACACTGCCATGGGCAATGTGATTAGGCACCAGGATGCTGTAGGCGCTGTGTAAACAGTTTTTTCTGCCAACGAAGGCTGCGCCATTAGGTAGTAGGCCTCAGCAGGCCTCCTTGATTGGACAGCCCCCCAGAGGGCACTGTAGGCCAGCTCACTTTACGTGGTTGGCCTTGGTGGTTCGGGCAGTTGACTCACTGATGGGTAGTAGGCCTTAAACAGGCCTCCTCGGAGGTGAGTCCCAACATTGTGGGACATACCTTATAGCGCTACTGGAAGCCCATTAGTGAATTATGCTGTGTAGTATGGTTTCCAACAGTGTACTTTATGGCAGAATATGACTTGCTATTAGCTAGTAGGCCCGACCAGGCCTCCCTGATAGGCGAGTCCCCAGCTGGCTGGCCTTAGCAGGCCACCTTATACTTTGGATCAGGTAGTAGGCCTCTCCGGGCCTCCCTGTAACGCTCCCTAGTGGTGCTGGGTTTATGAAGCTAGTGGTCTCTTGCTATCAGTTTCAGCTAGCCTTAATAGGCAGCTGCTGAAGGCGAGCTTGCGCCCTGGCTCGCTAAAGTGTTCATTCTCTGCTAAAGGTTCCCTCCCGGAACCTTTTCTGCCTACAGCCTGGTTTGCCTACCAGGTAGACCTTGTGCTCCCCTCACGAGGGTCTCTATGAGCATGCGGCTTCCTGAGTCTGGTCAGACGGTCGTAGGCCTCTCGTGAGGCCTCCCAGTTAGATCAGCCCTTAGGCCTTCACAGGCCTCCTCAGTGTTTTGAAACACAGACACTGGGTTGATCCGTGGATCGAGTAGAGAAACTCCCCTCGCTAGCAAGGGTCGGAAAGCACTATGCTGAGTCATACTCTCCGGGATATCCCGTCTCTGAGATCCGGGCCGAGTGGTTCACTGCCAGCTTCGCAGTCCCTCGGGTTGGATGCCTTACTTAAGGCATTTGTCCAGAGGCTCTGTCTTCAGACAGACAGGATTTGGCCAGACTAAGTGTCTATGTACTGGCGCCAGGTCAGGCCGTCCTGGTGGCATTTCGGGGTGAGTACGTTCCCCTGAATAGTGACTGGCGGGGGTTCCCTTGGGTTCCCTAGCCACATTCCCTAGAAGGGACCCCTTCTAATTGGAAGCTGAGGTTCCAGGCCCGGAGCCGGCCCAGGTAGACCTTTCATTTAACCATGTTTATGAAGGTTTTTCTGTGAGGCTGTAGCTTGGGCTATGACCGTAGGGAATGCTGTCACTGACAGCCCAGTGTGACCTGAGGGTGAGTGGTTCTAGCGTTTCATTTGAAGTTGCTGGTTCTGACAGTTGTCACTGCCACTTGGCATGCACTCCCCTTAGCATGGCGGCGTTGGTATATCGTTCCCCATAACGTCGTTGACGTATTGTTGAGTTCCCTTCGAAAGGGAACGTCTCAGTTTACGACTGTAACCTATGTTCCCTGAGAACAGGGAACGAGACAATACGTCTCCCTGCCATGCCTCGGGGCTTGCCTACCGTACAGTCCCTTCAGACGATAAGGTGATTTGTCATGTTTGCAAGGCGCCCCTTTATACTTCCAGGTCGCACGTTAATCATTCACGCTAATGATTCACGGGCTGTCGCCGGTCAATATGATTGACGTGATTTGATAGTGATTTCAGACACCTGTCACGCCTGAGGCGTTCCCCATAACGTCGTTGACGTATTGTCTCGTTCCCTGTTCTCAGGGAACATAGGTTACAGTCGTAACCTGAGACGTTTTTTTCTGTTTTCATACATGTGTTTTTGCACCATAACCAAGGTGGGAAATTAACACTTAAACCAGGCAAATGGGTTATTTTGCCTTATCTACCAGTCACTATGGATATATATTTCCTATATTTCCATTTCATAAAAGAAAAATTGGCCTTTGACAAGGAAACTATTGCAGTTTCTTGTTGTAAAAATATTATATCTTAAAGAACAAGCATTTCTGAATGGTTGTTTGTATAAATGTTCAGTAGTGAATGATTGTAACACACAAATACTGTATACTGTAAACCACTACTGTATGAATATTAAAGCATTTAAACTACATAACACATGCTTTCCATATGCACTGTAACTGTAAAAATCAAATAAACTTTAAACTTTTAGTAAGGTAATTGCATAATGGACATTTTATTTATTGTGAATATCTGTTTGTGGACTTAGGAAAAATATTTGATTTTTTAATTCCATATTGGTGACTAAAGTCAAAATTTCAAGAATTCCATATTGATTCCATATTCACCACTGTTGTTACAGAAACACTGCAGTGGCATTTCTAATTTTTTATTATTAAATTAGTATCCACTTGGTAGCAACTTAGTATTTTGGATATTTCTCATAAAAATAGCTTTAGCTAAATTAATTTATCAGGACAATTTTGGGCCATTTTCCATCCATTTCCGTTTGCAGCTATTTGATGTAAGCGTAATCACATTGCTGAAGCTCACAGCTTACCAGGCTCTCACTTGCAGCAGCATATTGAAAAGCAAGTCCGCTACTATTTACAGGATTGTGCTCCTGTTGCTTACTTTTCTCTCACCCCAAACTCCTTTCTGCTGTTATCTGTCTGCAAATGAGTTTCCGGTGGGACGTGGGATTGATGTTACGTTAGCAGCAGGACAAGCTAATCAAGTAGTAAAATCACAAAATAAATCCAGTCAGATGATGACTGATTTGTAATTTATTGAAAAACAATGTGATTCTATTTTTTAGCACATAAAAAACAAAAACATACACTGGAGGATGCAACAAGTCACTCCAAACACATTAGCAACCACATAGAATGTGTAAGTGTAATTAATATGAAATACTAAACTATTCTGTTTAAAAACAATTGAATAACCCACTGACAGACAAAGCAGAATCCCAGTAAAAGAGATTAAGCTGATGCCAGGGTTTTGTCACTTCAGTCTGGGTTATTCTTGGTTTTGTGACAGAGCCACTTTTAAATAATTGACTTAATAATTTAAGTATTAAATTAATAATATTAATTTAGTAAAAACACTTAAAACAACATGCCACCCAGGTCCTTGTTTGCCAATTCTTTGTGACTTATTTTAGTAATTTAATCTTTTCACTTAAGAACAACTTTACTCTGTCATCGATCCCTATTTTCCAGAGACACAAAATTGGATGACTTTACATCAAAACACATCTCAAAAATATTAGATATTCAGATAAAATGACTAAATTAGCCATTCATCTAAAGTGTTGATCTTGCCACACAGGGCATCTTACCCCATCTTACTACAGTATATATCTGAGCTTCATATTTAGTACATAAATACATAAAAAACATTTCAGGTTACGACTGTAACCCAGGGAACGAGATGCTGCGTCAAGAATCGACACATTGTGGGAACGCCTTCAGCGTGACGCGTCTGAAGCCTGTATGGAACTAGTCCAATCTCGATTGGTGTTGCGTCATTACGTCACTTGTGACGTTGCATGTGACGGCGATGTGGAAGCTTTAAAAGGACGTCACAACAGCGTCAGCTTCTGATGGGTCAAAGCAAGTCGTTCTCAGGAGCACAGGAAGTGTGGCCGAGGGACGCAGCACCTCAGGGAACGAGGGTTACAGTCGTAACCCAAGACGTTCCTTTTCGAGGGAACTCATGCTGCGTAGAGAATCAACACATTGGGGTACGAAATGCCCTATGTGCCACACTGACTAGTATCCGACCTGGTGTGAAGCGATCTGGCACACTCAAGACAAGAGAACTTGTGAACCCGGTATAGAGAGCAGATGTCCCAGGGGAGCTGGATGCATGAGGGAAAACCAGAGCGGACAGTGTGTATTCTCGTGAGAGGCGAACAGATCCACTTCTGCCTGACCAAACTTCCTCCATATCAACTCTACCGTCTCGGGATGGAGTATCTATTCCCCGGGCCTCAGCCCCTGCGTCAACAGGATGTCTGTCCCCACATCTTTGTCCCCAGGAATAAACATACCTCTGATTGAGAGTAGTTTGACCTGGGACCACAGGAGAACTTGGTGCGCCAATCTGCATAGAGGGCGCAATCTCAAGCCCCCCTGATAGAACCCAGATTCCCTCTCCTGAAGAGGAACCAGCTCTATTGCTGCCTAGGGACTTCTTGTTCCATGACCCGACCCTGCTCGGGGCTGACAAGGGTGTGCAATACCCAGCTGAATTTTGGTGGACGATACTCAAACTGAATTCTGTACCCCTTTTCCACTGTGCGCAGGACCCACTGAGATATATTTTGAATATCATTCCAGGTGTCTAGATAGTCTACTAGGGGGACCAGTCTCTCAAGACTGACCTCGGGTGTTATGTTTTGAACGATTTCGGTGACCTGAAGCAGTTGACTGGCAGGAATGAACCAATTTATACTTTCTACAGGCCTCCTGAGAGGAAGAGAATTCTACAGGGCCGCAACGTTTTTGGGCGGACACTGCGATTTGCGTTCGCTGGAAACCAATGCATCCCAAAACGCCGGTGGCGGCGGTGGGAGGCAAAAATCGATTATCTGAGGGTTCTGGTTTGGAGGACTTCGGCTTAGAGTGTTGTCTCTGGCCCCAGGCCTTTTGAAGGGAGGCATGAGAGGCAACACTTTCCTTCTGCTGTTGCAGGTGCGAGGAGCTGGCGTCTGCCTCATGGGACTGCCCCCTGGCAGCAGACCCACGAGATCTGGAACGACATTGGGGGATAAGCGGTTTGAATGCAGCTGACTGTTGCTTAGCCTTCTGAAACCAGGCCAGAAGGCGAAAGCAGGGCATCAAGGAGGTTGGCCCTGTCCTTCTCCCCAATGCCAGACGGGTTCAGCCTCAGGTGTCTCTCCGTAGCTACTAATGCTGCCATGGACAGTCTCTTTAGTAGCACGGAGAGACAAGTCAGCCGGTCAACGAAATTCAGTAATATCGTCGAGAGCGACCTCCCCGCTGTCGTCCACCTCTTTGAGGAGGTCGGCCTAATATGCCTGTAATACCCCCATTGTATGCAGGCATGCACCAAACCCGACCCGCCACCATATATGCTTTCCCTAACCAAGGCCGATGTAGTACGGCAGAGTTTGGAGGGAAGCGCCGGAGCTCTCAGGGATGACGCAGCGTCGGGTGAAAGATATATAGCAAGTGTCTATTCCTGTGGCACCCCATAGCCGTTCTCTTTTGAGCCCACAATAGATGAATATACGTGGACCATGGGGCTCGATAAACGGGACGAGAACGTCTTACTCCACGATCTCAACACCTCGTGTGGAGATCAGTGAAGAAAGGGAGGCTCTGGCGCGATAGGCTGTGACCGGGTTTGCAAGAAGCGTTCATCTAGCTTGCTTTTTTTGGCCGCTTCCTGCTTTTCTGATGGCCATTCAATATTTAATTTGGCCACTGCCCTGTTCACAACCTCCAGTAGCTCCTCGAAGACAGGAGAATGAGGTGGTGAGTCCTCTCCTGCCTCTATGCCCAAAATATCTAACTCCTCGGAGCCAGATAGTTCGAGCATCGGGTCTTCGTCCTGGCCGGAAGAAGCCGACGGAAGCGGGACCGATGGAGATTGTTGAGAAAGGGCTGAAGCCGTCTCAACATCATCCACCAGCTCCATTTGCGTTGCCTATATGTGACGACACCGCGCCGCCTTTGGCAGACGCAGGGTCGCGACCCACAGGGAACGCGTGCTTGGCCTGATTCATCGAACAGGGCCAAGCAGGAGCAGAGCATCCTGAGAGGCAGCAAATCACAGTTTGCACAGACAGCATCCTCGAGCACTGCCCGTGCATGTTCCACTCCCAGACAAACAACACATAGCGAGTGTGTGTCACCCCTGCTCAAATATCGCGGGCAAGGGGACGCACACTGCCTATATTGCTTCTCTTTACTCACCATAATCTTTATATATATATATATGTGAATGTGAGTGATTTCAGACAGACAACACCAAATAAGACAATACATTTTACATAGAACGCTTGCTGAAGAAAGAGAAAGAAACCAGAAAGCTGACGCTGTTGTGATCCGGCGTCCTTTTATAGCTTCCGCATTGCCGTCAGATGCGACGTCACGAGTGACGCAATGACCTAACAATCGAGATTGGACTAGTTTCATACAGGCTTCATACGCGTCACGCTGAAGGCGTTCTCCAATATGTCGATTCTTGACCCAGCGCGAGTTCCCTCGAAAGGAAACTGGCATTCACTAGTCGCTGTGGCTAGTGGGAGAAAAGGTTAATTTCCCAACCTCACCGTATCATTAGTATGTGTGTTACATTTTAGAAGTCGAAACATCTCATTTGTGTTGAATGTGGTGCTACTGAATATTTTATATGAAATTATACATTGTGTGTTTGAAGGTTGCTAGTCTTTTTACATCACAGTTTTATTTCTGCAAATCCTTGAATTGCATTCTTGCAATATAGAATCACCAGACAGTCAGACATCATAACTGTCATTCTGGACACTAAGATGCATAATAGAAGCTAAGATTGAAGAAAAAGAAATTCATGCTAGTTTTTTCTGTTTCCATCTATTTTTTAGGCATTAATCGGTTACTTGGCAACAGCACATATGAGGCAGCGTTTCCTCCACATGAGGTAAAATTAGTTAAATTCATTACCTGTCACAATTCAGTATTTACCTCTATTTTCTTACTGTTGAAGTTTTCTTAGGTGATGTTGAAAACTATGCTATTTACTTTTTAGGGAAGTTACAACAGCAGACATCCGATTAAAACCCATGGGGCACAAAACCACAGACACCTTTTGTACGAAAGATGGGCACGCTGGGGAATCTGGTACAAATACCAGCCTTTAGACCTCATACGGTAAGAAAGGCACTTCTGGACACATTTACTATGCTGTCTAAACAAATGGATCACCTTTTATTTTTAAGGAATTTGTGAAACAAAATTATCATTTTTTTGGGCATATCCAAATAATTTAGTTTTTCTTTTGTAGTCTGAAAAACACATGCACATGCATTTACTGAATAAATAAATGAATAAATAAAATATATTATAAATAAAATATATTTAGCAAAATAAATGAATATGGACACATTTGGACACTAAATTTATATATTCATATGCACATATCAAGCACTGATGTAGATAAACCGGATATTTACTATGATTTCTGTACAAAATTTATTTTAATCAGTTGAAATGAAGTGCACTGTGAATATAGCCAGACGATACTGGCCAAGTCTTGTCTTCTCAACTGCTTCCAGTTTGTTTGTTTGGGGCTTTTTCAAAAAAGTCTGAAAGGTTCTGAAAGGTTCCTGATGACTCAGAATGGCAGTGAAATCCTCAACGGAAATATTTGCGGTGTGAAAACAGCTTAAATCTCACTAACTCATTCATATGTGCAGGACTGTGTTGGTGTGGCTGACCGCAGCTTTCTTGTGTAAATCACAGCTGTAGTCAAACGTGAGAGAAAATTCAATCTCGGGTTCATAAAAATTGTATATCGACGCTGGATTAGAGCCCTCTCCTTTTAAAGTGGAGACAGAAAATAATTGCAATAGTGATGTGGAGACACAGCAACTCTCTGCTGGTAGCTTCTCATCAGTTTGAGAGTAATGTCAGTCACCCTCCATTTGTGGAATTATGTAACCGCCCTGACCCTGTATATTTTAAGTGAATTACATGTCCTTGTTTTTAGTCACCTTTCTGCCTATTAATCTATGTATCTAACCTGTGTATCTGGGTCAATAATGCTTTTTTTGCATTTTAATCTATTAAACTAGTTAAAAAAATGCAATTCATATCAATTTACTGTCATGGTTCTGTTGTGTTTTGGACTTTTAGTTTGTATTCATCAGTTTCTTTAGTTTTCTTAGTTTGTCTTGGTTACAGATATGAGTAGTTATTCAGTTCAGCTGAGTGTCGTTAATTACCTTGTTTGCATTAGTACTTAAGTTCCTCTGTTTTCAGTGTTCAGTTGTCCGGTGTTGTCAGTGTGGGTTGTGTTTGGATGTTTCTGCATTTATTTTTATTAAATACTCTGTTTGAACTTCATCGTCATCTTCATTTGCTTCCCAGCAACACACTGTGACAGTCATGTTTAGCCTTCACGGTCTTGTTTGGTTTTAGTCTTAGTTCTATTCTTTCATTTGTTAGTCTCTAATTAGTCCTCACCTGTTCCCAGTTCCTCATGTATTTAAGCCCTCTGTTCCTTCAGTTCATGATCTCTTGTTAACATTTGTGTGTTGTAGTCTTGCTTTTCGTGTTAATTTTAAATATATTATCTTTGTCCATTCTGCGTCACAAATCATTCTCTGGATTACACAGACAACCACAATACTAATATATTTTGAACAAGCTGAAAAACATCAGTCAAATGCTTTACGAACTAACACTGAACAGCAGTATATTTTTATTTTAATGTTAATCAAGGTTAATAAATGTTGTGAAAATGTACTGAGACCTATATAATGAATGTTTCTTACTGATAGTTCTTCATTTATTGGCCTGTCTGTCTCATAGGCGGTACTTCGGAGAGAAGATCGGGCTGTATTTTGCCTGGTTGGGCTGGTATACAGGTATGCTGATCCCTGCTGCTCTAGTCGGCCTCTTTGTCTTCCTCTATGGGCTTTTCACCATGGACTCCAGCCAAGTAAGGTTAGTCCTTGCTGGTGTTTTCAGCAATTTCAAAATTTTCCCCAGTATGCCTGAACCTGATCCCTTCAGTCTATATGCCAAAACATGAATATTACATCACATTTTTATTCGCCAGTATTCAATGTTTCGCTACAAATTCTTCTCAATAAAGCACATATTCATGAGAGTTTGTTTTCCTGTGTTGTTTCAGTAAAGAGATTTGTGAGGCCAATACCACCATCATGTGCCCCATGTGTGAAGGCAACTGTAGCTCTTGGACGCTTAGTGACAGCTGTGTCTATGCAAAGGTACAGTACACCCACCTTTTACTGGAATAAACCACAGTTCTTTGCTTACATTGTATATGGTTAAAACAAATGCCATTTTGATAGATACGTTTAATGGCAAATCAAAGCACAATTCAATCGAAAAAGATGTGACAGTTCATGCAGAAGATAAGACTATATAATGGGGCTTGTAAAAAAGTCTGTAAATATAGGGCCCATTGTACTGGTAATATGAAGGAATATTCATAGATTTTGATATATCAATTTCTTCACCTCTGTTTTACCCATATTTTGTATTGTAGTGTTAAAGGAATCTCCATAAATTCACATAGTTTATATTGTGTATTTAACTACTATGTATTTACCAGACTTGTGCACAATTCAGAATTGAATTGAGAATGAATCCTAAATTCCAATTCAAATCTTGAATTTGAATTGAATTTGAATTGTTGTCAAAAACAGGATCTAGAATTATAATTCGAATTTGAATTAAAGGAAGCAGAATTGCAATTCAAAACAAATTCTAAAATTCTATCTATAGATATTTTAAGTGAAGTGTTTAACAATGAAGCTTTACAGTATATGTCAGATATGATTGCATTACATATTCTATAAATTATATTAGTTTGAACTACTTGTACAGATTACATTAACAGGAAATATTTTCCCCCAGCAATGAATGTTAAAAACTCTAGTCACAGAACATATAATTAAGTTTGATTTATTGTAATTGTAATTTTGTGGAACATGATAAAACATGACTCCCAGAATTACTTTAGTAAATCTTTAGAAGAAAAAAAAAAACAATTTTAGGTGGACATTTGTTATATAGGGTTAGGCTATATATATATATATATATATATATATATATATATATATATATATATACATATATATTAGAACAAAATGTATGCAGGGTTGAGGAGTGAGTTAACTGTAATGAAATTATGTTATTGAATTACAAAATGAATGTAAGTGTATTTAGTTGTAGCCTATTACCGAGGTAAAATGTGTAATTTAATTAGTTACTAATCAAATGAAAAGGAAATATATTTACATTGATAAAGTAAACCAAATAAAATAATCCAAACCACATTTATAATGGGTAACTTATAACAGTAAGCAATTACATTTCCAAAGTAACCTTCCTAGCGCTGAATGTATGTGAGATTCAACATATTCTTTCTGTTGTGTGACTAGGGTGACCACCCGTCACGCTTTGTGTTGTACCGCACAGCATTTTCACCCCTTGTCCCCACGTCGCATATTGAGAAAATGTCCCGCATTTTTATCAGTCTGTTTGTTTTTAATTATCATATTAAGAAAATGTGCATGCGTTCTTTTGCCTTTTTAAGAAAGCATTTTATTTATTCTTTTTGCCCCGTAGTCTTTCACCTATATTTAACAGCGCTTCGTCATAAATACAAATATAACAGTTGAAAAGAAAGGAGTAAACACGGTCACTAGTGGGTTGTCAATCAAAATGTTGAGCGGTGATTCGCTAATGTGTTCCCTGTCAGAAAACAAATGGATAATTCGGTAAATTAAAATTTTAATTTAACAGAATTTATCAACTTATTGCCTGCTGTAGTTTTAATTCACATCCTTTCTAAAAATATGAAAGTGTTTGGTGTAATATATTCTTAATATATAAGGCTGTCAATAAACAAATTTCATGTTGTTTTATATTTGATTTGTTCATTATTTATTTTGTTGGATTTTAGTTGGACTTTAGTCAGAACTGTTTCAAAAATAGTGATCTGAATGATGCCTGCTGCCTTGCTCAGTGATGTTGAATTTAAATGGCAAGTAAAATAAAGACATGTTGTGTTACATTGTGATATAATTGTGTTGTCTGGAAGGGACTAAATAACAAAGTATTTTTATCAGCTGAAATGCAGAATACAAATGTTTATATTAAGTTAAATGAACATTATATAACAGTTTCAGGTTATGTTTTAGTGTTGGTAATATGTCCCACATCATCCCACATTTTGTTTGTTTGATGGTGGTCACCCTATGTGTGACTGTGTAGAATTTCTTTGAATTGCCATGAATTTAATTCAACTTCCTGTCATTCCAATTCAAATTCCAATTCAACTTCCAGTGGGGCGGAGTCAATTCAATTCAAATTCCAATTCATGAATTGAATGGAGGTCAATTCTGAAATTCTGAATTTTGCACAAGCCTGGTATTTACAGAGGCTCTGATATTTCTTTTGATAAATTACATGTTCAGATATTCATACAACAAAATATTCTGGGGGCCATAATATTTTTGTGAACATTTTAAAAAATGCTGGCAGTGGCTGTCAACCTCCCTTTTTAATATAAAACGCTGATAGGGAAAGAGTTTATATAAACAGTGACCCGGTAAACATAAGATAATATCCTGGAAGGAAATTGTATATATTTTTCATTTTTGCATAAAATAAAAAGCCAGTCACTCAAATGGCCATTGTCCCACCTTGATATTGGTCCTGATAAATTCACTTTGTTGAACTAATAACAGGAAAATGTTACCATAGTTTTCTCTTAATACAATTAAAGAAAAAAGAAAAAGAAAAAAGATACATTTTACAACAGTTGATAGTAAATTCAAGTGAAATAGAAGTTAATGGAAATGCATATATCTTGAATTTTCTTCAGTAGATGACTTGTATGTCTTTGACTCAATTAGCTTGAGCCAATTTGAATCTTGGCGTCTGTCCTTGTAATAGTCAAGTCACATTTATTTATAGAGCGCTTTTTACAATACAGATTCTATCAAAGCAACTTTACGGAGATAACAGAAAAATAATGAAACAAAGTTTGTTTCCAGAAGAAAATAGCGTCACAGTCCAACTTAAAGCTCCAGTCGGCAAGTCTGCAGATTGAGTGGACTTAGGCAAAATTTTTAATGTTTACAACTCTCATGCCCCTCCCCCAGTATCAACGAATACCCTCCCACCGAGTTCGTGGCTTCGTGCTCGTCAGTGCCAGTGCACCAGATTTTCTGGGAACGCGCCCGTCTCATCAGCATCCATCAACACCATGAAGTATTTTGTTATTGTTGTTTTGTCATTTTGGAGTAGATTTTTACGAAATGGATTACCCACCAATTAAACGTAAATAAACACCATCGTCTGCCTGAAACGCTATTATTGCTGTATGTGGCAGACATGGTCATTGTACATTTTTCTACTGCTTATAACGTTATATCAGAGCTAGTAAGATAGCACATACAATAACAGTAGCTTTACTACTGTTCTTACTCTCGTAAGAAAGATAGAGTAGCATTGATTCTTCCTAGAAGCCGAACTTTATCCGTTCATCTGGACATGTTTATCCACCTAACGTTACATTCACACGGATTTCAGTGCAAACAAACCTGCCCAACAAGTGCTAACGTTAGCTATCCATACCAACACATTAGGGCAAACATACATTACTAACATAACACTAAGAAATAAAGGTACTGGTTGATAAAGCACAATTACCTGTGGAATTACTATAACACTAAGAAATAAAGTAACTGGTTGATAAAGCACAATTACCTGTGGAGAAGAAATGTTGCAAGCTCTGCATCCAGCTTGAACCCAATTAAATCACGTAAATCTCTCCAGCTTTCAAATGCCGATCCGATGTTGATCCGGGTTTATTTACGCACTTTCTTTCTTTACTTCTTTATTTTCAGCAGGTGTTCTCTTTTCCTGTGTTGTTTTTGAACCCCTAGCTCTTGAGGTTAACCGAGGAATTGGAATCTTTTCCGCCATCACTCTTCATTACTGCGCGAACTTCAGGCGTGTGCATGTGATTGTAACGTGCGCGAGGGGTGGCGTGTGCACGACCTGTGATTGAAAGTCAGATCTCACACCCCCCTGCGCTGATTGGACCTGATGATCCGGGACGGGTGGATTTTTCCAAAACAAATAACACGCTCCAGGTGGAGTTAGAAGCTCGGTCTTTTTTCTAAAACCACTTTATTTATGTTGTTCTGTCGGATAATAGTGTCGATTTCACTGAAAATGATCAAAAAATTGTTGCCGACGGTAGCTTTAAGTAAGTTTAGTGATGTTTCATTTTTGTTGTAAAAATAATATTAATTTAGTTCATTTATATGAAGAAAACCGAGATGTCATTGTCCAGCTCAGTTCAGTTCTTATATAATGGTGTCAATGCAGCCAGATCAATAATATTGTTGAATATTAAATTAAATGTCCCCAACTTAGCATGCCCAAAAGCCAATGGCAAAAAAGGTGAAAAAGGCAACAGTGGCAACCAAAGTGGACAGTGAAACCAAAACTCCATCAGGTGACAGAATGGAGGGAAAAAAAACTTGGGATAACCCAGGCTCAGTCGGGGGCCAGTTCTCCTCTGGCCAATGAACCAACAGTGTATGATTATAATTCAGGCAGCATTACAAGTCCGAAGAAGTCAGATTGGATTGGAACAATAAGAACATTTTTCCAGTTCCATTTGGTTGAAGATCGGAGTCACGCCGGTATGGAGATGGATTTGTTGAGGATCAGTGCCGATGGCTGTCGTGTCGATGACGCCTTCACAGGGGAGAGTCTAGTTGACACAATCTCTGCTGACACTTCAGGGATGCATTGTGGTCGTGTCTAGGAGCAGGTCCTCCATCTGATCTGGATATGGCTCGGATCCAGCTGATTATAGTAAACCTCGGAATAAGCAGAAAGACTAACATTAGCGTAGATGCCATTCTTCTTATGATGTAACGGGTACATCGGGTGTAATAGGAAGTGTTCCCGGTTCCGGCTGACCTAATTTATGCAGCCTAATAATAATTTAACTGATTTGAATAATAAAAATTTATAATTTTCTATGTGTATGCCAGGTTAAAGAGATGTGTTTTTAGTCTAGATTTAAACTTACAGAGTGTGTCTGCTTCCCGTACAATGTTATGAAGACTGTTCCAGAGTGCTAAATAGGAAAAGGATCTACCACCTGCATTCGATTTTGATATTGTAGGTATTATCAACTGGCCAGAATTTTGAGATTGTAATAGATATTAAGGACTACAATACGTTAATTGCTCGCTCAAGTACTGAGGAGCTAAACCATTTAGTGCTTTGTAAGTAATCAGCAATATTTTAAAATGTATACGATGTTTAATAGGGAGCCATGCAGTGTTGATGGAACCGGGCTAATATGGGCATACTTCCTGGTTCTAGTAAGAACTCTAGCGGCTGTATTTTGGACCAGCTGTAGTTTGTTTATTATGCGTACAGGGCAACCACCCATAAGAGCATTACAATAATCTAGCCTTGGGGTCATAATGCATTAACTAACTGTTCTGTATTTTTAATTGAAAGCATATGTCGTAATTAGATATATTTTTTAAGATGGAAGAACGTGGTTTTAAAGATGCTAGAAACGTGGCTTTCAAATGAAAGATTGGTATCAAAGAGCACACCCAGGTTCCTACCGACGACGAAGACTTGACAGAGCAGCCATCAATTTTTAGACAGTTCCCTTTCAAGGGAACTCGAGCTGCGTTGAGACGCGGTGGGAACGCTCTGCGAGATTGCATCGTGAAGCACGTGTATAATCAGTCCAATGGAAGAGCGAGACGTCATAGGCGGGTGACGTCATAGACCAGGAAGCTATAAAGCACACCTGAAAACAGACCGCGACAGCTTCTGTGCCTTCAGCAAGCGATCTGTGTATTCTGTCCTTGTCATATTTATTGTTGTCTGTCAAGTTCCAAAATGTATATATATTATGGCAAAAGAGAGCAAGCAGCTTCGTGTTGTTCCCTGCCCACGTTATATCACGGGTGGGGACACACACATCAGCTTTCTGGTACTATTTGGGAGTGGAGCATGCCACAGTCAGTTCCCTTTCAAGGGAACTTCGAGCTGCGTCAAACGCTGCGGGAACGCCCCTGCGTTGTGCGTCATGAAGCACGTATGGAATCAGCCCAATGGAGAGATGAAACGTCATAGGCGGGTGACGTCATCGACCAGGAAACTATAAAGCACCCCAAAAACACAAGCGCATTAGCTTCTGTGCTTTCAGTCGCGCTACATGTGAATCTGTCCCTGTGTGATATTGTCTGTCTTACATACCCTGCACCACACAAACAATTTATCCCTATATATATATATATTGAGAGATTATGGCGGACGAACAGCAGTTTAGAAAGTGTGTTCCTCCCTGCTCGCGTTATTTAACGAGCGGGGATACACATGATCTTTGTGTTGTTTGTTTGGGAGTTCAGCATGCCCAGTTTGCTCTCGAGGGAGCAGACTGTGAGCATTGCGAGCGTTTGCCGTTAAGGACGCTCCGCTCCCGCCGGTCGCTCTTTGAGGAGAGCGGTTCGGTGCGCGCTCCCCGCGGTTCGGGTCCCGCTTCTGCCGAGGCAGAGCGGCGGCGCTTATCGTGGGGATCGCAGATGGATCTCACAGCGGGGTTTGAGACGGGCTCTGCCTTATCTCTCCCTTCACCTGTGAGATCCAGTGCCTCAGTCCCGGGTTCGGAAGCACGCGCTGCGGTTTCTTCCGCTCGGGCTGAGGCACCAATGCTATCCAGTTCTGAGGAACTTGATGTTGTTAGTGTTGAGGGAGATGTGGAGGATTCGCCACCCCACACTCCTGAGAGTGATGAGCTTATGGAGGTGTTAACAAGAGCTGTTGAAAAACTTAATATTGAATGGCCAGTGACTAGACAGGAGTCTGTTTCTAAATCAAAGTTGGATGAGAGATTTTTGCCGTCACGTGTGCAGCCTCCACGCCGGTGCCTGCCGTTTTTCCATGATCTCCACACCGAGGTGTCGAAATCATGGAGAAAACCGGTGTCATATAGAGTGTTTAGTCCCCAGACTTCAACATACGCTAATATTATGGGAGCCAAGGCTCATGGTTATGGTGCGTTGCCTCGTGTGGAAGAGACGCTTGCGAGCCATCTCTCCCCCGAAGCAGCATCATCTTTTAAGGCACCGGCATTACCCACCAAGCCTTTAAGAAACACTTCGGCTTTGGTGGGTAAAGCATATTCGGCAGCAGGTCAGGCTGCGTCATGTCTGCATACTATGTCAATCTTGCAGGCATACCAGGCTGATCTGCTAAGGGACATGAGTGAGAGTGAGGAGGTCAGTACTGACGTAGTTCGCGAACTGCGTCAGGCTGCTGATTTATCCCTGCGTGCCACCAGAGAATCGGCCAAATTAATGGGTCGTTCTATGGCAGCTCTGGTGGCCGCAGAAAGACATTTGTGGTTAAATCAGACTAATATTAAAGAGAGAGAAAAAGCTTTTCTTTTAGATGCTCCTCTTTCTCCCATGGGGTTGTTTGGTGATGCTGTGAATTCAGTTATCGATAAATTCCAAGAAGAAAAGAAACAAACTGCAGCTTTTAAAAAGTTTCTTCCCCTTAAAGTTCATGTCCCTGGGGCTGCTGGGCGGGAGCAGCCCCGGCCGTCTTCGAGCTCATCACATAGAGCGCAGCAGAGGCAGAGTGTCGCGTCTCGTGCTCCCCCTGCTGGACAGTGGGCTCAGCCGCGACACTCTCAGCCGAAGCCTTCTCCCAGTAGAACTGATCTGAGGACAGTTATATTGGCTAAGAAGGCTTCGGCTAAGAAGAAGTCCTGACGCCAAGCCGTTCAGGATGCTGAGGGTGGTCCCCACCGAGGCGGAAAGGTGTTCACCTCTTTTTACGGTGCCCATTCCTCCTCGGTGCCCTCAGGGGCTCGTTCTGCCAACCCCGCCTTTATGCCGGGGCACAGACGATCCCAGCGAGCGCTTTCCCGAGGGACGCTCGCTCCCTCTGAGGAGGGTCTCAGAGCGGTCAGACCAGTTGTTCCCTGCCGGTGCGCCGTTACAGGGCGCTGCGTCTGCTGCTCAAGTTACACCAGAGGCCAGTCTCGAGAGGCTGGTACCCTTAGTAGAATTTCTGGCAGAGTGGAAAAGCCTTCCAAAAATATCTCATTGGGTCCTGCAGACAGTAGAAAAGGGTTATGCTATCCAGTTCAGGTGTCGTCCACCAAAATTCAGAGGGGTTCTGCACACAGTGGTGGGCCCCGAGCAGGCTCTGGTATTGGAACAAGAGGTGAAAACGCTCCTTCAAAAAGAGGCTATAGAACGGGTTCCTCCTCCCAGTTTGGAGTCAGGTTATTACAGCCGATATTTCATCGTTCCAAAGAAGGATGGGGGGTTGCGTCCAATTTTAGACCTGCGCATATTGAATCGCTCGGTAGGGAAGCTAAAATTCAAGATGCTCACTATCAAGCAGATCGTGTCTCAAATCAGGTCCGAGGACTGGTTTGTCACGATAGATCTGAAGGACGCATACTTCCATGTGTCCATCCTTCCACAACACAGGAAGTTCCTGAGGTTCGCCTTCGGGGGCGAGGCGTACCAGTACAGGGTTCTTCCGTTTGGCCTAGCTTTATCTCCCCGCACTTTCACGAAATGCATGGATGCAGCACTAGTGCCTCTGAGGCTTCAGGGCATTCGTATTCTCAATTACATCGACGATTGGTTGATTTTAGCTCAGACCGAGCAGATGGCGGTTCGGCATCGAGATGTCGTCCTCGCTCATATCAGAAAGTTGGGGTTGAGGCTGAACGCAAAGAAAAGTGTATTATCTCCTTCCCAGAAGACCACTTTTCTGGGTGTCGTTTGGGATTCGGTATCGATGCGGGCGCGACTCTCTCCGACCCGCATCGCTTCGATTCTCTCAGCTGTGAAACAAGTGAAGCTAGGCCAGCTACTCACTGTCAAGCAGTTTCAGAGACTGTTGGGTCTGATGGCAGCAGCGTCCAACGTTATACCTTGCGGCCTGTTGTACATGAGACCGCTACAGTGGTGGCTCAGGACCAAGGGATTCTCCCCGAGGGGAAATCCGCTCCGCACGTTCAAAGTCACGCGGCGCTGCCTTCGTGCTCTGGTCATGTGGAGAGAAACTTGGTTCCTATCCAAAGGTCCTGTGCTGGGGGCTCTTTGTCGTCGCATAACGCTAACGACGGATGCTTCCCTCACAGGGTGGGGGGCGGTCATGAGTGGTCGCCCAGCCCAAGGTCTGTGGCAGGATCATCATCTTTCGTGGCACATAAATTGTCTAGAGATGTTGGCTGTGTTTCAGGCTCTGAAACACTTCCTAACAGACCTGAGAGGCCATCATGTGTTAGTTCAATCAGACAACACGTCGGTGGTCTCTTATATAAATCATCAGGGGGGCCTGCGGTCTCGCCGGCTTTACAAGTTGGCCCGTCAGATCCTCCTGTGGTCCCAAGGGAAGCTACTATCTCTGAGAGCAATGTATCTCCCTGGGTATTTGAATGTGGTAGCAGACTCCCTGTCGAGGCAGGGGCCGAGGCCAGGGGAATGGAGACTCCACCCCGAGGTGGTGGAGCTCCTTTGGTTGAGTTTCGGTCGCGCCGAGGTGGACCTATTCGCTTCCAAGGAGACCACTCATTGTCATCGGTGGTTCTCCATCACTCTTCCAGCCCCCCTGGGGTTGGATGCTATGGTGCAGCCGTGGCCGAGGTCACGTCTGTACGCCTTTCCCCCGATTGCTCTGTTACCAGGAGTTCTGGAGAGGGTCCGCCGGGACGGGGTCAGTCTACTACTAGTAGCCCCGTTCTGGCCGGCCCGAGTATGGTTTGCGGACCTGATTTCTCTCCTGGACGGTTCTCCTTTGGAGCTCCCGGTCAGGAGGGATCTACTCTCCCAGGCGGGGGGCACGATACTTCACCCCCGCCCAGAATTGTGGAAACTGTGGGCTTGGCCTCTGAGGGGGCCCAGCTCATAGACTCCGGTCTCTCAACCGAGGTTGTTGAGACCATTCTTAACTCCAGAGCTCCATCCACGAGGAAGCTTTATGCCTTGAAGTGGAAACTTTTCACTTCTTGGTGTGGAGAACACCTGCAGGACCCAGTTAACTGCCCAGTGGGTGCAGTGCTGGAATTCCTGCAGGAGCGCTTCTCCACAGGGTTATCCCCCTCCACACTAAAGGTGTATGTGGCGGCACTAGCTGCTTACCACGTCCCTTTCAGTGGAGTTTCTCTTGGGAGACACCCGCTTATAACTCGTTTCCTCCGTGGCACTTTGAGGCTGAGGCCAGCAGTTCGTACGAGGGTGCCGACTTGGGATCTGGCCATTGTATTAGAAGGTCTTTCCCTAGCTCCTTTTGAACCTATCGAAGAAGTTCCCGAGAAGTTTCTCACTTTTAAGACTATCTTTTTGCTTGCTATCTCTTCACTAAAAAGAATCGGAGATTTGCAGGCTCTGTCGGTTTCACCCTCGTGCCTGGAATTTGCACCTGGCATGGTTAAAGCTTTTCTGCATCCTAGACCAGGTTACGTTCCTAAGGTTCCTACTAATATTGTTAGACCTACGGTTCTGCAGGCTTTCTGTCCTCCTCCATTTATGTCATCGGACCAGGAGAAACTTAATTCACTCTGCCCTGTTAGGGCATTAGACGCTTATGTCCACAGAGCTGCCCTGTGGAGGAAATCAGAACAACTTTTTGTATGTTTCGGGCCACCCAGGAAAGGGTGTCCGGCGTCTAAACAGAGAATGAGCAAGTGGGTGGTTGAGGCTATCTCACTTGCTTATGAGTCGGCTGGCCAGCCTTCACCTTTGGTTGTCCGAGCTCACTCTACCAGGAGTATGGCTGCTTCTAAAGCTCTTTTGTCGGGGGTTTCCCTGAGTGATGTTTGTGATGCGGCTGGATGGTCTTCACCGCATACTTTTATTAAGTTCTATGACCTAGACTTAAGCTCTACCCCTGGGGCACAGGTGCTCTCGTCCTCTGTGCGCTAGTCTCACATGACGGTCATTTGGTCCTATGGCGACGTGGGTATTCGCGTTCCCGCAGCGTTTGACGCAGCTCGAAGTTCCCTTGAAAGGGAACGTCTCGGTTACGTATGTAACCCTAGTTCCCTGATAGGGAACGAGACGCTGCGTCGCTCCGCCATACTCCCGGCACTCCCGTTAGCGCTTCCTTCAAGCCTATCAGAAGCTAATGCGCTTGTGTTTTTGGGGTGCTTTATAGTTTCCTGGTCGATGACGTCACCCGCCTATGACGTTTCATCTCTCCATTGGGCTGATTCCATACGTGCTTCATGACGCACAACGCAGGGGCGTTCCCGCAGCGTTTGACGCAGCGTCTCGTTCCCTATCAGGGAACTAGGGTTACATACGTAACCGAGACGTTCTCGAGTGGGCTGACTGTGAGCATTGTGAGAAGCTGTCCGTGAGGACGCTCCGCTCCCGCCGGGCGTTCTTCGAGGAGGAGGACGGTTCGGTTCGCGCTCCCCACGTGGGTCCCGTTGGGGTTTGCAAACGGATCTGACAGCGGGGGTTGGGACTCAGCTTTCACCTGCCAGATCCAGTGCTGGCGATTCCAGTTCCGAGGAATTGGTATCGTTAGTGTTTTGTTTAAAAAAAAGAGAACAAAACAAATAAAGATATTAAGAAAATCAGAGATGTTTGAGTTTTCAATAAATGAATAAATAAGTCAGCTCATAACTCTGTTGAATAAAGAGGAGCTTTAAAATGAGGTTTATCTAGTGCTGTTGCTAGTTAAATATTTTCTGGCCAGCTGAACATTATGAGAGTGAAAAAGAGAGTTTATTAGATGAAATATATCTAAAAACAGAAAAACTCTGTATCTCCGCCTCCTCGTCGGGGACGGCGCCGTTTTTCCCTATCTCCACACCACACTGAGGTGTCGAGATCATGGAATAAGCCGGTTTCTATTTTATGTGTTTAATGCCCAAACGTCTAACTATAATAATGCTATGGGTATTAAGTATTATGGTATGACAGTTCCTCGGGTTAAAGAGACGCTTGCTAGCTTTCTCTCTCCCGAGTCGGCGTCATCATTTTTAACCCTGAAGTTACCCACCAGCCATCTTAAATAAATAAAGAAAAATTTTATTAGGCAGCGCTGGTGGGTGAATTATAAAGACATGGATGACTGTGAGGTTGTCAGCACTGACGCTATTCGAGAATTGCGTCGTGCAAAAACAGATAAACTATACTGGGGAGGGACTGTTTCGAGAAATCGTTTCTCCTCTGCGTCCTCTGGGGGGCGACTCTCTGAGGAGGGTCGCAGCACGGCCAGTTCGATTGTTTTCCTGCTGGTGGCCACGGAGTGATATATTTATTTTTATATATATATATATATATATATATATATATATATATATATATATATATACGTTTTTCTGATTTAAAAATAAAGAAAAATAAGATAAAATTATGTCTGTTCTTCTGGACGCTCCGCTTTCAAAAAACTAAAAAACTAAGAAATAAACCATTCAGCGGCGCTCCAGAGGTTTCTACCTCACCAATCTAATGTTCCTGAGACTGCTGGGCGGAGCAGTCTCGGTCTACTAAGCTCCTCGCAGCACAGAGTGCAAAACGAGCATCGCCATTTGGATCCTCCACAATCGAGGGGGACTTGGGTGGCGGTAGCAGTCTAGCCAGTTAGAGATATGCAAGATCTGAGGACTATTTTATCTCTGAAAAAGCTTGGACAAATAGGAAGCCCTGACGCCGAGGTTATCAGGCTTCTAAAGGGTGGTCCCCTCCGGGGTAGGGATGGTTTTGAGAAATCGTTTCTCCTCGGCGCCATCTGGGGTGCGACTCTCTGAGGAGGGTCGCAGTGCTGGCAGTTCGGTTGTTCCCTGCCGGTTCGCCGTTCAGGGCACTGAGGTGTCAGCGTCCCCATACGATCCTCCGAGGAGGGTCGTAGGAACTAAGTTATTTAGAGGTAGGCAAGATCTGAGGACTTTCGTCATCTCTAATAAAGCTCAGACAGGAAGTTCTGTCGTAAAAAGCGAGGCTATCAGGCTTCTGAGGGCTCCTCCGGGGCAGGGACGGTTTTGAGAAATCGTCCCTCCCTGATAATTTTTTTGATTCCTATTATGCTCCATAATTACCAGTGCCTATAACAACTCAAATGTAGCCTATTCTCAGGAATGTGATTTTTCCGGATTTTCCGATTTGCCGGAGTGAAAAGGAGAGGAGATATGAGAGCCTGACGTGCGTACAGATTTTTCCTTCCTTTCCAAGTATCAACAAGGACGTATTTGCGTTCAGCTTGTTCACCTGCTCAATTTCGTACCTCAGTCGCTCTCGCGCTAGAGTGGTATCATTTTCAGTTGACAAAAACATCGCCGTAAGGCCACCAGTAGGACTGGCCGATATCGATATAAAAAATATATCTATATATTTTTAAATGTGATATGGAATTAGACCATATCGATATAGTTCAAATTTGCACTATGATCCTTGCTCCAAACAAGCTGCTGACTGCTTTTGTAGAAATACATATCGTGCATTCTATCAGTTGCAGTTCTGGCGCCTCCGTCTCAACAGCATTAGTGTAGGCTACAATGCGACAAATACTCATATCAAATGTTAGCGCAGAGGAACGGGACACATCAGTTCAGTGAGTTCACAAAAGTTAATTATTTGCATGTGCTTTAAAGCCTTGCCGGTTAAACATGTCATTCACTGCAGATGCGCTGTTCTAACATGCGCTTTACTGAGCGCGAACACCCGACGCGCACATGCACTAAAACCCTGTCTAACAGCGCCTGGTTACTGGACTAAGTTATCTTTCGAGTCTTATTTCGCTAATACTCTCAAATACACACAAGGTTACACACAAATACATAAGGAAAGTTGGTTATGTCTAAACTGAAAGCAAACCGAGAAAATTGAGAGAAATCTGCTTGTCAAATTAGACGCGTTGCGTACGCGTCTTAAAGAGACAGTAGCCCAAATAATAAACATGCAGCCGCTTGTCCTTAAAGGGATAGTTCACCCAAAAATAAAAATTCTGTCATTATTTATTCAATGTAATGTTGTTCCAAACCGATATTAATTTATTTATTGTGCTGAACACAAAAGAAGATATTTTGAAGAATGTGGGTAGCCAGACAGTTGCTGGTCGCCATTGACTTCCATTGTGAAAAATATACCATGGAAATCACTGGAGTACATCAACTGTTTGGTTACCCACATTCTTCCAAATAACTTCAACAGAAGAAAAAAACTTATTCAGGTTTAAAACAACTTGAGAGAGTAAATGATGACAATTACATTTTTTGGGAGAACTATTTTTTAATGTTAATAAAAGAAAATCTGTATATTTTCCTGCTTTTTTGTCCTTAGCCAATCACATGCCTGATTCTTCTGTATGTGTAATAAATCGGTCAGCATCAGCCTGCCCCTTTTTCCTAATATGGTGTCTGTGTATATCAAATCAGCGCTCTAGAATCTTTGCTGTGTATGTTCAAGCAACTCACTCGTCTCGCACGTTGAGCTGGCAATGTTTTACTTATGGTCTTGAAGTGGTAAGTGGGCAAAGCAACAAATCGGCATTTAATTAGTTATCGGATGATATTAGAAGGTAGTGGGATTATTTGTGGTTGACCTGGAAATTTTAACTTGATCAAATAGTTATGGATTTGATATTAGCTGCGAATTCAGAGCATTAACTTAAGTTGTGTCAGTGTAACGTTATCGATAGCTAGCCTAGTCTAACCGTCAGAAAAGAATTGCCTCAGATTGTGCCCCCCCAGAATTTTGGCTTGCATGACGCCCCTGAGTGTACTCCTCCCAGCTCAGAGGACCACTTTTCTAGGTGTATTATGGGATTCGACAACAATGCAAGCACGTCTGTCTCCTGCACGTATTTCTGCGATTCTCACAGCCGTAAAGAATGTAAAACTAGGTCAGTCACTCACTTTAAAACAGTCTCTGAGACTGTTGGGGCTCATGGTAGTTGCGTCCAACGTAGTTACTTTTGGCCTTCTGTACATGAGACCCCTGCAGTGGTGGCTCGGGACCAAGGGGTTTTCTCCGAGGGGAAATCCGTTTTCGCATGATCAAGGTCACGCGGCTATGCCTTCGTGCCTCGGTCATGTGGAAGAAACCTTGGTTGCTCGCCCAGTGCCCAGTGCTGGGGGCTTCTTGTCGACGCGTCACGCTATCGACGGATGCTTCCCTCACAGGATGGGGGGCAGTCAAGAGTGGCCGCTCGTTGAAAGGTCTTCGGCTGGGGCTCATGGCAGTTGCTTCCAACGTAGTTACAATTGGCCTTCTGTACATGAGACCCCTGCAGTGGTGGCTCGGGACCAAAGGGTTTTCTCCGAGGGGAAATCCGTTTTCGCATGATCAAGGTCACGCGGCTATGCATTCGTGCCTCGGTCATGTGGAAGAACCTTGGTTCTTCACCCAGGCCCAGTGTTGGGGGCTTCTTGTCGACGCATAATGCTATCGACGGATGCTTCCCTCACAAGTCGGGGGCAATCATGAGTGGTTGCTCGGCGAAGGGTCCGGACAACACACTGATGGTCTCGTATATCAGAGCAGATATCCTGTTGAGGCAGGGGCTGTGGCCCGGGGAATGGAGACTTCACCCCGAGTTGGTGGAGCTTCTTAGGGAGAACTTCGGTCAAACTACAAGTCGACCTTTCGCATCGCTTGTACAATGCATTGCCCTTGTGGTTCTCCCTCACGCATCCAGCTCCACTTGGACTGGATTTGATGTAATAGGTGTGGTTGCCGCTACACCTATACGCTTTTCCCGATATCTTTGCTCCTGGGAGCTCTGGAGTTGTGGATACTGTGGGCTCAGCCTCTGAAGGGGCCCAGCTCATAGATTCAGAATGAACTCATGAATCATAGAACTCCAGTCTATAGCTTCCTCCACGAGAAGACTAAATATGCTGTTCTCTGCCTGGTGCAGAGAACGCCTTCTGAATCTTGTTTCTGCCCCGTGGGTACAGTACTTGATTTCTGTATGAATGTTTCTTTACTGGGTTATCTCTGAAGAGAGATCCTTAATTTAGTCTTCTCCGTGTTACATGAGGCTGAGGCTTACACATACTTGGATTTGCACCTGCTATGGTGATAGTATTTCTTCACCCCAGGTCGGGTTGTATTTCTAGGTCCCTACAAAATGTGCGGGTCATTTGTACAGCAGGCCTTCTGTCCTCCACCTTTAATACCCCAGATCAGGAAAAAACTTAATCTGTTACGCCCTGTCCGGGCTTTGGATATGTATGTCCACAGAGCTGCTCAGTGGTGTATATCAGAACAATTATTTGTCTGCTTCGGGTCACCTAAGATAGGTTGCCTGGCATCTAAACAGATGATGAGCAAGTGGGTAGTTGAGGCTATCTCACTTGCTTATGAAGCGGCCGGACAGCCTTCACCTATGGCTGTTCAGGCCCATTCTACAGGAGTATGGCTGCCTCTAGGCTTTAATTTCGGGTGTTCCCCTTCAGGACATTTGTAATGTGGCAGGCTGGTCCTCACCACATACATTGTCAGATTTTATGACTTACACCTCTCCACTCCTGGGGCTAGGTTGCTTGCTTCTTAGTGTGCGCAAGGACTTCACACAGAACGGACATTTGTCTTTATGACGTAGTGGGTATGGGGTTCCCACCGTGTCTCAACGCAGCTCGAGTTCCCTTGAAAGGGAACGTCTCAGGTTACGTATGTAACACTGGTTCCCTGAGAGGGAAACGAGACGCTGCGTTTTCCTGCCATACTTCCTGCATGCCCTGATCGACTTGTTTCAGGCTTTTTCAGAAGCTGTCGCGGTCTGTTTTCAGGTGTGCTTTATAGCTTCCTGGTCTTTGACGTCACCCGCCTATGACGTCTAGCTCTTCCATTGGACTGATTGTGCTTGAGATGACAATTGTTTTAAAGACTCTACAGGCTTTTCCATAGAGCTTATTTATATCAAGGGTTTCTTTGGTTCTGTTTGATTCGTCAGCACTGTAGTGTACATAATGATTTTTCTAAAGGAAATGTGTAGTATGATTTATACTAAAATAAGAACCTCCTAATAAAAGGTTCAGTTTGTTGGATTGGTGTCGTGTCTGTGCTTCACGACGCAATCACGCAGAGCGTTCCCACCGCGTCTCAACGCAGCGTCTCGTTCCCTCTCAGGGAACCAGGGTTACATACGTAACCTGAGACGTTTTCTAGGTTAGTACGTGAAGAGGTTTTTGGTCCAATCATTAGAAACTTTCAGAAATAAGAATTTCAGAATTAAGTAGTAGGAAATTACTAGTCATCCAAATTTTTATATCAGCTATGCATTCTGTTAATTTCTTTAATTCGCAAGTTTCGTCGGGCGCGAAGAGATATAGAGCTGAGTATCATCGACATAACGTTGAAAACTAATGGCGTGCTTCCTAATGATATCTCCCAAGGGTAGCATGTACAGAGTGAACAGCAACAGTCCTAGTACTGAGCCTTGTGGTACTCCATACTGAACTTGTGATCGATATGACATCTCTTCATTTACTGCTACAAACTGATAACGGTCAGATAAGTATGATTTAAACTATGCTAATGCATTTCCACTAATGCCGACATAATTTTCAAGTCTATGTAAAAGAATGTTGCGGTCAATGGTATCAAATGCAGCACTAAGATCGAGTAACACTAATAGAGAGATAAAACCACGTTCGGATAAGAGCAAATCATTTGATTTGAGAAATCTAATGAGAGCAGTCTCATTACTATGGTATAGTCTTAATCCTGACTGGAAATTCCATTTCTTTCTAAAAAGGAACATAGTTATGGGGATATTGCTTTTTCTAGTATCTTTGACAAAAAGGGTCGATTTGAGATCGGGCTGTAATTGACTAATTCAAGTTGCGTTCTCTCCTATTGCAACGAATGAATGGAACTTTTCCTCAGGGAGACTGGGAAATGCACTGCCTGGTGCGATATTGTAGTAGATGGTTGCATAGTAATACTTTTCTATCTAATATTATCAATCTTGTTAGTGAAGAAGTCCATAAAGTCATTACTGCTATGCTCTTTGGAAACTTCAGAAGAAGCTTTATGTCTTGTTAATTTAGCCACTGTATCAATTAAATACCTAGGCTTGTGTTTGTTTTCTTCTAAAAAAAGTCGAAAAATAAGCAGATCTAGCAGTTTTTAAGGCCTTTCTGTATGCAGTCATACTCTCTTTTCACGGAATTCGAAAAACGTCTACTTTATTTTCTTCCAGTTGTGCTCCATTTTTCTGGCTGCTCTCTTAAGCCGTACTTTGGTAACATGAAAAGTCAAGAAAACCAAGACAAACAACGTGAAAGTCAAGAAAACCAAGACAAACAACGTGAAAGTCAAGAAAACCAAGACAAACAATATGAAAGTCAAGAAAACGTCTCAGGTTACGTATGTAACCCTGGTTCCCTGAGAGGGAACGAGATGCTGCGTTGAGACGCGGTGGGAACGCTCTGCATGATTGCGTCGTGAAGCACGTGTATAATCAGTCCAATGGAAGAGCGAGACGTCATAGGTGGTGACGTCATAGACCAGGAAGCTATAAAGCACACCAGAAAACAGACCGCGACAGCTTCTGAAAAAGCCTGAAGCAAGTCGATCAGGGCATGCAGGAAGTATGGCAGGAGAACGCAGCTTCTCGTTCCCTCTCAGGGAACCAGGGTTACATACGTAACCCGAGACGTTCCCTTTCAAGGGAACTCGAGCTGCGTTGAGACGCGGTGGGAACCCCATACCCACTACGCCATAAGACAAATGCCCGTTCTGTGTGAAGTCCTTGCGCACACTAGAAGCAAGCAACCTAGCCCCGGGAGTGGAGAGGTGTAGGTCATAAAGTCTGACAAATGTATGAGGTGAGGACCAGCCTGCCGCATTACAAATATCCTGAAGGGAAACACCCGAAATTAAAGCCTAGAGGCAGCCATACTCCTTGTAGAATGGGCCTGAACAGCCACAGGTGAACGCTGTCCGGCCGCTTCATAAGCAAGTGAGATAGCCTCAACTACCCACTTGCTCATTATCTGTTTAGATGCAGGGCAACCTATCTTAGGTTACCCGAAGCAGAAAAATAATTGTTCTGATAAACGCCACTGAGCAGCTCTGTGGACCTAAGCATCCAAAGCCCGGACAGGGCATAACAGATTTAAGATTTTCCTGATCTGGGGTATTAAAGGTGGAGGACAGAAGGCCTGGAACACAAATGACCCGCACATTTAGTAGGGACCTAGAAAAATTTAACCCGATCTGGGGTGAAGAAATACTACCACCAACCAGGTGCAAATCCAAGTACGTGCAGGCCTCAGCCTCATGTACCACGGAGAAGACGAAATTAAGGATCTCTCCTCGGAGATAGCCCAGCAAAGAAACATTCATTACAGAAATCAAGTACTGTACCAACAGGGCAGAAACGAGATTCAGAAGGCGTTCTCTGCACCAGGCAGAGAACAGCATATTAGTCTTCTCGTGGAGGGAGCTCTAGACTGGAGTATGGTCTCCACGACCTCGGTCGAGAAACCTGAATCTATGAGCTGGGCCCCCTCAGAGGCCGAGCCCACAGTATCCACAACTCCAGAGCTCCCAGGAGCAAAGATATAGGGAAAAGCGTATAGGTGTAGCGGCAACCACACCTATTACATTACATCCGGTCCAAGCGGAGCTGGATGCGTGAGGGAGAACCACAAGGGCAATGCATTGTACAAGCGATGCGAAAGGTCGACTTGTAGTTTGACCGAAGTTCTCCCTAAGAAGCTCCACCACCTCGGGGTGAAGTCTCCATTCCCCGGGCCACAGCCCCTGCCTCAACAAGATATCTGCTCTGATATACGAGACCATCAGTGTGTTGTCCGGACCCTTCGCCGACCAACCACTCATGATTGCCCCCGACTTGTGAGGGAAACATCCGTCGATAGCATTATGCGTCGACAAGAAGCCCCCAACACTGGGCCTGGGCGAGGAACCAAGGTTCTTCCACATGACCGAGGCACGAAGGCATAGCCGCGTGACCTTGATCATGCGAAAACCGATTTCCCCTCGGAGAAAACCCCTTGGTCCCGAGCCACCACTGCAGGGGTCTCATGTGCAGAAGGCCAAAAGTAACTACGTTAGACGCAACTACCATGAGCCCCAACAGTCTCAGAGACTGTTTGCAGTAAGTGACTGACCTAGTTTTACATTCTTTACGGCTGTGAGAATCGCAGAAATACGTGCCGGAGACAGACGTGCTTGCATTGTTGTCGAATCCCATAATACACCTAGAAAGTGGTCCTCTGAGCTGGGAGGAGTACACTCTTTTTGGTGTTGAGCCGCAACGCCAACCTCCTTATGTGGGACAGAACGACATCTCGATGTTGAACTGCCAAAAGCTCGGACTGAGCTAAAATCAACCAATTGTCGATATAATTTAATACGCAAATGCCCTGGAATCTCAGAGGAGCCAGAGCTGCATCCACGCATATTGTAAAAGGTGTGGGGTGATAACCTAGGCCGAATGGAAGAACCCGATACTGGTATGCTTCGCCCCTGAAAGCAAACCTCAGGAACCTCCTGTGATGAGGATGGATAGATAAGTAAGCGTCCTTTAAGTCTATTGTGACAAACCAGTCCTCGGACTGAATCTGTGACAATCATATTTAGCGTAAGCATACTTTGAACTTAAGATTCTGAAACCTGCTGTTTAATTGATGCAGGTCTAGAGTAGGACGCAACCCCTCATCCTCTTTCGGAACAATGAAGTAATGGCAGTAAAACCCCGACTGTCTGCCGGGAGGAGGAACCCCTTCTACAGCTCCTTTTGCAGAAGTGTCAGTACTTCCTGCTCCATAACCAAAGCCTGCTCGGGGTCCACCACAGTGGGGAGGACCCCTAGAAATCTGGGCGGACAAGAACCGAATTCTGAACCCTTTTCTATAGTGTGCAGGACCCACCGAGGAATATGTGGCAGTAGTTTCCACGCTGCCAGAAATTCTACTAGGGGAACCAGTCTCTCAAGACTGGCCTCTGGATTTGGTTGAACAGTCACTACGGTGCCCTGAAGCGGCGAACCGGCAGGGAACAACCGAACTGACCGTTCTACGACCCTCCTCGGAGGATCGTATGGGGACGCTGACACCTCGGTGCCCTGAACGGCGAACCGGCAGGGAACAACCGAACTGGCAGCGCTGCGACCCTCCTCAGAGAGTCGCACCCCAGAGGGCGCCGAGGAGAAACGATTTCTCAAAACCGTCCCTGCCCCGGAGGAGCCCTCAGAAGCTTTATTAGAGATGACGACAGTCCTCAGATCTTGCCTCCCTTTAAATAACTTAGTTCCAACGACCCTCCTCGGAGGATCATTGGAAAAAGCAGGCACCTCGGCACCCTGAAACGGCGAAGCGGCAGGGAAACCGAACTGACTGCTCGACGACCCCCCTCGGAGGATCGTTTGGGGACACTGACACCTTGGTGTCCTGAATGGCGAACTGGCAGGAAAACCGAACTGGCAGCGCTGCGACCCTCCTCAGAGAGTCGCACCCCAGAGGGCGCCGAGGAGAAACGATTTTCTCAAAACCATCCCTACCCCGGAGGGGACCACCCTTTAGAAGCCTGATAGCCTCGGCGTCAGGGCTTCCTATTGTCCAAGCTTTTTTAGAGATAAAATAGTCCTCAGATCTTGCATATCTCTAACTGGCTAGACTGCTACCGCCACCCAAGTCCCCTTCGATTGTGGAGGAGCCCAAATGGCGATGCTCGTTCTTGCACTCTGTGCTGCGAGGAGCTTAGTAGACCGAGACTGCTCCGCCCAGCAGTCTCAGGAACATTAGATTGGTGAGGAAGAAACCTCTGGAACGCCGCTGAACGGTTTATTCTTAGTTTTTTTTAATCAGAAAAACGTACATATATATATAAATATATCACTCCGTGGCCACCAGCAGGAAAACAACCGAACTGGCCGTGCTGCGACCCTCCTCAGAGAGTCGCCACCCAGAGGATGCAGAGGAGAAACGATTTCTCGAAACCGTCCCTCCCCAGTATAGCTTATCTGTTTTTGCACGACGCAATTCTCGAAAAGCGTCAGTGCTGACAACCTCACATTCATCCATGTCTTTATAATTTACCCACCAGCGTTGCCTAATAAAAAAATTTATTTAGATGGCTGGTGGGTAACGTCGGGGTTAAAAATGATGACGCCGACTCTGGAGAGAGAAATCTAGCAAGCGTCTCTTTAACCCGAGGCACTGTCATACCATGATACTTAATACCCATAGCATTACTATAGTTAGACGTTGGGCATTAAACACATAAAATAGAAACCGACTTATTCCACGATCTCGACACCTCAGTGTGGTGTGTGGAAAAAACGGCAGTCCCCGACGAGGAGGCGGAGATACAGAGTTTTTCTGTTTTTAGATTTATTTCATCTAATAAACTCTTTTTATTTTCACTCTCATAATGTTCAGCTGGCCAGAAAATATTTAACTAGCAACAGCACTAGATAAACCTCCTTTTAAAGCTCCTCTTTATTCAACAGAGTTATGAGCTGACTTATTTATTCCTTTATTGAAAACTCAAACATCTGCCTTTTCTTAATATCTTTATTTGTTTTGTTCTCTTTTTCTAAACAAAACACTAACGATACCAATTCCTCGGAACCGGAAATCGCCAGCACTGGATCTGGCAGGTGAAAGCTGAGATAGGGCGGGGCCCGTCCCAACCCCCGCTGTCAGATCCGTTTGCGAACCCCAAAATGCGAGTCGCCGCCGTGCATCGGCAACAGCGGGACCCGCGCGGGGAGCGCGAACCGAACCGTCCTCCTCGAAGAACGCCCGGCGGGAGCGGAGCGTCCTCACGGACAGCTTCTCGCAATGCTCACAGTCAGCCCCCTCGAGAACTGACTGTGGCATGCTCCACTCCCAAATAGTAACAAAAAGCTGATGTGTGTGTCCCCACCCGTGATATAACGTGGGCAGGGAACAACACAAAAGCTGCTTGCTCTCTTTTGCCATAATATATATATATATTGCAACTTGACAGACAACAATAAATATGACAAGGACAGAATACACAGATCGCTTGCTGAAGGCAACAGAAGCTGTCGCGGTCTGTTTTCTGGTGTGCTTTATAGCTTCCTGGTCTATGACGTCACCGCCTATGACGTCTCGCTCTTCCATTGGACTGATTATACACGTGCTTCACGACGCAATCACGCAGAGCGTTCCCGCCGCGTCTCAACGCAGCTCGAGTTCCCTTGAAAGGGAACACATCTTGGCTGTGTGGTGATATTTATGTATACTGAATATTTCCGGTAGATATGTTTATGCAAATACATTTTGTTTTGCAGAAAAATATGTTTCTATATACTCTTTCAGTCCACATATGTAGTTTATAACAGTTTATAACCATAACAACTTTGTTTTTAGAATGTCTGTTTCCAAACTTTTTGTTCTAGCCTCATTAGGAAAGCCTGTTTTGTCTGACGTCAAAGATGTTCATATGTTTTGAATTAGTGTTTGGTCCTGAATTTTCAACATGCAAATCAAACACAGACTCATCAAGCTGTGCAGCCAGTACTAAGGACCAAAAGTTGATTTTGTGACATGGGAACGTGGTAGGGATTTGGCCTGGGAGAGGCTAATATTTTAATAAAATACACATTAAAATGGGTTCCTGCCCTGAATAATGTTTTACTACTTGAAGTCTGCACATTCATATCTCAGGAGACAATGTTAAAACAATGTTGACACGCTTCTTTCTTGGTCACCCACTACTGTTATGGGGCTGGATTTGGGCCAGTGGTAACAACGAAATGGAAATGAGCTACTGTCCTTACACCGCTCAGCAATTTTATTTTACCATTATTCCATCCCACACCAGTGAAACAATTTTGTCACATGTTGGCAAAATCTTAAATTCTGAAGATGATTTTCTCAACCCACAATTGATTTCTCAGCGTAGAGAGGATTTAATACCTGCCTGCAACTCCTCTGCTTTCAAAAAACAGCTGTTACGGTTCTTCAAACTGGCTTCAAAATTCACTCAACGAGTGTTTTTATAAAAATCCCCATTCAGGTTCTGATTCCTCCCATATCCAAAAGGATTAAATGTCAGTGTGCTCTTTCCACACAGGTTAAATAAACAATTATATGAGCTGCACATAAAACCTCCTGCCAAGCCCACAGAGGCTTCTCACAACTTACAGCTCAAATCTCTTCTGCCAAAATCTCCACCTCCTCAACAAACAAAGCTCCCATTGGGGAGTCAAAGCATCAGCACAGTCTTTGTACTCTAGAATCATTTCAATGGAGAGTTATTTGGCACATGCCAATCAAGTTCTCTGCATCCTACTGCTGGAGTTTTTACTGACCATCAGCTCTATCTTCTGTCTCACTTCACACTCTTTAAAGAAGTTCATAACATACGTTCGGAAGGAATATATTAGCCTAATGCTGCCAATCCTGTTTCAAGGGTTTAGAACAGGTGTCCAAACCTGCTCCTGGAGGACCATTGTCCTGAAGAGTTTGGCTCCGACTTGCCTCAACACACCTGCCTGGAAGTAGTAGTTACCTGTTTCAGGTGTGTTTAATTGGAGTTGGAGCTGAACTCTGCTGGACAGTAGCCCTCTAGGAGCAGAATTGGACACATCTGGTAGGCCTATATATGCAGTAGCTTAGTTTACTTCTTTCCCATGACATTTCTTTAGAATATCTTCCCATCTCCACCTTTAGGCCTACAATTATAACCTTATTTATAACTTGTGAAACACCAATCACAAATTCCTAGCACCAATATTAATACAAATATTTACACCTAGTATTAACTTCCACCTCATGTCTGTTTACAAATGGTCATCTAAGAAAGTTTACACCTGATATACAGGTGTCAAATGTGTCACCTGTGAGCTTTCATGCTGGGCTCTCTGATTTTGTGACTACATATTGCTTACTCACCTACTATGACACTGTGTAATTGCATGTTGTTGTCAGGCATATACAGGTTCTGTGAAGTCTTGTGTAAATATCTGTTTGGGCTTTTCCAAATTATGTAGCTGGCAAAATTGAAATGTCTTTTGGCTCAAGAATTATATGAGTGGGTTTTTCTGTTGCTCTTGTTCCTGCAAAATGGCAACCCTCACTGAATAACATTCGCTGGCTGCTTCATTGCTGCTTCATTGCTGTCAGAATGAACAATTCTGGCACTTAATGCCAAATTCCTTATTTTTCTTGCTGATATTCTTAAAAGGCTGTGGCCTTTAACGTCTTTGTTAGCTCCCTACTCCCATGCCTGCTATCACCAGTTCAAGCCCAGCTCGGAAGGAGCCGAGAGGAACTGGTAACAATGGTGCTCTGACCCAGATATGATTGAGGTTTTGAGGGAGGAGTGTAATAAAGGCTAGCTGATATGAGATAGCTGTGATGGTAAACCTCACTGTCCTGGACTCAAAAGATGCACTTCCTTATTAGCATGCACAAGCGAAAACAATGATGCAAATGGTATCTATTGCAGTGACAACTTGTGTTCATTCTTCTCAGTATTAAAAATCCAACTCGATCTCAGGAGAAAGCGTAAATATTTTACAAAGTTTAAATTTTTTACTAATTTGTACAATGTGATTTGTAGGAAAAAGTATTTGTCAAAAAAAGCATGAACCTGCACTCCTAAACCATCTGTGGGGCATTAGCTAGTAGTACGAAAACATACTAATGAAATTGTAAAAAAAAAAAAAAAAAACAGTATGAAAAAACAGTACAATATATAAAATAGTTACCAGTTGTCTAGAAACTTTTGTAAAAATTGGATTTGACAATTCTGAAAGCACATCTGAGTTGTTTGCTAGTGCAAACAAAACTTTTTGAGATTCCTTTTGCCTTGTTGCTCATAGATTAAATGGACACTTGAATCTTATGTAAATAATCATTATTTGTTCATATGCTTTTCTATTCCATTCTTTCCTTGATATACTATATGCTTTAGCTAGCTGTTTTTCCCCCCAAATTATACATTCTAAAATACACTGCCTTTTTTGTGCTTACCAGGTGACCTATCTTTTTGATAATGGAGGCACAGTCTTCTTTGCTATCTTCATGGCAATATGGGGTGAGTCTGAATCTTTTAAATCTAATCATTACTCTTTCCACCAGCAGAAAGACAGGCATGTCAGCGTTTGGTTTGAAGTACAAATTAAGTAATTATAAAAGAGGCTTCCTCCAGTGGGCAGCATAAGAATCTATAGCAGCCTTTGGTCTGCTATAAAGGGATTGACTAAAAAGCTCATGAGAAGCCGCTGTAATCAATCACCGCTTTGTCCCACATTACAACAAATGATACAATCAGGTCACAATAGACCACACTCACAGCACAAACATTTAAATATTTCAAAACTGCTTGGACTTTAGTTTACTCCTCTGAACAAGAGCAGTGATAAATAGACGTGTTGAAGGATCCCCGGTGGCGATCACAAGTGAGTTAGTGCTTGATAACCGTGGCCTAATTATTAAGTCTAATTGACTGACTACAGCCAAAGAAACACTTCCCAGGAGTGAAATGAAAGTAGATTAATGTGGACAGACATGGTGGACTGCTGTGGATGTTTTCCTTTAAATGTGACATTAAACAAATGGCAGTTTAACTAACTTTATAGGTCTAAAAAATATTTTCTAACTGTTGCTGCACAGTAGTTGCTGCACAGTAGTTGACCTGAAAGGAAAAACAAACTATAAAAATGTACACTAATGCCCACTTGTGTCAGAGCTTATTACTGTACACTAATTTCCCTTGTGGCAATCCTTATAATTGTTCTATATGATACATTCCAGAAGGTGTGCAATTTAAGTAGCATTGCTACAGTACATGTGTTTGCATTAATATATTTTGTAAATATTTTTTTGTGTTTGATTCATCTGTGCAAGGTTTTGCAGGTGCAGAACTGTAGGTGATGTGTGGGATCTAAACAATGCAACAGCCATATTTTTATCGGCTGGAAAATGGCTATAAAAACAATGCATGGCATATGCCACTCACGGTATCACAGTTAGGGAAACTGCAATAAAGCTGAATAGTTTAACATGAAATTATAGGCTACTAATTACAATACACTAATTACACACATGTAAATGGGGATTTTGATGAACTCATGAACTCTTCGAAATAATGGCTTTAGTGGAGATGAAGAAGGGTTGTTCTAAAACGACAAAACCAATATTCCATTGTCAAGAGAATTCAGGATAAATTTCTCTCTTAGGGTGCTTTCTCACATGGTTCGATTGCCACACTTGGTTTGAATGCTCCCCCTCCCTCTGCCCCCACCGGATTGTGCTCACATTATATTATTAAGGTCCAAACCGCAGAGCATTTGCATCATTAAAACAGCAGCTGTTTACCCCTGTTGCTTGTTAACGACGACACAGGAGAAGGCTGCAAACGGCACAAAACGGCACTTGAATCTATCTGTTGCGAATGTACTGCAAATGTTCTCAAGAACCAAAAGTGCTATTGTGAAAGCACCTTTAGACATTTCAGAGTCAAATGAGAGTTCACACAAAAGCTGTAAAAGGGTGATCATTCATTAACACTTCGGAAATGCCCCATTAGTATTCTAGAAGCTTCAGTTAAAAAAAATCACATAATTTTTCTTTTTTGCTATCCTTTAAATACAAAGGAAATATAGGCCATGGACACAGAGCTTATGTCACATTTGTTTGCAGGAACGTATGGCCTAAGTTATCATTCTATGGCTCTCTTTAATTGGTCAAATGAATGTTGCAATGAATATTTTCACATACTGATGGCCAAACTGTTGGCTATATTTGATCATTGTCAATGGCAAAACTCAAATCACTCAATGGCCTGTTACTTCCCATACAAACTCATGCAAGAATATCTCATTGGCACGTTCTTTTTGCCTCAAAACATCTAGATTACGTGTGTAACCCTGGTTTCCTGAGAAGGAAAATTAGATGTTGCATCATGGAGTTGACACTATGGGGAACGTCCTCAGCGTAACCGGTATCGATACTCGGTTACTAACGTAACCTCGGTTCTCTCTAGAGAGGGAACGAGTATTGCGTAAGTTTAGGTTAAGCTACGGGAAAGATTCATCTTCTCGAGATATTGAAGCCAAAAAATGATCCTTAATATTGTATTCATTGTCAACGCAGTGCAGCAGCTAGCAGACCTAGAGCAGGCCATCTCGCGTGCTCATTGGCTGCCCTGCGGGCAACTGCTGCAGCCTACCAGTGAGCCCGGCGTGACGTCACTCCCAATGAAGGGCACCCGCGCCTTCATAGCGTCACAGCCCGCCGGAATGGGCTTGGCTTAGCGTATAAAAGTAGGGGCTGTAGGCTGACTTCTCTGGTTTTTCGTCGACTGTGGCGCGAGCACGGCCGGTTACACAATACTCGTACCCTCTCTAGAGAGAACCGAGGTTACGTCAGTAACCGAGTATCGTTCTCTTACGAGAGGTTCTCTCGTATTGCGTAAGTTTAGCTTACGCTACGGGAACACTTTGTCAACGGCGTGCGCACCAAGCATCCACCATGAGACCCCGAACTTTCAGGGGAACCCCATAAGTGGAAAAATTAAGGTGGCCAGCCACGCGGGCCATTACTTGTACATAAGCACACATAGGGAATACAGAGCAGCGCGCCGGTCTGTAAAGGCACATGGTAGATATCATACTAGTGCAGCTCAACCAGGAGAGCTGAGTCACGTGACAGTGATCTGAGCAGGAAGATCTGGGCAGAATACACCTCTCCTTCAAACTGACAAAAGTTTAGCCTGCAAGGCAGGAACTTCTAGGTTATAAAACCTGACAAAGGTAGACGGAGAGCTCCAGCCCGCCGCTACACATATGTCATGGATAGAAATCCCACTGGACCACGCCCACGACGAGGCCACGCCTCTCGTGGAATGAGCCCTGATGCCCAGAGGGCATTGCAGACCTTTTGACGCGTAAGCAACTGCTATAGCGTCCACTATCCATCTGGACAGGCTCTGTTTCGAGGAGGCGAGACCCTTGGTGCGCCCACCAAACGAAACAAAAAGCTGTTCTGAACGCCTGAAGGAGGCGGAGCGCGTAATGTAAAATCTCAGCGCCCTGACAGGGCAGAGGAGATTCACCTCACCTTCGCTGTCAGATTCACCTTCACCTCACCTTCGCTGTCAGATGGCAGAGCTGACAGCGAAATAACTTGCGCTCTAAATGGAGTGCCCATCACTTTAGGAACATAGCCATGTCTAGGTCTGAGGATGACTTTAGAGTCATTCGGCCCGAACTCAAGACACGCCGCGCTGACAGACAGCGCATGCAGGTCCCCCACACGTTTTACTGACGACAGTGCAGTCAGAAAGACGGTTTTCAGTGATAGATATTTCAACCCCACGGAGTCTAGTGGTTCAAATGGAAAGGCTTTCAGGGCCTCGAGGACCAATGAAAGATCCCACATAGGAACTGACGGGGGGCGCGGCGGGTTCATCCTTCTAGCTCCTCTAAGGAAGCGGATGACCAACTCATGTCTTCCCAGTGACAGCCGTGCTAGTTCCGGGAACCAAATCTGATTCTCCCAACACGGGGCTATGAGGAGCACGTTTCCCTGATTCTCTTGATCACCTGTTGTAACAGAGAGACCGGAGGGAAAGCATATAGCGGGAGGATGGGCCAAACCTGGGCCAGCGCATCCTCGTCCTTCGAGAAGTACGTCGGGCATTGAGTGTTGTCTTTTGACGCAAATAGGTCGACTTGCGATTTGCCGAATAGGCGCCCACAGCTTCTGGACCATTTGGGGGTGCAGGGACCATGCCCCTGGGGGAACATTGTCCCTGGACAGTTTGTCTGGGCCGTTGTTCAAATGGCCAGGCACATGCGCCGCCCTCAGCGAACGCAGGTGCATCTGAGACCAAATAAGGAGGCGTTCCGTCAGATTGCAGAGATTTCTGGATCTGACACCGCCCTGACGGTTTACATAGAATACCACAGACATGTTGTCTGAGCGGACAAGAACATGTTGGTCCTGTATGAACGGGAGGAAGCGCTTCAGCGCGTTCTCGACCGCTATCATTTCCAGACAGTTTATGTGAAAACACTTCTCTTGGTCTGACCACTGGCCGAAGACCGGTCTGCCCTCGAACAGCGCGCCCCAATCCGAGTTGGACGCGTCTGTCGAAATGACTTTCCGATAAGAGATGGTTCCCATCATCACTCCCTGCTGGTACCAGTCGGCCATTAACCAGGGCTGCAGAACCGCTATGCAGGTCTGAGTCACTCTGATTTTCTGGCTGCCAAAAACCCAGGCTCGGCGGGACGTGCAAGCATTCAACCAGCGTTGGAGCGGGCGCATGCGCAGTAGGCTCAGCTGAAGCACCGCTGCAGCTGATGCCATACAGCCCAAAATCCTTTGAAATGTTTTCAAAGGGAGAAAACTTTCCTTCTGGAAAGATGCGGCTAGGTGGCGAACACGGCGCGCGTGCTGTGTCGATAAACGAGCCGTCATGGTCACCGAGTCCAGTTCTATTTCTAAAAAGGAAATTGACTGGCTGGGCAGTAATGAGCTCTTGGTCCTGTTGACCGTGAGACCCAAGCTTTCCAGGTGACTGAGAAGCACTGTTCTGTGAGATCGCAGTTCTGTCTCTGACTGTGCCAATATCAGCCAATCGTCCAGATAGTTCATTATTCGCAGCCCCTGACTTCTCAGGGGGGCGAGCGCCACGTCCATGCACTTCGTAAATGTACGGGGTGCTAGGGACAGGCCGAACGGCAGGACGGTGTATTGATATACCTGACCGTCGAAGGCGAATCTCAAAAATTGCCTGTGACGGGGTATTATCTGAATCTGAAAATAGGCATCCTTCAGTTCTAGAGAAATAAACCAGTCCCTCGGGCGAACGTGCGCGAGGATTTTCCTGGTCGTAAGCATTTTGAACAGTCTTTTCGCAAGCACTTTGTTCAAATGTCTCAGATCTAGGATAGGTCTGAAGGCTCCGTCCTTCTTGGGTACGAGAAAATATCGGCTGTAAAAACCTGACTCGCTCAGAGAAGGCGGTACCTTTTCTATAGCCCCTTTGCACAGCAGCTTTGCTATTTCTGCGTGAAGTAGGTGTGCTACTTCCGCATTCCCTATCGTCGCGGTCCGGGCTTGAAAGCGCGGGGGACGGCGAATGAATTGAAGTGTATAGCCCTGCTTTATTGTGCTCAGCACCCATTCTGAAATCCCTTGCATAGTTTCCCACGCAGCTATGTGAGCCGCTATGGGGCGAATGGCCTCTGGGTTCAGATCGCCGCCATTTGCGGGCTTGTGAAACTGAACCGGAGCCGAAAGTGCGGCGCGCCCTTCATTGGGCGTGACGTCACGCCGGGCTCACTGGTAGGCTGCAGCAGTTGCCCGCAGGGCAGCCAATGAGCACGCGAGATGGCCTGCTCTAGGTCTGCTAGCTGCTGCACTGCGTTGACAATGAATACAAAATTAAGGATAATTTTTTGGCTTCAATATCTCAAGAAGATGAATCTTTCCCGTAGCGTAAGCTAAACTTACGCAATACGAGAGAACCTCTCGTAAGAGAACTGAATACATGTAACAAACATGCCAATTTTTTGGCTAATGGCAGTCCATGATGTCAAAAGTGGAGCGCCTGTGAGTGTAAGAGGGTGCCTGCGAGACAAGTCATAAACTCTTTTGTCTGAAGATGATGTTCAGGCAAACCCGATGCATGGCAATGACGCAAAATCTTGTTCTCCTTCTCAGGGAACCATGGTTACATGCGTAACATAGACCAATAGGCCTTGCTGAGGGATTACCTACCTCACTATTCTGTGAATATGCACAAACATAGATTTTCTCTTCAGATCACTTAGTTGAGAGCATCAACTCCCAGGCCGCAGATTGCGACTAATAGACTGCTTATTGGAGTTAATCTCTAAGCCCAAGGGCAGGCAAAATGCCTTAAAGGCCCCAAGACCAAAAGCTCTAAAATAGAGCTAGCTATGTCAATACTTTGATAAAGCCCTTAGGGAGTAGCTTATCAAAGGGAGTAATTCAACAAAGACCCTCAATCTACTTCCAAGGGGGAGAATATAACCGTCACTTCATCAGAAGGGATGCATATAAAAGTGTGGCACAAAATAAAGCCAAAAATTGGGGACCCCCTAGGGAAACCATAGGGGAGCTTAGGCTCAACTTAATTAAACCTAGAGTCATTGGGGAGCGCACTCAACCCTACTTGTTTTTCTACGGGCACCCGAGGAAACTTCATGCACTCATATGTCTATAGAATGCTGCAATAACAAGACGGGAGGCCACAGGCAAACTGCCTCTACTTCTCCAAGCAAGGAGAAGCAAGCATCAACTAGAGACTTTGCACGATACCCAGCCAAAGGGGAGCATAAGGCCCTACTTCAAGTTAGCATGCAAAGTGCTAAAAGCCTTAGTAAATAGCCCTTCAGGGTACAACATTCACTATTGCTACCACTCCAAGGGGGAGCCTAATCCTTACTCCTACCCAGGAAAGGAGGGAGAATGAGAGCAGGGAATAATGCAGTGTGCATACCTCTCTTATCCCCCTAAACCCCCCTCTAAAACCCCAGGAAACCACAGGGAAACTTAGATTCTACTTGAAGACCTCAAAATGACTGGAGAAGAACAGTATCAATATCACTGTTTCAAAACTCAACAATAGTTGGGGAGGAATGTAAATGAAACAGAGGGAGTTTATGAGTTTGCCCAACATAGTTCCATTCACTCTGCTCTATCCTAAGGGGTACTTGAGCAGCTTATCACAGGGAGCAAGCAAGGTGCTAAAACCAACATTAATAAGCCTTCAGGCTCCTTCGATGTTGCCATTCCTCCAAGGGGAAGACTACATATCTACGGTATGCCCGGCTTTTATTTCCTTCCTATTATGGGCAAATGTAGTGTGCCCAGTAACTCTCATCACCCTGCCTCCAACCCCAAGGGAGCCACAGAGGAGCTCAGGCCCTACCTAAAGACTCCAATATGATTGGGTAAGAGCAGCTCCTACCCTATCTAGAGTAAAGGTACTTTGGTCAAACCCGCTATAGCTAGCGATTCGCCTTTAGTAGAGCACATATCCAAAGGATAGTGATACTCCTCCTCTAAGACCCAACAATTTTTGGGGAGGGAAGTACAAAGTAGAGGGTGTATTGTAAGTATCCATCATAATTCAGTCCATCTTGCTCTGCCCTAAGGGGTACTTGAGCAGCTTTCCAAAGGGAGCTAATGCTAACTTTTTAACTTCAGCATTACAGGCTACAACCTTCAGTGTTGCCACTCTTCCACTTCTCACCACATTATGAAAAGTGCCAGTATCTCGGCAGAGCAGTTAACGAGTGAAGGGGTCGCATCATCCCATCACGCCCACTCCTTCAGTAAGTTGCTGCCTTGAGAAGTTTATTGCTAACACCTCCAGAATATGGAGGGAGAGCAACCGAAAGGGAGGGGGTCGCATCATCTCACCACGACCAGCCCTTCTAAAATGGATGTCTCTCAGCAGTTTCATCAGCTGAGCTGTAAGAAGTGCAGACTAAAAGTGAAGGGGTGGCATTATCTCACCCCAACCATTCTTTCAGTAAGCTTCTGCCCCAGCAGTTAACACTTATGATAATTTTGAATGGAGGGCAACCAAACTGAGCGAGCAACCGAAAGTTTGGTCTCACCATGACCAAATGGATGTCTCTCAGAAGTTTCACCAACTGAGTTGGAAGAAGCGCAGACTAAAAATGAAGGGGTTGCGTCATCTCATCACGACTATGCCTTCAATATGCTTCTACCTGAGCAGTTCACTGCTTCCACCTCGAGTAATAACTGGAGGGAGGGAAAACTTAAGCTGAATGGGTCGCATCATCTCACCACAACCACTTCTTCTGTAAGTTGCTGCCTCAGCAGTTCACTTCTTTTTTTCAACTTTTATTTTTTATTGTTTTATATATTATTTTAGTAGAAAACAGTCAAAAGAACAGAACAAACAGGTCACTAGGGGTATCATATACAATTATGTTGTTCATATACTGACAACATCATATCAGGTGTTTCTCTCCCAATAGTCTTAGAAGAGTCACAATACACTCACAATATCTCCCTATGTTCAATCCATACTCCTATACATTAGCCATTTGACCAGTACTTGTAACATTTATCCAGGATTAATCTTAGAGAGTTTTAGTCAGTGTTTCCATATCATACATGTGACTTACAATCATTATCCACTCTTCTTTTGTTGGTGAACTCACATACAGCCATTTCTTAGTAATTGCTTTTTTACTAGTAATAAAATTAACCAATAATATTTTAAGTTGGTACATGTCTTGAGTATTAAGATTAGTTGGTATGTTTCCTAAATATATAGAACTGAAACTGTACTCCATCCCGAATACCAGTATCAATTTTAATTCAGTGACTATCACTAACCAAAAAGGCTGAATTGTTGGACATTTCCAAAATATGTGAAAGTAATCTGCCATAAGAGAAATTACATTGTCTCTAACAGAGTGCAGATTCCGGTTTACTGTTCTGTAAATATTTTCTTTTGGGAGTAATACAGAATCTTATGATATATTATGAATCTTCCATGAGAGTTCTCTCCACTGACCTGAACTGGATGTAGTATACTGTGTTTTACAAATGTTTAACCACTCTTAAAATTATGTCTGCTTGCTTCTCCCATTTATCTTTCACATATAATGTAAAGTGATTTTTAGAAGATTGTATACTTGAATACATTCTTGATATCAGTTTCTTGTGAGTCCCACCCTTATACGCATCAATAAAAATTTAGATGATATTCATTTAATTTTTTTCATTATTTTTAATATGTTTATTATAATGGTTCCTAAGCTGTAAATATCTAAAGAAATCTTTTTTTTCTAAAATATTGGTGTCAGTAAGATGTTAACCTGTATTGGATGAGATTGTACAATATGATGTAATGCCTTTCAACATCTATTGTTTTAACTTTGAATCTAACTGTGCAGGTTTAAAATAATTGTCCTAGGCCACCCATCTTAACAACCGTGAAATTTTTACATTTCTTGAACCAAATATTGACAGGAACCATCGTCCAATGGCTTAGTTTATTAGAGTACTCAATATTAGTGGCTTTATCCCCCAATAATAAGAGGGGAGGGGAATGTCCAGCTGGCTTGCTTCATACTCATCATTACACAACAAACTAGATATTTCAACTGTGCACCTTTGTAATAATCCTCCAAACAGGGAAGTGACAGTCCTCCTCTTTCCTTTGATAATTTTAGTGTTTTAAGTCTGACCCTAGGTTTCTGATTTTTCCAAATGAATCTAGAGATCATTCGATTCCAGTCATTAAACTCTTTTTTTCGGGATCTCTACAGGCAGTGATTGGAATAGAAACAGTAATAAGATAAACGTGATAAAACGTTAATTCTTATACTTTCAATTCTATTATACAAATCAAGGGTCAAGGGCATCCATCTGTCCAAATCTACTTGTAGTTCTTTAGTTATGGATTCATAATTTATAATATAATTTTTAGTTTGATAACTCCAAAATATTTAATATTATTAGTTTTACACCCAAAATAATATTTATTCCTTATGTTCTCATGTGGTGAATAATTAAAAGAGAGAGTTTGAGTTTTGTTTAAATTTAATCTGTATCCTGAGTACCAACCAAACTATTCATGGCATGTCATAAGTTTAGGTAAACTGGAGTCTGGGTCGGAGATTGTCATAAGAATATCATCTGGATATAGACATACAGTATTTTGTGTTCATTTCCTTTAAATTGGAATTTTGATATCTCTACATGATTTCTAATTGCTTGAGCAAGTGGCTCTATGAATAGTGTGAAAAGTGATATAATAGATTTCAAACAACCTTAATATATATTCTTTTTTATAGCACGTTACATTGGTTTCCGGATTTCTAATTTTGAAAACTGACCTTTCATGCTTTTTTTTTTTTTTTAGCTCTGGGTCCATTCTCATAATAATTCTGTTTGATATATTTAAGTTTAATCTCTACTTGTTTATCAAGTATCTTATTTATTTGTTGTTTTATTACTTTCATTTCTTCTAAGATTTGAGGTTTAATTCAATATGTTTTTGTTCCATTTTATTTAGTGTTGCATTGATACATGTTTTTTTTCCCCCTTGAGGACCACTTTAACAGCTTTCCTCTTAACACTGCCTTAGCGGCGTACCACAGAACACTTGATGACATTTCCTAATTATTATTAAATTCAATCTACTCTTTAATTTACCAGTTGACAGTTTCATTGTTGACAGTTTCATTAAAAATATATAAACTATTAAACGATCATCAACATGGCTTCCAAGCAAATCGATCCACAGAAATCGCTGTAATAAAGCTGGTTGAAAAACTGACCTGTGCAACAGAAAATAAAAATTAGTCTTTTAAGAAAGCATTCCTCACTATCGATCACAAAATATTGTTAAAAAAAAACTTGAAAGATATGGCATCAGCGGCATTGCACAAAGATGGATTAGTGACTATCTCAGGAATAGATTTCAGTTTGTGCAATTCACCAATGACAGGTCACAGCTACAGAGGGTCACTTGTGGGGTTCCACAAGGATCAGGGACCAAAGCTATTTTTTATTCTATATCAATGACATTTTTAAGGTGTCTAATCAATTAAATTTTGTCTTATTTGCAGATGATACAACTCTGTTTTGTTCCGATTAAAAATTGGGACAGCTTCTGGACACAAATTTTAAAATAAATACAAATGTCCAGATCAGAATTGAAATGTCTGAACTAGAAATGATAAGTGAAACTAAATTCTTAGGTGTCATTATCTTGAGTCTCGATGAACTGAAAACATGTAAATCCATAGGTAGCTTTAAGAAATTATATACAGTATATATACAAAAAAAAGATTACATTATACAAAGCTGAATGAATTTAGCTTCTTTTTCCTTTAGTCATTCCTTATGTACGCAAGATGACATGGTGTTTTGGTGTTGTGTGTAAAATAAATGAAATGTAAAAATGATTGCGCAATAAGCATAAGCTTCAGCCGACAACTTTTTGGTCAAGCAACTTTTTTTTCTTTTAAAAATATAGTTTACACCGTAATTTAGTTTTTGTTTCTATGTTTGCTTGTAAATTGTTTTTCTTTTCTTTTTTCTTTCTTTTGAAGTTGACCGAAATAAACTAAACTAAAGTCTCCTGGGACTGCCTCCTGGCAGCAGACCCACGAGACCAGGAGTGACGGCGGGGGATGAGATCTTTAAATGCGGCTGACTGCCGTTTCGCCTCCTGAAACTTATCGACGATGTTGTTGACTCCGTCGCCGAAAAGGCCAGAAGGCGAAACTGGGGCATCGAGGAGACAAGCCCTGTCCTTGTCCCCGATGCCCGACAGATTCAGCCACAAGTGTCTCTCCATGGCTACCAGTACTGCCATTGAGCGGCCGATGGCAGCGGGCCGTCTCCTTTGTAGCATGGAGAGACAAGTCAGCCACTCGACGCATCTCCCGGATGTCGGTGAAGGAGACCTCCCCGCTACCGTCCACCTCTTTGAGGAGGTCGGCCTGGTATGCCTGCAACAGCCCCATCGTATGCAGACAACTATGCCCGACCTGCCGCCATATATGCCTTCCCAACCAAGGCCGATGTTGTACGGCAGGACTTGGTGGGAAGCGCCGGAGCCCGCAGGGATGACGCAGCAGCAGGGGAGAGATGTGATGCGAAAGACTCTTCAACCCTGGGCATCATCCCATTGCCCTCCTCCCTGGCACCCATTATGTTTGAATATATGTTTGAATATATCCTTTGTAGCATGGAGAGACAAGTCAGCCACTCGACGCATCTCGCGGATGTCGGTGAAGGAGACCTCCCCGCTACCGTCCACCTCTTTGAGGAGGTCGGCCTGGTATGCCTGCAACAGCCCCATCGTATGCAGACAACTATGCCCGACCTGCCGCCATATATGCCTTCCCAACCAAGGCCGATGTTGTACGGCAGGACTTGGTGGGAAGCGCCGGAGCCCGCAGGGATGACGCAGCAGCAGGGGAGAGATGTGATGCGAAAGACTCTTCAACCCTGGGCATCATCCCATTGCCCTCCTCCCTGGCACCCATTATGTTTGAATATATATGTTCATTGGGTTCAGATATGTGTGAGGAGAAGGGCTTATTCCACGATCTCGACACCTCGGTGTGGAGATCGAGAAAAAAATGGCAGACTCCGGCGTAGAGGCTGTGGCCGAGCCTGCAGGAAGCGCTCATCTAATTTACTTTTCTAAGTCGCTTCCTGCATTACTTATGGCCAAATGATATCTAATTTGGCCGTGGCTCTGGTCACAACCTCTAGCAGCTTCTCAAAGGCAGGGGAATGGGGTGGCGAATCCCCATCCTCTCCTGCCTCGGTGCCCGAAATATCCTTCTCCTCGGAGGCAGATTGTTTGAGCACCGGGTCCGTTTCACGGGAAGAAGAATCCTCTACGCTGGCTTCCACACCCTGAGCGTCCATCTCTTGAGCTCTGCCCTATCTCAGCTATCTCCAGCGAGATCTAGTGCCTCTCACCCGGCTCTGGAAGCACGCGCTGCGGCGGTTACTTCTGCCCGGGTCGAGGCACATGATCTCGAACATAGATTATCCAGTTCTAAGGAGCTCGATGTCGGAAGTTTTGCATCAGAAGAAACTGACTCGTCACTCCAGCATACTGCTGAAGAGGGGGTGATAGATGTGTTATCTTATCGCTGGGGCTGCTGAGCGAGGGCAGTCCCAGCCGCCGAGTACTTCAAAAAGAGCGCAGCAGAAACGGAGTGTCGCGTCTCGTGGCCCCCCGCAGAGAAACTGGAGGGACGAGGCGGGGCGCTCTCCGGCCCGACCTTTTCGGGGCAGGGCTGATCTGAGGACAGTCATTATCGGCAAGCCGCGTCGGCTTGAAAAAATCCTGACGTGCTGAACGTCAGGACTCTGAGGGTGGTCCCCATCGTGGAAGACTTGAGTTCACTGTACAAAAACACGGTGCCCTGTCTTTTCCGGTCCCCTCAGGGGTCTGCTCTACTAACCCTGCCTATACAGGGCGTAGAGAGACTCGGCGAGCGATTTCCCGAGGGACGCTCGCCCCCTCCGAGGAGGGTTGCGGAGTGCCCAGACCAGCTGTTCCCTGCCAGTACGTTACAGGGCGCTGTGTTTGTCACTCGGTATGTTCATCCAGAGGCCAGCCTCGAGAGGCTGGTTCCCTTAGTAGAGTTCCTGGCGAAAGGAGCTATAGAGCGGGTTCCTCCACCCAGCAGGGAGTTAGGATACTACAGCCGGTACTTCATCTTACTGAAAAAAGATGGGCTGCGTCCCTTTCTAGATCTGGGTCTCTTAAATCGCGCTGTAGGGAAGCTCAAATTCAAGATGCTCACTCTCAAGCAGATCGTGTCAAATCAGATCCGAGGACTGGTTCGTCACGATAGATCTAAAGGACGCTTACTTCCACGTATCTATCCTCCCTCAACACAGGAAGTTCGCTTTCGGGGGCGAAGCTTACCAATATCGGGTTCTTCCGTTCGGCCTAGCACTGTCACCCCGCACGTTCACGAAGTGTATGGATGCGGCTATAGCCCCGCTGAGGCTGCAGGGCATCCGTATTCTGAACTAATAGACGATTGGTTAATTCTAGCTCAATCAGAACAACAGGTGGTTCGGCATCGAGATGTCGTTCTTGCTCACATCAAGAGGTTGGGGTTGAGGCGCAACGCCAAGAAGAGTGTTCTTTCTCCATTACAGAGAACCACTTTTCTCGGTGTAGTGTGGGATTCGACGACGATGCAGGCACAGTTGTCACCTGCTCGTGTTGCTTCGATTCTCGCCGCAGTAGATCAGGTCAAGCTAGGCCAGTCATCCACTGTAAAACAGTTCCAGAGACTGTTAGGTCTCATGGCAGCTGCGTCCAACGTGATACCTTTTGGCCTCCTGCACATGAGACTGTTACAGTGGTGGCTCAGAACCAGGGGATTCTCCCCAAGGGGAAATCCGCTTCGCATGATCATGAGTTCGCAACGGCGTCATCGCGCCCTGGTTATGTGGAAAGATCCTCGGTTTCTGTCCCAAGGCCCTGTGTTGGGAGCTCCTTGTCGTCGTGTTATGCTAACGACAGATGCCTTTCTCACGGGGTGGGGGGCGATCATGAGTGGTCGCCCAGCTCAGGGTCTGTGGGAGGACCATCACCGTCTATGGCACATTAATTGTCTAGAGATGTTGGCAGTGTTTCAGGCACTGAAACATTTCCTCCAGACCTAAGGGGCCACCATGTTCTTGTCCGGTCAGACAACACATTGGTGGTCTCTTATATCAACCATCAGGGGTCTGCGTTCTCGCCCACTTTACAAACTGGCACGTCAGATCCTTCTATGGTCCCAGGGGAAAATTCTTTCTCTGCGAGCTATTTATCTCCCGGGGTATTTAAATCAGGGGGCAGACATCCTGTCGAGGCAGGGGGCCGAGGCCCGGGGAATGGAGTCTTCACCCCGAGGTGGTGGAGCTCCTATGGGAACATTTCGGTCGTGCCGAGGTAGACCTATTTGCTTCCCGAGAGACATCACACTGTCCACTGTGGTTCTCTCTCAGCCTGCCAGCCCCACTGGGGTTGGACGCGATGGTACATCTGTGGCCGAGGTCACGTTTGTACGCTTCTCCCCCGATCGCTCTGCTCCCGGGAGTTCTGGAGAGGGTTCGCCGGGACGGGCTCAGTCTTCTGCTAATAGCCCCGTTCTGGCCGGCCCGAGTATGGTTTGCGGACCTAGTGTCTCTCCTCGACGGCTCTCCCCTGGAGATACCGATCAGGAGAGATCTACTCTCTCAGGCGAGTGGGTCGATCCTTCCCCCCCGCCCAGAACTATGGAGGCTGTGGGCTTGGCCTCTGAGGGGGCCCAGCTCATAGATTCTGGTCTCTCGACTGAGGTCGTTGAGACCATCCTCCAATCCAGAGCTCCCGCCACGAGGAAGTTATATGCCGCGAGGTGGAAACTTTTCACCTCTTGGTGTGGAGAGCGCCAGCAGGACCCAGTTAACTGCCCGGTTGGTACAGTGCTGGATTTCCTGCAGGACCGTCTCTCCACAGGGTTATCCCACTCCACACTGAAGGTGTATGTGGCGGCCTTAGCTGCTTACCACGCCCCTTCGAGCGGAGGTTCTCTCGGGAGACACCCACTTATATCTCAAAAACAAAACCAGCAGCAATTGTGGAGTGGAGAAATTAAAGCATCAAATGCATAGTTGAAGCATTTATATTCATGTACCTGTATGTACATTGAGTCTGTTTAGGCCTAAGAGGACCTGCCCTAGTCACCTTACTTTAAACACCGTGACTAATGCATTTGAGTAGAACTATCCGGTATGCCAAAGCTCTTTATGTTCATATCTTACCGCTTCCTCCTGTACCCTCACAGCCACAGTATTCCTTGAGTTCTGGAAGAGGAGAAGAGCGGAGTTAACCTACGACTGGGATTTGATTGACTGGGAGGAGGAGGAGGTGAGCCTACCTTCCTGTTTAAATAGACTTTCAGCTGAAATTGTGATGCTTTATGTTGATTATTTCTTTAGAAATATCATAATCGTTTGAGACCTGTTAAAATTATCATTAAGCTCATTAACAATTATAACTGGCGTGTGGCCAATCTATGTGCTGTTTGTTGTATTTCCTATAGTGTAAAATCCCTGTCATGGTGTGTTCTGTGAGTGTGCCTCCTACTGTATAATGTTTTGTTGTGCATGCTTAGCTCCCAATGGGAATACGTCTTAAGGGTGTTCACACTGATTAATACTGACAAAATGTTTGGTTTAACTTTAACATGCAAATGATCTGTGACGTGATTCAGCGTCTACCGACGGAAGTATACGTCTTCTGTGAGATACTGTAGTCAAGTGTCAGCAAGATGGAAGAGAGGTTATTTTTGCTGCAACCCAGGCTTATTTGCAAAGATGTGCCTGTAGCGACATTTCTTCAAAATTGCATTACGTTGCTTCTTGCACATTGTGCAAAAGTTTGAAAGTGAAATGTCCAGTGAGTAATGCCAAAAGTGTGTTCAGTTTTATCTGAAACTGATAAATGTGGATCTGGGAATGTTTTATTACGCTGGTTGTCATACATATCACAGCAGTTTGGAAATGAAATGTCTGATGAGTGGCTCTAAAAGGTAAATACTCTATCGCATTTGATAATAACTTAGCACCTACACTAAACTCTACACTTCTGCTTACCCTTACGACCAAACTGATAGTGTTAACAAAAAACATGAGAAAACGCATTTGCTGAAACAACCATGCAATTCTAGCTTGCTTCTTTAGTGTTCGAGCTCTTTTTAATTGAGTGTTGTGACAAGCATTTCATGGGATTCGTAGTGCTCCAGGTGGTCTTACTACGTCAGAAAAGTCATATATATGGAGGTGGTTATAATGTAAATCTAAAATATGATGTTTTATTAACAAAGTTCGGTAGGAAGATGTTCAAATTGCCTATCTAATCAGCACGAGAGGAGGCCAATATATATATATATATATATATATATATATATATATATATATATATATATATATATATATATAAACATAGCCGTTCCTCGCCATATGTTCCTCGCCAGTTTTTTGCATCCTCTACCAACCCGTCTCCTCACTCTCGCCTGGTTTCTATCCCAGCCAGGGATACACGGGGAGTAACTCTGGGTTTGGAAAACAAAAATTCCAAGCTCGGAGCCTCCCTTCGGACAGCATGCCAAATATACTCACTCTTTACTCTATCTGATTATTTGTAAGTGTGAACTCGTGAAGTATTAGTTTAGAAATCATGCAGAATGGTCAAAATGTTTTGAGGTCATTAAATAGTCTTGCGCTAGGAACCACGTCAAAATCAATAGATCAATAATCTGCCCCATAAATCATAATTTGTGTGAAAAGGAATAAATGTTGTTGATGCTACTCATGTGATTTCAGATGAAAACTGCAGTGAATTATATGTACAGTTAAGTTTTTGGGAGTTTAGCTAAAATGTAAGTAAAGGCACGTTTTCCCAATGAGCCTATGTTGTTTAAAACATAAAAAAAACACTATAGCCAGTAGTACAGTTATAGTATATTCACTTCCCGTGATAAAATATCAGTGTGAACAGCCATTCTTGAATCACATATCACACATCAGCATGTGCAGAATGACAGTGAGTTAATGTATTGAGCATTGTTTTGCGAATTATTTTGTGTGAACGTGTAATGTGTTTGAGGGAACACCTCAAAATAATCCAGAGATCAAATTGATCAGATGTGGTTGATACTTGCTGTGGTGTTTGCATTCATTGCCCTGTAGAATTCTGTTATTGCTAGTTTCTGTATAACGGTGGTTCTCAAACTGGTTCATCCACCTGAATCATTTTACAGACCTTTTTCCACCAAGATGGTGCTGATTCTTGTGCCAGAGGTGGTGCTAAGCCTTGTGATTTTAAGAACCGAAGTGATACCAGTTATGAAGCTGTGGTAGCTTTTTTTTCTCTCCTCAGACTTCAATTTTATGTTTTTTTTTGTTTATGTTTTGTGTGCTTTAATAACTACTTTTTACTGCAGACTTTAACACAGCAGCTAGCTAGCCAGACTGTTGCTGTTAGAAAAACTTAATCTTAGTTTTAATTGATAATATTGGTTCCATGGGTCCACGCCAGATTAAGATTTTAGGGCTGGAAATGGAATGGGAACTAGCACCAGAACCAATATTGGTGGAAAAGGGGCAGCAGGTGTGTCACAAGTAGCCTGGCTCCGCCCTCCTACGCACTTCGGCTCAATTTCATTTTCCTTCAGTACTACGTCTAGGATTGCGCTGTAGACTTTGGTTTTCTCCGATCAATTTTTTACCGGGCCAATCAGCGAACAGAGGGAGTGGCTGAGAACGATGACGTTGAAGTCGACTTGTGCGTTATTTTGAGTTGTAGTTCAAAATAAGAAAGATGCGAGCGAAGCCATTCGGTCCGTTGTGGCAACGCTGCCGAATATCAAGAAGTTAAAGCCGGAGCAAGAACAATCTTTGCTTAGTTTTGTGTTTATGGCCATCCTCCCACGGGGTTCGGGAAAAGACATATGTCACGACCAAACGTCAGCGATTGGTTATGGCAGATAGAGTGACTCTGGGCAGATCCAATAGTTTTAGACTTCAATAGAATACCCGCCTACAAGGAAGTTAACGCTTGTCAATGGAGCGGTGCCAGACTCTCTGTACAAATGAAATGTACGAGAGTCTGGTAGAACCAGGCTATGTCACAAGTGCCACACAACTTAAATTTATTTAAATACATTTTAAATGTATTTCCCATTTCGAATTTGTAATCGTTTTAAAATTATATATATATCACCCAAAAATGAAGATCTCCATTTACCTTCTCACTCTCATGTCATTCTAAATCGTATGACTTTTGTTCTTCCACAGAACTCAAAATTAAAATTTAAGATCTACAACTGAAAGGCATTTTTTTGCGTAATAACATTTTTGTCTGATCTTCACATAAAGATATCGCATGACTTCAGAAGACTTGACTTAAATATAGCACACTATTTGCAATGACTACTTTTGTGATACTTTTATAGTGCCTTTTGTCTATTTTGAAGCTTAACTGTCGTAGATCACTATATGCTTTCATTTTTTGAATAGCAACATGAACAGTCTTCAAAACATCATCTTTTGTGTTTCAAGTCAATATGGGTTTTGAAAGACAAGAGGTAGAGTAAATGATGACTGAATTTTCATTTCATTGAGTGAACTAATCCTATTACTGCATATATTTGCTTTTAATACGTATCCTGTGTTCTTACATCGACATTATTACACTGAAAAGTAAGGGGGTGTCTAGGTGATACTTGGATGGTGTGATTCGATCAGACCGTATAATTGGCCTGAAAAGTTTGAGAACTGCTGCTGTATACAGTCCCTTATATATTTAACTACAATATTGCAGAATATACTAATAAATGTATCTCATGTTCAGGCACTGAAGTGACTCATGTTAACTCATTCAGCTCATGTGAACAACTTCTAGATGACATCATCACTGGCCATCTTGCCCAACCAAAGCAGATGATGATGCTGAACATCTGTGTGTGATGAGATTCATTCATGAAAGCTGTACAAAGATCTTCAAACAAATGTTTTATGAGTAATATGATGTGTTTGTTAAAAAGGAGGAACTACGCCCCCAGTTTGAAGCCAAATACTCCCGGAAGGAAAGAGTAAACCCTATCTCAGGGAAACCAGAGCCCTTCCAGCCCCTCACAGACAAACTCAGCCGACTCATGGTGTCTGTTTCGGGAATCTTCTTCATGGTAAGATTCTGTGTTCAAAATATCCCTAGAGCTAGCACAGTCAGAATTATTGACACCCGTCATGAAAATTGGTATGGGAATGGTGGGGAATTTAACCTTTCCGGTATTCTGATTCTTATATATATATATATATATATATATATATATATATATATATATATATATATATATATATATATATATATATATATATATATATATATTGTTTCCTTTAACCCTCTGGGGTCTAAGGTGTTTTTGGGGCCCTTGAGATGTTTTGACATGCCCTGACATTTGTGCTTTTTTCAGTTGCTTATAAACATATTAATGGCAAATTTGTCATTACACTCTACTTAACCCTATTTGTAGCCCTAAAGAATATTTCAAATTAAAACAAATAATTTAGCTAAAGTTAGCTCACATAAATAACTGTCTCCCTCTGGTGGTCTTGAATTAAAAGACATAGCATATCAAAACCATGCCTAAGTTTATAAAGGAAAATTCTGAGACTTATCCAAATATATTTCCATCTATTTATGATATTTCAGTTTGACACCTTGTTCACCTCTCATAATTTTTATTCCAGATCTCTCTGGTTCTGACAGCTGTGTTTGCCGTGGTGGTGTTCCGGCTCATTGCCATGGAGAAGTTTGCTTCCTTTCAGTGGGAGTTTGTGAAGAAGAACTGGCAATTCGCCACCTCAGGCACTGGAGTCTGCATCAACTTTATGATCATAATGTCTCTGAATGTGGTTAGTGTTTTTTCTCTTGTCCCGAAGGCCTTTTCCCACCAAGAGAGAAATAAAGTCCCCCTATAATAAAATTGTCTAAGCGTTTATGCAAAAGCTCCACACAAAATGAGGAAAAAGTATTTGGTTTCACTTTATTTTGACAGTCACTTTAACACATTCTGTTAATTATAACAGTTAATAATTGTTGCACCTACATGTCTACTAACTCTCATTAGATTGTTAGTAGAGTATTAGTATACTGGTAGGGCTGGTAGGGTTAGGGCTAGGATAAGTTGCAAAGTTACTTATAGATAGTAGAATGTCTGTTGGAGTGGATACAACTTAATTTCCATTTCTATGTGGCACCAATGTGACAGTTTTATTATAATAAATGCTACTTTTAGATGCCTTTTTTTTCAGTTCATATTTTCAGCCTTGTCTCTAATGGTACTATTTCCATTTTCTTTTACCCAACAGGTCTATGAGAAAGTGGCCTACCTACTTACAAACCTGGGTAAGTGTTGATTCAGTCATGTTTACAATTAATTGAGGGTGAAACTCATGCAGTCCTCACACTGCATGTGAGAAACTTTCCTCATGGCTAATAACATGCAGTGGAGAACTTCCCGAATGATTCTCGCATGGATTTCACTTGTGATATAGAACATCCACGGACAGAGTCGGAATGGGAAAACAGCTTTGCCCTCAAGATGTTTCTCTTCCAGTTTGTCAATCTCAACAGCTCTACCTTCTACATAGCTTTCTTTTTAGGGAGGTAAGCAACTCTTGAACTAGTTCACATATTATTCAGTTCTTATTTTACCTGATGTTGCTGCCTCCATTTGCCCTGACTATACCACTTGAGATCTGTTATTTTTGTCCCATTTTATTTTAAAGGTGCTGGATTTAATTATTTTGTCTATAGTAAAGCATAAATGTGCCATAAAATGGTTGCAAATATTTAGTTCACATTAATTTTTTCCTCTGAAAAGCAGTGGCTGAGATCACACAGACCAAAACAAAAACAGATATTCCAACACGGAACACACATTTCAAAGTAGATTAACTGGCTGTAATAACAAATACTCAAAACTATTTTCGACACCCCAAGTTACCAGTTGGCAGAAAACACAACGTTTTTTAGCCATGGAAGCCACCACATAAACTGGGTCAGAGATCGCAGATTCTACCCGACCTAAAAAGCCTCTGCATCCATCTAAAAATCTTTATGGAAGGGGGCATATTGAAATGAGCTTAAATCAACTTACAGTGTGTAATTCTCCTTTCCTTCCATTGTCTATTGCGCTCGCTCTTGTTGCGTGTCCTCAATCTGGAATCCTGTGAGGGCATGGATATTATAATTTACATTTATTCATTCAGCAGATGCTTTTATCCAAAGCGACTTACAAATGAGAACAATAGAAGCAGTTAAACTAACAATAGGACAACAATATGCAAGTGCTATGACCCTTCCCAGTTTAATCTAACGCAGTATGTGTATTATTATTTTATTTTTAAAGATAATACATATATAATAGAAGATAAAGTGTTAGTATTAATGGATCAAGTGTTGCCGAAAAAGATGTGTCTTCAGCCATTTCTTGAAAATCATCACGGACTCAGCAGGTCTGGTTGAGTTGGGCAGGTCATTCCACCTGCATGGAACAGACCACAAAAAGGTCAAAGAAAGAAATGTTGTGCCTCTTTGAGATGGCACCACAAGATGGCGTTCACTTGCAGAGCGCAAGTTTCTGGATGGCACGTACGTCTGAAGTAATGAGTTAAGGTAAAAGGGAGCAGAGCCAGTGGTTGTACTGTAGGCTAAAGTCAGTGACTTGAATTTGATGCGAGCGGCAACTGGCAACCAGTGCAATTTTGTGAGGAGAGGAGTAACGTGTGCTCTCTTTGGCTTGTTAAAGACCACTCTGGTTGCAGCATTTTGGATCAGTTGCAGAGGTTTGACAGTGCAGGCTGGAAGACCATTACAATTGTCCAGTCTGGATAGAACAAGTGCTTGGACAAGGAGTCGTGTAGCATGCTCTGTAAGGAAGGGCCTGATCCTCCTAATGTTGTGCAAGGCAAATCTGCAGCACCGGGCAGTTCTAGCAATGTGGTCTGTAAAGTTTAATTGATCATCAATCCAAACTCCACGGTTCCTGGCTGACCTTGATGAAGTAATGGATGACGAACCTGGCTGAATGGAGAAGTTGTGGTGTAGTGTTGGGTTGGCCAGGACCACAAGCAACTCTGTCTTCCTAAGGTTTAGTTGAAGGTGGTGGTCCGTCGTCCAGCCAGAAATGTCTGTCAGGCAGGCTGAGATACGAGCAGCTACCGTCAGATCATGAGGCTGGAATGAGAGGTAGAATTGTGTGTCATCAGCATAGCAGGGATAGGAAAAGCCATGCTTCTGAATCACAGATCCTAGTGATGTCATGTAGATGGAGAAGAGAAGTGATCCAAGTACTGAGCCCTGAGGCACCCCAGTATCTAGATGTTGGGTCTTAGACACCTCACCCCTCCACGACACCCTGAAGGACCTACCTGAGAGATACGACTTGAACCATTGTAGTGCGGTTCCCGAAATTCCTTTCGTTTTTAGGATTGACAGGAGGATCTGGTGGTTAACTGTGTCAAAAGCAGCAGACAGATCCAGCAGGATGAGAACTGAGGATTTGGAACCTGTTCTTGCCAGTCTCAGAGCTTCAATTACCGAGAGCAGAACAGTCTCAGTTGAGTGTCCGCACTCTCCAATATACTCTCTCCAATATTTTTAATTTGGAGTGCATTACCCATTTCAACCGCTAGCTGCCAATATTACATATGTCTTTAACTCGTTCGCCTGCAGCATTTACAAAAAAAAAAAACATAATTTCCTGCCACTGCCAGCATGTTTGATCATTTTCACAAAAATGTCATGGCCACCAGAATATTTAATTGAATGAACATGCAATATATAAAAAGAAACAAATTATATCTTCATGCATTCTATTTTTATCAACACTTGAATGTGGGTATGTTTTATATATATATAAAAAATGGTTTTGAACAAAATGCTGAGAAAATTGTGTTTATATTAAAGACTACGTCCTGATCGGATTCAGTATGATGATCAAAACAAAGCTGGAGTAGATTGCTTCCATCAACACCCCCAAAGCTCCAAATTCATCTACCTCATCCTGGGTCGACTTTTCATTAACTTTAGGCAGTTTTGATTTATATGCTGGTGAATATTTGATGATCACGTTAGCTTACAGGCAACACTTTTATTGCATGTTTCTGCTACTTTTTTGCCTGTATTTTGATCTTAAGATTATGTACTCTTTCAGAAAATGCATAAGATGTCCCCCTACTGTATAACAGTGAAAAAATGGATTGCTGGAAATTTGCACTAATGGCGGGGAAAAGAGCTAACTATGTACTAGCATTTAAAGGAATAATTTAATGCAATGCACTTATTGTGTACACTGGAAAAAAATTACTCAGAAATTGCTACATTTAATTATAAAGAAACTGTAAAGGCGGGCATACACTGTGCGATGTCTGTGTGTGCGATTTCAGCAAGGTACCTACTCACACTGAACGAGTAAATCGCATGCGATGTAAAGCCAAAGCTCAGGATTTATGTGCTCACACTATACGGTTTGAACGTCGAGCTGCGACTTGACTGTTCACACTTTACGTGTGAATTATGTGCGATAAACCCCCGTGCTGGGTTGCGCCTAGACGATATGTATCCAGAGATATTGTCAAAACAAGCATCAGCTATCAATATCAAGATGATTTAGCATTTCGAATTTATGTATTAAATTATTAGGTAACACTTTAGAATAGGGTTCCTTCGTTAATGAATAACTACACAAGAACCAATGAGTAACACAATATTAACAATCTAGTAACTATTATTAACTAACAAGAAACTCTGATTAACAAACTACTAAGTAATAGCGCACAGATGAAAGTGGTAGTTCACTATTAACTAATCAATAACTACTATTTTTTAATGCTTCCCAGAGAACTACTGAAAAGGTTTATTAACAATCTAGTAACTACTATTAACTAAAAAGAAACTCTGATTAATAAATTAAGAAGTAATAGTGCACATATGAAAGGGGTACTTCAATAACTACTATATTTTTTATGCTTCCCAGAGAACTACTGAAAAATTTCATAATTCATACAAAACAAATCAATAACCAATGCAGGATAAATGACTAGCACTACATTAACACTTGAACTGCTACTGTAAACTGTTGTGAACTTTTTCTCTGTAGAAAAGTTAGAAGCTCAGACCAGGAGACGGTGGAAGTTTTCCAAGCAGAAGTTCTTTATTGCTTGTCGGTTGCTGCAGTCATTCCAACATCGTCTGACTTCTTGAGTCAAACATTGTAATATATATACATTATAAGTGGGAGGGATTACATTGTGATGGTGGAAACTCATATACAGGTTTAGGAACCTGTATTAAAAGAGAGAGGGAAAAAAACCTATTCAAACCCTGAGACTCCAGAACAGGAATGACAGGACTCTCTCTTGCTAAGACAAAAGCTCGCGAGAGTCTCCAAGAGTTTCACTAACATGTTTCATTTAACTTACAATAGAAAGAAAACCCGTCTGACAGCTGTATATAGAGACACAGAATAAGACAGGACTTTCGTGCTCCAAAGCTGAATGCTAAATTCAATTTACAGAACTTTCTCAGTTTATATATGATAGTATTAGAAGTTAAATTAAACATTTGACAAAGTTGTATTCCTTCAATTCCCCCTTTGGGAGTTCTAAATAACTCCCACACTATATACAAATTTAAACAATTAAAAATTCATTCTTGCAACTTGTGATAGTTACAGGCACATAATGCGCTCTGTGTTTGCTTTTATGTAATTGCATGCTGACACAGAAAACAAACATGCAATCAGGGTTTGTGAAGTTCGTACGGATAATAGTCTTTTCTGGTTGGAACTGTGATTTTCTCGTGAGAGGCGTGATTAAGTTGTTGAATGAAGCACTTGATACTGTGGACGCATAGATAATACACAAGGTTGTTTACATTATCAATAGCACAGCAGACTGTTAATAACTGGCCCATGCTGTCTATTTATCAACTGAATAATTTTAAAGAAATGGATTTTTAAATACAGTAGTCTGGACCTTACTTGTCCTGTGGCCAATTTTCCGGCATTCCTCTGGACTGACATTGAATCACTAGAGTCACGGTGACGACCGGAACATATTGAGTCATCAGCCATCCAAATACCATATAGAGTGAATTTATTATTTAACTTACCTCACAAAAAAATATGTTTTTATGTATGTCTCCAAGCTCATATATATATATATATGTGTGTGTGTGTGTGTGTGTGTGTGTGTGTGTGTGTGTGTGTGTGTGTGTGTGTGTGTCTGTCTGTGTGTGTGTGTGTATCTTGTGAGTGAGAAGATTCTACACTTTATTGGCTTTTCATTAGTAACTACTGTAAGAATCAAGGGAACAAACTAGTAATGACTCAAGTGTTACTACATAGTTCTATGGTAATTACTAATTATTTGGATCCGTATTCTAAAGTGAAGATCATGGGAACTTGAAAATTTTCTAAAAGTATACTAAAGTTCACCAAAAATCTCAAACGTTTGAAATTACTTTTGTGTTTGGTTGCACAAATCATGACTAGATCATGTAGTAACACTTGAGTCATTACTTGTTAGTTCCCATGATCTTCACTTTAGAATACAGATCCGAATAATTAGTAATTCCCATAGAAGTATGAAGTACCACTTTCATCTGTGCACTATTACTTCCTAATTCGTTAATCAGAGTTTATTTTTAGTTAATAGTAGTAACTAGATTGTTAATAAACTTTTTCAGTAGTTCTCTGGGAAGCATTAAAAAATAGTAGTTATTGATTAGTTAATAGTGAACTACCACTTTCATCCGTGCGCTATTACTTACTAGTTTGTTAATCAGAGTTTCTTGTTAGTTATTAATAGTTACTAGATCATAGCTGTCAACATTGAACATTGAAAATAAGGGAGATTTCCCGGAATCCATCCCCAAAATAAGGGATTTTTTTACACGATTCTTACCCACAAACTTTTAAAAAAGCACTAATCATTAACAGTCTAAAGAGTTTATAACTACATAGGCCTACATATAGTGTTTGTATGTATATATGAGAGAGAGAGAGAAAGAGACAGTGTGTGTGTGTGTGTGTGAGGTAGAGAGAGACAGAGTGTGTTTGTGTGTGTGTTAGGGCTGTGACCATAACCGTGAGACTTCAAGCCGAAACTGCCCGAGCTTGTACGTCTCACACAATCAGAGCGTAAAAATACGTGATATTTTACGGGAAAATACTAAAACGGGAAGACAGCGGGAAAAGAGCTAAAATACGTGAGAAACCCGGAAAAAACGGGAGGGTTGACAGCTATGTACTAGATTGTTAATATTGTGTTACTCATTGGTTCTTGTGTAGTTATTCATTAACGAAGGAACCGTATTCTAAAGTGTTACCTTATTATTAGTATTATTTTATTATCATTATTAGGGAAGGCTAATTTTATAATTAAAATGATCTGCTATTATAATTAATTTGCCACGCAATAATTTCACAATCACAGCACATCACCACAACGCGCTGTGAGGATAATAAAATATTACATAGACAATTTTCAATGAGGAGGAGTAGTATAAAACATTTTAGGTCGATTACAATGAATTATAGGCATATCATTATATTAACAGTCTATAATATGTCCGAACACTGCAATAATTAGTCATCAATGAAAATTAAAAACAGGTTTATTTCAAAAACATTGTAAAATTAATAAAAGAGGCTTACATCGCAGGTGGCTTGGAAGACGTGGGTAATAAGTGGACAAACTGGAGGTAAGCAACAGTAATTTGTAGCTAGTTTGAACTACAGAACTTAAAGATCTCCCTCTTTTCGTTTTTTTTTTTTTTTTTTTTTTTTGCTGCAGATTGAAATGGTTCAAATTCTGTTTTTCACACAGGCGCAGTGAGGAAAAAAACACTGAGTTTAGGGCAATCGGTTCGTAGCCCTGCTTCAACTGTGCGATATAGTCACGAGGAGCGACCAAAATTTCTGACATGCCAGAAATTCATCCGACCATCCGAACACTGCACGACTAACGACACACGACAAACGACGCACGACAAAGCTGAAAATCAGCCCGACCCGAAAAAGAGTCGCACGAGTCCGAATTCGGCTCAAAATCGGATGAAAATCGCAGTGTATGCCTGCCTTAAGTGACACATTGAATTTAACTTGACAACTTGAAAGACTTTTTTTTTTTTACAGCAGGTTTTTATGTTGTACTTACATTTTAAAAATGTAATTGCATCAGTGATTCAGTTGACCCTTCCATTTCACCTTAACCCACCCTTAGCAATAGCAACTTTATTTATATAGCACAGGGGTGCCCAATCCTGCTCCTGCCGATCGTCTTTCCTGCACAGTTCATCTCCAGCTCTAATCAAACACACCTGCGTTTAATTTTCAAGTGATCCTAAAGACTTTAACCCTTTCACACGTAAGTTTAAAATATTCTAACTGACACCCCAGCGTGAGTTTTTCAAGGCGACCGTTATTTAGAACTTGTCACTTTAATGTTTCCATGGTGACGCGTCATTGCTTGTCACGTGGCACAGCGCAACTACAACACAGCGCTGAATGAATGATGATCTGCTTTTATGTAATTTTTCCTTTTTTATTAAAAATATACACAAATGTATTAGCTATAGCATGAAACACTGATATTCCGATTGTCAAATATGTGCAAGTGGAAGTGTTTTGTTGTTTAAACACCTTTATAACGATCGCGTTAGTTGAGCTGTATGCGCAATGGGCGGCACCATGTTAGTTTGTTTCACAGTTCAGAGAATCGGATCTGTTGGATTTACACGTCAATTCCTCCACTTCTCACGAAATACATGAAAGTAGGTGGCCGGTGAACTGGGAGAAGAATAGGATAAAATGTAAAGCTACTTACACAATGTGTATCTGATAAAAGTGTTGTCTTATTATAATGGAAAGGAAGAAGAATTATTGCCGCTTCCATAGACATCAGTGTGTTTTTTACAAACTCAAAATCATTGTTTTGCTAGTAATTATGTGTATTTAAGTGTCTGAAACCTAAAATAAACATTATGTGGTTGAAAACACTCAATAGTTGTGATATATGACAGCACTGAGTGCGTCTGTCTCTGGCTCAGCGCCAGTCAACGCGCGAAAGCACGTTTGAATTTAGAAGTTGATCACGTGATGCACTGACCGTTCTAATCACACCGGTGTGATCGTACGCTACAAGGACCAGCCAAGACTGATCACACCGGTGTGATCGTACGTGCGAAAGGGTTAATTGGTTGCTTCAGGTGTGTTTGATTAGGGTTGGAGATGAACTGTGCAGGACAGTCGATCGGCAGGAGCAGGATGGGCACTCCTGATATAACACAATTTAAACAACAAAAGTTGACCAATGTGCTTTGCAATGTCACACACACAAACAAACTACTCATACCAGAGTCCGTCTATGGAGAGTCTTGGCACTTCCTATTTAGCCCTGTTGTATATCATCTTGGTTGCAGTTCCATTAGAATTCCACTGGAGGTGATCGCGGGCGAGTGCAGAATGAATGGGAGTCTATGGAACTAGACGGCTAAATGTATCCCTTTCTCCTGCTCCTCGTTGAATCAACGTAGATTTTATTGTTGATTCCGCAAGTTCAATATAGATTATAGACCAAAAGTCGAATGAACGAGTACTTATGTCCTTTCGATTTCTCACAGGTTAGGTCGTTGTGGGCCGGAACACGCTAGCATTCTGCTATTATGTGACGTCATCACATTTTTGAACGGATTTTTAGAACAGATAAGTGAACCCCCACCCCCTTTGAATGCAACTTTCAAATTACTTTACAAAAAATTACATCCTGAGAAAAGTGGATTTCTGGGGGTGAAACCCCATAGACTCCCATTCATTCTGCACTCGCCTGCGAGCGCCCCCGCATGGACAGAGACGTGTTACTGCAGCCAGTCCAGAAACCGGAAGTAACCAGACAGTGCCAATTCTCCCCTTATTAGCCATTCTCTGCTCATACCACTAAACCTGTCTCTAACCTTACCTGTATCACACCTCAACAACAGTACATGTATGTTTTTTTATGTAAGTACATACTAATTACAGAGACCTAATATAAAGTGGGTCCAATAGTTTTACCTGTTTACCTAATGTATACAGGAACTAGATTTTTCACCATTGGCGATGGCACACATGCAAACACAAAAGCCTCCCCACGAAAGAGTGGCTAATTGAATTCCAAAGCTAATTTTGTATATGTCACACATTGTGTTATTGTGATGAGCATGTATTGTGTTTGTGTGTATTCCACAGGTTTGCTGGCAGACCGGGGGATTATAATAAGCTGTTTAACCGGTGGAGGATGGAGGAGGTGGGTGAGATGAGGCTGTAATGAGTCCTCTCGCACTTGGTTATTAGTGCCCTTCAGCATGATCAACATTCCCCTATCAAATATCTGTCTCAGTTATGAAACTTCCATGAGATTTAAATAAAAATGGTTATTATTCAGTGCAGATTTCTCATAATTGCCTCAACATAACAACTGTGGTTGCTCGTAACACAAGTGTACTGTCTGTGTAAATCATGTAGTATAATCAAAACCATCCTTGTGGGAAAAAAAGTGTGCTTGAACAGACTTAAGTATAGTTTTAAAAAGTGCTCTTGTTAAATTTCTTTTATTCTTTTAAAGTTTATTATTCCCGTAATCAGTACTAATTTTAAAAGTATGCTAAATTGAGCTTATTTTTCACAAGAGTGATCAAAATGTTTATGCTTTTCCCCCCTCAGTGTCATCCCAGTGGTTGTCTGATCGACTTGTGCCTACAAATGGGAGTGATCATGGTGTTGAAACAGATCTGGAACAACTTCATGGAGCTGGGCTACCCGTGAGTAAATATATATAAAAAACCTGACACAATTGTTAAATGGTTTCGATAACTGGGATTTTTTTTTTCCTTCCACATTTCTGTGTTCTAAATTTTAAGCTGCTGCTTATTTATATGCATTTTACAGTATTTACAGTGACTTATTTTGTAGATTCTAAAAATACCTAACCTATAAAAATAACTTAGTCATCTCAAACAATAGATTGACTTATGCCACAAAAACGTAACCTCGGTTCCCCGAGTGTAAGGGAACGAATATTGCGTAGCTAATACGCAGTGAGGAAACTCCTTTTCCACGAAATATTGAAGCAATAATTTAAAACGCAGATCATTAAATGGAATGGAAATTCGGAAACTTGCTCTTTCACAAAAGCTGAGTGTCGCAGAGCAAGCACATCAGCAGCAGTAAAAGGATATAGCGTTCTCTCGCCGGATGGCCACAGGAGAGCAGCGACAGAAGAGGAGCGGCATCCAGGTGAGTTGAAGGGGCTGTTCGCTGTTTTCAAGGCTTGCTCTAGCTGATCTGGCTTGATTCGACGGCAAAAAGGCTTCAGTGAGGACTCAGAGACGTGAAGTGTCGCTGAAGTTGAGTAAATCTGATATATTGGCCAAAATTAGCAATCTTTATAGGCTTAGGCCACTCTGATTTAGGCGCACTCTGACGTATTCGGTGCCAAGTCAGTTGATTGGGTCGCGCTTCTGAGGCGCTCGGCCATTGTATGTGCAGTTGTCGCAGCACAGCTAATGAGCGAGCTAGACACTCTGCTGTATTCACTGTGCAGCTGCACTGCGTTTTAAATTATTGCTTCAATATTTCGAGGAAAAGGAGTTTCCCCACAGAGTATTACAGTAGCTACGCAATACGAGGTGACCGTTCTCGAAAGTGAACTCATCTAAAATAATATATAAGATTATTTTATTTTTTTTGGGGGGGGGTTAAATTATGTTAATTAATTAATGGTTAAATTAATTTCAACCATTAGTATAAAGCAGTGGCATGCAGTGGTGTTCTGAAATGAGGAGTCAAAGTCCTAACAGTTTTTTATTTACTTATTATAATTTCTTAATATAAATTCATGTTTCAATTATTCTTAATATTGACACATTTTTCCAGTTAAATCAATAAACATTAAGTCAAGTCACATTTATTTATATAGCGCTCTGGAGTAAACCGTGACGTCATTGTCCAGCTCAGTTCAGTTCTTGCATAATAGTGTCAATCCAGCAAGCCAAGCAAATGGCAACAAAGGTGGATAAAGGTGACAGTGGCAAGGAAACAAAACTCCATCAGGTGACAAAAAAAAATTGTTGGGAGAACCTAGGCTCAGTAGAGGGCCAGTTCTCCTCTGGCCAATGAACGAACAGTGTATGATTATGATTCAGGCAGCATTATATATCAGAAGTCAGATTGGTTTGGAACAATCAGAATATTATCTGGTTTCATCTGGTTGAAGATCGGAGTCACGCCGGTATGGAGATGGGTTTGTTGAGGATCAGTGCTGATGGCTGTCGTGCTGATGAGGCCTTCACAGGGGAGAGTCTAGTTGACACAATCTCTGCTGACACTTCAGGGATGCACTGTGGTCGTGTCTAGGAGCAGGTCCTCCATCTGATCTGGATACGGCCTGGATCCAGCTGAAACCTTGGCATAAGCATAAAGACTAACATTAGCGTAGATGCCATTCTTCTTGTATGTAACGAGTAAATTGGGTGTTATAGGAAGTGTTCCCAGTTCCGGCTGACCTAATTTATGCAGCCTAATAATCACTTAACTGATTTGAATAACATGAATGTATCATTTTCTATGTGTATGCCAGGTTAAAGAGATGTGTTTTTAGATTTAAACTGACAGGGTGTCAGTTTCTGCTTCCCGGACAATGTTATGAAGACTGTTCCAGAGTTTAGGTGCTAAATAGGAAAAGGATCTACTGCCGGCAGTCGATTTTGATATTCTAGGTATTATCAACTCGCCAGAGTTTTGAGATAGCAATAGACGTGAAGGACTATAATGCGTTAAGAGCTCGCTCAAGTACTGGATAGCTAAACCATTTAGTACTTTGTAGGTAATCAGCTATATTTAAAATGTACACAATGTTTAATAGGGAGTCAATGCAGTGTTGACAGAACTGGGCTAATATGGTCATACTTCCTGGTTCTAGTAAGAACTCTAGCTGCTGTATTTTGGACCAGCTGTTGTTTGTTTATTATGCGTGCAGGGCAACCAACCATAAGAGCATTAAAGTAATATAGCCTTGGGGTCATGAACACATTAACTAACTGTTCCGCATTTTTTATTGAAAGTATATGTATTAATTTAGATATATTTTTAAGATGGAAGAATGCGGTTTTCAGATGCTAGAAACATGGCTTTCAAATGAAAGATTGGTATCAAAGAGCACACTTAGGTTCCAAACCGACAACAAAGACTTGACACAGCAGCCATCAAGTGTTCTAGACAGTGTTCTAGGTTAGTACGTGCAGAGGTTTTTGGTCCAATAATTAGAAACTGTTTTTTTTCAGAATTAAGTAATAGGAAATTACTAGTCATCCAAATTTTTATATCAGCTATGCATTCCGTTAATTTCTTGAAATGGCAAGTTTCGTCGGGACGCGAAGAGATACAGAGCTGAGTATCATCGGCATAACAGTGAAAACTAATCCCATGCTTCCTAATGATATCTCCCAAGTGTAGCATGTACAGAGTGAACAGCAACAGTCCTAGTACTGAGCCTTTTGGTACTCCACAAACATACCACAAGGTATCTAACATACATGTTGTTGATTTAGATGATTTAACTAGTTTAGACAATTCTTCCTCTCCTATTGCAACGAATGAATTACATTTTTCTTCAGTGACACTACAATGCACTGCCTGATGTGATACTATAGTAGATAGCATAGTTATAATTTTCTCTGTAATATTATCAATCTTGTAAGTAAAGAAGTTCATAAAGTCCTTACTTCTATGCTCTTTGGAAACTTCGGTAGTAAAAGCTTACTTTCTAGTTAATTTAGCCACTGCGTCAAATAAATACCTAGGTTGTCTTTGTTTTCTTCTAAGAGAGTCGAAAAATAAGCAGATCAAACTTATACATTGATTCCATGTAATAATATTAGATCTAGAGTATGATTATGTCAATGAGTAGGTCCTGACACGTGTTGTCTAACTCCAATAGAGTTCACGGAGTTGCCAGTACTATCTCCGATAAAAAATCAGCAAATTCTTTGATAAAGTCTGTATGGTGCCCTGGTGGCCTGTATACAGTAGCCAGTACAAATGTGAAACACGTTTTATCATTTACACTAGATAGTGTTACATTAAGCACCAACACTTCAAAAGAATTATATTTAAATCTAGACTTCTCAGTAATTCTGAAGATATTACTATAGATTACAGCAACTCCACCCCCTTTTCCTTTCAGACTTGGCTCGTTTTTATAACAGTAATCTTGGGGGGTGGACTCATTTAAAGTAACGTAATTTCCCTGTTTTAGCCAGGATTCTGTCACACAACATGTCTAGGTTATAATCTGCAATCATATCATTAACAATAAGTGCTTTTGAAGTAAGGGATCAAATATTCAGCAACCTGAGTTTTATAATTTGTTCATCTGTATTATATATATTTTTTATGTGTTGTACATCGATAAAATGTTTACCCTTAAATAGGTTTGGCAGTCTATATGATGGGATTTATCTGACCTCACTAACCTGAGACAGCTAGCAGACGGTCGGTTTAGCCAGTCTGTCTGCTTCCTGACAAACATTAATTACATTATCAAGAAAACAACAACCAAAACAATTCTATTTTTTATTTTTACATTAACTGTGTAATTATTGTCCTATTTATTAAAATGAAGTGTATTTCTCATCAAGTTTTCTCATAATGTTTTACAATTAATCCAAAATAATTACTATACAAAGGCAGTCATAAATTTCATATTTAAACCTTAAATGCATGAATCAAAACTTGGATATATCTAACACGGATGGATCTTCACCTGTCGCAATAATATAAAACTAATATTAGAGTAACAATTACAGAAGAATAAAATAAAGCATATTTTGTTTCTGTCAGGATCACCATTCACCAGTCACCATGCCTGCTTGTAGAGGACACACTATCCATTTCCCATAATCCTCCCTGGTCATCACCTGTACACCCTTCTTAATCACCACACCTGTCTTCCATCATGCTTATCAACTCTCCATAAAAGCCAGCACCAGACACACAGGGGTTGTCTGGTCTCGTCCTTGTGAACTTTGATTGTTTGTATTGCTAATGGCTTCTAACCTGCATCTACTTACCTGTATCGTTTTCCTGTGCTCCATTCATCTCAGTTCCTGCTTCCCTGGATTCCCGTCTCCTACATTATCGTCTGTTCATCTCCTACAAAGATAAGAGACATTATTATCATCATCTTCAACGATCATCAAGGTGTGTGTGGTGCAACTTACCTGTTTGGACTGTCTCCTTTTTTCCATCGAGCCTGTTCCAGCCCCAGAGTTCAGTATCAAGCCTGTCACGGATCTTGAGTCTGCATTGGAGCTCACTCTAATCCATGAGCTTGAATCAGAACCTGATATAACTCTCATGTCCGCTTAAGAGACTCTACTCACCTGTGAGTCTACTCTAAATTCCCCTTCAGTCCTTGTTTCTGTACGAGAGTTTTACCCAGACCAAGAACCCCCCTCCAAGGATCATAGCATTGCCAATTCCAATGGTCACAATGCTTCCAGTGAATGATCTTCCCAAGTCTTCTCCAGTGAGTAATGTTCCCGAGTCCGTTATTGAGAGAGAAGTTCACGAATCCGTTCCTGAGTCCGTTCCAGTGAGACAAATACAGGTCCTGTATTTTAAAAATTAAAAAAATTAGCATATTGTGATAAAGTTGATTATTTTCCATAATGTAATGATAAAAATTAAACTTTCATATATTTTAGATTCATTGCACACCAACTGAAATATTTCAGGTCTTTTATTGTTTTAATACTGATGATTTTGGCATACAGCTCATGAAAACCCAAAATTCCTGTCTCAAAAAATTAGCATATTTCATCCGACCAGTAAAAGAAGTGTTTTTAATACAAAAAAAAAAGTCAACCTTCAAATAATTATGTTCAGTTATGCACTCAATAGTCAATACTTGGTCGGGAATCCTTTTGCAGAAATGACTGCTTCAATGCGGCGTGGCATGGAGCCAATCAGCCTGTGGCACTGCTGAGGTGTTATGGAGGCCCAGGATGCTTCGATAGCGGCCTTAAGCTCATCCAGAGTGTTGGGTCTTGCGTCTCTCAACTTTCTCTTCAGAATATCCCACAGATTCTCTAAGGGGTTCAGGTCAGGAGAGTTGGCAGGCCAATTGAGCACAGTAATACCATGGTCAGTAAACCATTTACCAGTGGTTTTGGCATGGTGAGCAGGTGCCAGGTCGTGCTGAAAAATGAAATCTTCATCTCCATAAAGCTTTTCAGCAGATGGAAGCATGAAGTGCTCCAAAATCTCCTGATAGCCAGCTGCATGGACCCTGCCCTTGATAAAACACAGTGGACCAACACCAGCAGCTGACATGGCACCCCAGACATCACTGACTGTGGGTACTTGACACTGGACTTCAGGCATTTTGGCATTTCCTTCTCCCCAGTCTGCCTCCAGACTCTGGCACCTTGATTTCCGAATGACATGCAAAACTGAGCAACAGTCCAGTGCTGCTTCTCTGTAGCCCAGGTCAGGCGCTTCTGCCGCTGTTTCTGGTTCAAAAGTGGCTTGACCTGGGGAATGCGGCACCTGTAGCCCATTTCCTGCACACGCCTGTGCACGGTGGCTCTGGATGTTTCTACTCCAGACTCAGTCCACTGCTTCCGCAGGTCCCCCAAGGTCTGGAATCGGTCCTTCTCCACAATCTTCCTCAGGGTCCGGTCACCTCTTCTCGTTGTGCAGCGTTTTTTGCCACACTTTTTCCTTCCCACAGACTTCCCACTGAGGTGCCTTGATACAGCACTCTGGGAACAGCCTATTTGTTCAGAAATTTCTTTCTGTCTCACCCTCTTCCTTGAGGGTGTCAATGATGGCCTTCTGGACAGCAGTCAGGTCGGCAGTCTTACCCATGATTGCGGTTTTGAGTAATGAAACAGACTGGGAGTTTTTAAAAGCCTCAGGAATCTTTTGCAGGTGTTTAGAGTTAATTAGTTGATTCAGATGATTAGGTTAATAGCTCGTTTAGAGACCCTTTTCATGATATGCTAATTTTTTGAGACAGGAATTTTGGGTTTTCATGAGCTGTATGCCAAAATCATCAGTATTAAAACAATAAAAGACCTGAAATATTTCAGTTGGTGTGCAATTAATCTAAAATATATGGAAGTTAAATTTTTATCCTTACATTATGGAAAATAATGAACTTTATCACAATCTGATAATTTTTTGAGAAGCACCTGTATACATCCACGGCATAGTGGCCGAGCCTGGCTTCTTTGGCAAGGCCACGATGGCCAATCCTCCTTGGCTTCCTGAAACGCCAGTGCCCCCATGGCCTCCTGAGCTGCCGGCACCTGCCTGGTCTCCTGAGCTAACGGCACCTCAGTAATGGAGACAATATGTTGTCCCAATTACTGGCTGTTCAGCTCCTCAAAGATAAGAAACATTATTATTATCATCATCTTCAGCGACCATCAAGGTGTGTGTGCTGCAACTTACCTGTTTGGACTGTTTAATTCCTCATCCACTCTGGTTGTTGTGATTTGCAACATTTGCCATCTCATTTCATCCTGTTGGTTAATAAACTGTTTCATCATTTTACTCACCGTTTTCCTGAGTCTGTATTCCTTGCAGGGTGTCCTTAAAAAGTCTTAAATTAGATTTTAAAAATTTAAGGCCATAAAAAGTCTTATTTTTACTTAGGTCTTCTTTTCGATGGCAATTTGACTTAGACATATCTAAATGATTTCCAAATTAAAACTATCTAATTAGCGTACTTTTTTATTTATTATTCTTTCTTTGTGGATTTGCTCGTTCACGTGACATTTCGCGTCACATTCGCGCCAGCATTACGTCTGTCTCCTGCAAGCGAAACAGCAGGAGAGGAGAAGAAAGCCGGTTAATTTCAGTTCAATTGTAAGTTCATTCTTCATGTGCGTAGTGGTGTGCAATGTGTATTGTCTATTATGATATTGTAGTAATTGTTTTACTTTAACTATGTACGAGGGCGCAATGCGAGCTGACATCGCATTTGTCTTTCATGCTTGCTTTCACTGCGTGATGTGTCAGTGCAGTTATAGGTATGTGTTCCCTAATAGATGTATGACGTTTTTGTATTTTATATATATGTTGTTATCGTACAATATTACATCAGCAAGAGGGCTGTTTTCCCGTGCACAATAGCAAATATGATATTTATTTTATATAACAGTTAATTGAACATTGTGAGTTACATTTTATAAACAATATTGTCAATATTGTTAGTTTTCCCTTTATTTCGCTGACGAGAATTTCAAAATGAAACCGTAGCAGTCTCAATGCAACAACAGTGATGATATCTTGGCTGAAATCCGCGTTTTGAACGAATCATTTTAACGATTCAATAAACAATCACTTGCACTTCCTGAATGAATCAGCCGTTTGAACAAATCGGTTGAATGAATGACTCCCTGAGACAGTGACTTGCCGCCGCCTACTGGCGGTTTTAGTTTCACATTTAAAGTACCCTTTAATTAAAATGTTGCAATTAGAAATCAGTTCATATTTAAATATTGAATTAACAATTGAAGAATTGAAAGAATTGAAAATTTCATAGCTTTATTTATGCAATTGTAAATGGAGTGTAATATATATTAATGCCAGTTCTGATGCTGCTTCTGTGTTTCCTCTGCACTGCAAAGATGGATTTTGATTTAATGATTTAATTTAACTGGTAACAGTGGTATTGTGTTATTATTCTAATATAATTTAATTTGAATGTTAGAATTTGACATAAAATGTGATGCATACCTCTAAGTTAAAAAAAAAAGTCCATAATAGGTGAAAATGCCCCTGGAACTCAATTTAAGGTTGCAAATATTGCCCGTTAATAAAAAATGTTAATTTCTGTCACTGCTGTGAACTGACCACTGCATAGAATATGAAAAATATGAATATCTTCGTGAGTCTGCTGTCGACAACAGGCCTAAACCAGCCATGGTACCAGTACAAAAACACAATCAGTACAATATCATCTAATTATTATCAACAAAACTTAGATAATATTGAGACATATTTTTGTCAATATTGCGCACCCCTAATGTAAGGTATTAATTTTGATTTCTTCAGGTCTTAAAAAGGTCTTAAAAAGCCTTAAATTTGACTTTAAAAAGTGTGCAGATACCCTGTCCTTGATAGTTACCCTTTAGAGCTTGGAAGGGTTCAGTTTGAGCAGATGTTTTATACCATCATCACTTGTCTTGTCAGAGCTTATTTCCCAGTACGTTCAGCATCTGGCTCATATTCGCCATCTCAAACAAAACTATCATATTCAACATCTTCAAAATCAATATATTTGATCGCTGGCAGCTTTTTCACTAGATCATCAAGTGACCATCAAGTGACAGTGACACTAATATTTGATTGCATTCAGTACTTGCTCTACAGTAAATCGCTGAGCAATTTCAAGTTTTGCTGATGATACTTCCTATCATTTTGTTTTCTGCCTGTGGTAACTATGAGTGAAACGTCACTTCATCATTGTGCATAAAGGTGAATTGCATTTATTCAGTCATGAAATATTCAATTATTGTTGTGAAGAAAATACATACACTTACACTGTTACAAACCTCGGGTCGTTAGCAACCCTATACAATTTTTACAAAAAATTTATGGTAAAACAGCCATCCGGTTTTGGAGGAAGCACTGCCTCCCAAGTCTCCTCGGAGAAAACACCCCTGGTGAAAAGTCTGGCCAACACTGTGGCTTATTCTAGAAATGAATCACCCATTTAGACAGGAAGATAATGTCTGACCGACAGCTGAAAGGAGGTAAACTGCCAAACGAGAGCATTCTTGTTCCTCTCAATGGCAGCTGTTTGCCTGACACAGTAACCCTGGAAGTAAGCTAAATAGATGCATCTGTATTCATGGGAATTCCATTTTCCAGAGCCAATCGCTATAAATACTGTGTAACTGGGCGCTGCTCTAGTGGCTGTAAGACTGGAAAAAAACTGGAAGGACTTTAAGAGAGGGGCACTCTCTAAGAAAACAAAGGAAATTAACATTTGAACTCCCCCTCATGCACTATTGAGACGAAGGTCTCACCTCCCTCATCCTAATCTACATTTCTCTCCCCCATTCTTCATCCTGGCAGAGATCTCCCAAACTCACACAAGAATCTAAATGGTTTAATGTGAATGATTATCATCGAGTTTTATACCTGTTTGGTATTATTTTAAATGTCTCGGTGCAACTGGTACAAATGTCTCATTCCCAAAGAAGTAAACCAAAAGGTAATAAAGTTCTTAGGAAGTTTAGAAACATCTTCCACAATGGAGGGTGTGTCTTTGAGTTAACACCTTCTGACCATTTGACTGAATGCTAATTTTCCACTGCTAGCAAATGGTGACTTACAGGTAAATTTCCACTGTGGATGATTTTTAGATTTGAAATGAGGTCTGGGTATATAATGAAACGCAGCGAGAGCGCGGGGCCTTTTCTATATTTGAGATCGGCCCGTGAGGCTGAGAGTTGCGAGACTCTCAGCCTCACGCATTTCTTGTCGGGTAAACTTGTTCCTCTTTATTCTAGAGCATTTGATGTTTTGCATTGATTATCTTTGAATTGGTTATGAAATTGTAATGATACATTTACCTGACATATTAAATTGTGATATTTGATTATTCTAATTGAATTTGACATTATTTTCATTCAAGAGTTTAAATAGAATAGTAAAACATTCGCTCACATTTAATGATGCACAGATATCATTAAAACCCTTTTCATTTATGGAGTCAGATGAAATAACGAGTTAATATATATGAGAAAATGTATTGCATTTAACCAAAAATACTTTGCCACGAGAAAAGACAGTAACACGCAGAGACCTTCACTGCTAATTCGAATACCGCCATTGGATCGAGTTAGACGGCCTTACATGGCGACTGGCAGAAGGTGGTTTGTTGCATGTGCCGCTCGATGTAAATTTTGTTAAAGTTTTTCCTTTTAGTTTTTATCAATTTATTTTACACTTATTTACACCTGCGAGTGCAGTTTCCTTGGCACGCATGGTCAGGTCACGGACAGAATGGATTTACTTCACTTGACCATCTGGGTGATTTTCATCAGTGGAATTATGTGTCACCAGTCCCATGACAAAACAAACAGACTTAATCCTGGGTGTTTTTATCCGGGCTAAAATGGCGTTATCATGGTCTGGACATTCAGGTGGATGACTCTTTCGGTTGTACAGTATGTTGGCTCGAGCAGACACGGATACAAAGACTTGGAACCAAGCAAAAGGTTTTGCAGAGGAGAGGCCTTTGAAGGAGCCATGGAGTAGGAAGCAGGGAAGGAAAGGAGTATGTGTGTGGGTGAAGATCTACTTAAAAGAAATCGTATCCCTCTTACAACTATATTACTGGCAACCGTCCAATCACTGAGGAATAAGGTTGATGAACTACAGGCAAATATTTCCCATATTCGAGAGTACAAGAATGCTTGCTAGCTGGCATTGACTAAGACATGGCTCACTCCTCAAGATTTGGATTACTCACTGGCGTTAGAAGGGTTTGGTTCGCCTCTTTGCCTAGATCAGGGGCAGTGAAGCAACGGGGGAAAATCAGGGTGGGGGAGTCTGTCTGTGCATCAACCGAAGGTGGTGCAAAAACAACACAGTAAGAGAAAGAATATGCTCCCCAGATATCGAACTGTTGTCTGTGTCGTTAAAACCCTTTTACCTACCGAGGGAATTTCGGATTTGTATAACAGTTGTTTATATTCAAGTGAAAGCAAACAGCATAATTGCCACTGGAATTGTGTGTAAAGTTTTATCAAATTTGAGATTGGTCTCTTGAGATGCTCCGAACTTGTTTCTCTGGGATTTTAATAATTGCAGTTTTGAGAAGACTGTGATTTTTATTAGTATGTCAACTGCCATACAAGACATAAGACTTTCGACCTATGTAATGGATCTATTAAGGAAGCAATGAAAGCCCTCCTATTGGCTTTTCAGATCACAATGTGGTGCACCTTCTCCATGTTTATAAGTCTGTGTTACGGAGGGAGAAGACGCAGGAAAGGAAATTGCAGGTTTGTTCAGAGGAAAGCTCATTGGCCTTATCCGGCTATTTTGACTGAACGAACTGGACTGTTTTCCAAGCTGCGTCATAAAAGATTGATGAACTTACATAAGTGGTGTTTGATTGTGTGCCCTTCGTAAAGATATGATTATCCTTAACAAAGCTGTTATAGATTTTCAAAATAATGGGTCTCAAACCAAACAAAAGACCTTCTGCACATAAAACATGCAGCATTTAAACAGGGTAATCTGAATGCAGTTAGGTAATTAAAAAAGGCAGTGAGTTCAATTGAATAATGACAAAATAAAATATAAGGATAAAACGACACTCGGTTACTAACGTAACCTCGGTTCTCTCTAGATGAGGGAACGAGTGTTGCGTAAGCTAGCTTACGTCCCTCCAGAATGGGCATGGCTTATGTCTATATAAGCCGAGTCCAGATAGGATGTTCTTTGGTTTTTCACACTGAAACGAAACCAGAACGTAGCACAAGCACGGCAGGGTTACGCAACACTCGTTCCCTCATCTAGAGAGAACCGAGGTTACGTTAGTAACTGAGTGTCGTTCTCTTACACGAGTACTCTCGTGTTGCGTAAGCTAGCTTACGTTATGGGAACCCAATGTAAAACGCTGTGCATGCTGAAGTGCCCACACATGGCCCCAAGGGTGTGCACCTGGTGAATCATACTAGTGAGTGATATTCAGACCAACGATTTGTGGGCCTAAAATATATCATAATCCTATAGTTATAGGAACAAGTGCTTAGCACATAATCACAGACAGGAGGGCCTAAGTCGGCCTGAACTGTATTGCAACTGACTATTATAGCCTGTCAGTCAGGCATTAGACAGAAAATAGCTTAGCCTGCAGCGCAGGAACTTCCAGGTTGTAAAACCTTATAAATGTAGACGGGGAGGCCCAGCCTGCCGCCATACAAATACTGTATCCTGGAGTGAAACCCCACTGGACCAGGCCCATGAAGAGGCCACGCCTCTGGTCGAATGGGCTCTGATGCTTAAGGGGCATTGAAGGCCCTTAGACCTATAAGCCAGCGCGATAGCTTCAACTATCCACCTGGAAAGACTCTGTTTCGAGGTGGCTAGCCCTTTGGTACGGCCACCGAACGAAACAAATAGCTTTTCTGACTGCCTGAACGCAGCAGACCGCTCGACGTATATCCTCAACACCCTGACCGGGCAGAGGAGATTAACGTCACCCACCCGCTTGACTGAAGCGAGAGCCATGAGGAAAGCGGTTTTAACAGATAGAAACCGCAGGTTCACTAACTGCAGCGGTTCGAAGGGACCGCCCCTCATAGCGTCCAGGACCGTGGAGAGGTCCCAGATCGGAACCAGAGAGGGTCGAGGAGGGTTTAATCTCCTAGCACCTCTAAGGAAACGGATGATAAGATCATTCCTTCCCACTGACTGGCCATGCAAGGGTTTCAAAACGCTACGATGGCTGCAACATACACTTTGAGGGTGGAGAGGGACCTGCCCTCATCCAGAAGCTCTTGTAGGAAGGAGAGGATCTCCGTAACACCGCAGCGTTCTGGGTCTAGGTTTCGAGCTGAACACCAGCTGGAAAATACTGACCAATTAGAAGCATAGAGCCGTCTAGTAGAGGGCGCCCTAGCTTGTGTAATTGTATTTAGCACTTTCACCAGGAGATCAGCACACAGGAGCTGAGACCACACGAGGAGGCGTTCTGCCAGTGCGTGAGGTTTCTAGATCTGAGACCGCCCTGGCGGTTTATGTATGACACTACCGCCATGTTGTCTGTGTGGACTACGACATTGTGGCCCTTTGAGAAGGGGAGAAAGTGCCCCAGCGCATTCTCGACCGCTTTCATCTCCAGACAGTCTATGTGTAAGCGCCCTTCCTGGGCTGCCCACAGGCCGAAGTCCGGCCTGCCCTCTTAGAGGGCGCCCCAACCTGAGTTGGAGGCGTCTGTCGAGATTACTTTTCGTTTTGAGATCGTTCCCAGATCCACGCCTGACTGGTACCAGTCTGCCTCCTTCCAGGGTTCCAGTGCTGTAACACAGCTCTGGTTCACCTTGAGGCGAAAATGGCCCGAGGTCCACGATCGAAGCGGGACCCGCACTTTCAGCCAGCGCTGGAGGGGTCGCATAAAGAGCAGACCCTGCCGAAGCACTGCTGAAGTCCATGCACTTCGTGAATGTACGAGGTGCTAGAGACAGACCGAACGGCAGGGCGGTGTACTGATAGTTCTGGCCCTCAAAGGCAAATTGTAAGAAAGGCCTGTGATGGGGAAATATAGATTTCATATTTGAATCTGAAATAGGCATCCTTCAGATCCAACGAAATAAACCAGTCCCTCGGGCGAATTAGTGCGAGGATTTGTCTGGGCGTGAGCATTTTGAACGACCTCCGCAAGAGGGCTCTGTTCAAGCGTCTGAGATCTAGGATGGGTCTGAGACCGTCATCCTTTTTGGGAACAAGGAAATATCTGCTATAGAAACCTGAAGCGCTCTGTGTCAGAGGGACGGTTTCTATAGCTACTTTTCCCAGCAGTGTCGCTATCTCGGCACAAAGTAGATGTGCTACTTTGTTTTTTACCGTAGTTTTGACCCTGGCCTGAAAGTGTGGGGGTCTGCGAGCGAACTGCAGCGAATAGCCTCACTTTATAGTGTTCAGTACCCACTGTGACACGCCCGGGATCATTTCCCATGCTTTCATACTTAAAGCTAGGAGGAGAATGATATCTGGGCTCGGGCCGCTGCGTGTTTGTGACACATAGCATGCGGTGTTTGCATGTGGGCACACGCTCTGAGAGGGGTGCGCGCTCTGAGAGGCGCGCACGCTCTCTAAACACTGAACGCAATCTGAGTGTGCGTGTGTCACAGAGCGAGCCGTGCTTATGTGTAGGGGTGAACACTGGGTAGTGGTCACTTTTCCTACACTTATAACATCCACGGCGTGAGCTGTGAGGTGTGTCATATGGCAAACAGTGTTTGTGAGTGGGGTGAGCACTGTACGGTGGGCACATAACCTACATTTATAACATCCTCGGTGTGAGCCGGGTGGTGTGTCACATGGCTGACAGTGTTTGTGAGTAGGGGTGAGCACTGCATACTGGGCACACTTCCTACATTTAGAACACGTGCGGCGTGAGCCGGATTTATTGGGGTGGGCCGTAAATGAGTGTGTGACACTGAACGGGCCGTTCTTTTGTGTAGGGGTGAACACTGGGGAGTGGGCACATTTCCTACAATTACAGCATCTTCGGCATGAGCCGGACAAACAGACAAAATGCTCTTTTTGCGATTTATCTGGGTAGGTTTGACACAGCCATAGAGTGAAGCGCTGAAGCGGCCTGACCGGCGGCGGCGTAGGCGCGACCGATGAGAGCCGAAGTAGTCCTTCAGGCTTTCGAGGGCAGAGCGGGTTTACTGCCATCCAGTGGAGGGCGGGCATAAGTGAGTGACTACCGCTTCCTCCACCAGAGGGATGAAGAGGTAGCCTTTGTCTTTCACGCCATCCACAACGGAGAGCGTCGAAGAGACAGAAGACCACAGCCTGGCAGAAAATGGCGCCTTCCAGGTGTCGATTGCTGGCCCGCACGCCGCTCGAGTCTTGCAGGGAAGGGGCGGGGTCCAGATTGGTGCCTGACCTACCTTCTCTTTGTGAAGCGGCAAGAGAGCAGCTGTCCTTCCGCGTTGTCCCTGTCTGACTCAAGATGCACGACGGCAGCAGACGGAGGCTGGGCGGCCGTGATCGAGGAGGGGGAACCAGACGGCGATGCACACGGGGAGATGACCGGCGTGCATTCGCTCACGGGAATGGCCTCCAGAGCTCTCTGTGAACGGTGCTTTTTACGGTGCGGCCCAGACAGGATATAGACATAAGCCACGCCCATTCTGGCGGGACGGGACGCGCCGCACCCTCATTGGTGCTTACATCATGAATAGTCCATCGATAGGCTGCAGCAGTTGCCGCAGAGCAACCAATAGGCGCGCGAGCTGCATTGCCTAGGTCTGCTCTGTGCAGCAATGCGTTTTAAATTAATGGAAAATTAAGAATAATTTTTGGCTTCAGTATTCTCGAGAAAAGAGGTTTTCCCGTAGAGTAAGCTAGCTTACGCAACAAGAGAGTACTCTCGTAAGAGAACTGAGAAACAATTAATTATTAAAGGTGCAATGTGTGAAAATTTTGGGTATCTATTAACAGAAATGCAATATGACATCCATAACTATGTGTTCAGTGGTGTATAAAGAACTTACTTAATAAACCGTAATGTTTTTATTACCTTAGAATGAGGCTTTTATATCTACATAGGCGCGGGAATCCCCTTCTATGAAGGTCGACATATTGTGACGTCATGTTTCTACCGTAGCCGACAGCGAACAAACAGCGTTACAGAGCGCGTTTCGTCACTACCTTGAAAGAGAAGCCGCAGAAAGCTAGAAGCTAGCCATAAACACCGTGAGTATTGACTTTTCCCTTGTCAGTGGTGTAAAATATGTAGCCGGATTGTTTCATGTAACTTAATTCTTCTCCCTCGCTGTGTTATGGCTTTGCTATGTGGGGATAAATGAGCTGGTTAGTTCGTGAGACAGCTGATTAGTACTCTTGTCATTGACCGTAAAACAGTTACAGGAATCACCAACCCGTTGATCTTGGAAGCATTTTAAGTCGATCGAGTTTCCAAAATCAGAGAAAAAAAGCCTATTGTGTGTAGTAAATGGTGTCTAGGGGATGCGAGGCGCGCGCGCTGTTACAATCACGTTATTTTTGCCGCACGCACCTTTGGACTCATGCGGACGCGTCCAGTATAAACAAGGCTTTACGCTTTAACCAGCTCAGCCACAGTAACAGCTCATATTAGGCATCTAAACTTGTACTACCCTGTTAGAAAAAATATATAGTTGCATAGTTTCATGTGGTTCTTCTCCCTCGCTGTATTATGGGTTTGCTATGTGGGGAGAAATGTGCTGGTTACGTTCGTGAGACAATCAACTGATTACTATTATTATATTATATATTAAGACCCTTGATCCTCACCTGACTATGGCTTTGTAAACTTTATCCATGATGTGGTTTATAATGGACTGTGGTACAGAAACTTTGTTTACTCTGGCTATTCTCTGCTGTCTCAGACGACGATGTTTGCCCCGTTTGAGACACGGTAGCTTCTTCGAAAGGGAGGGGTGAGCGGTGGGCTGAGCCCTTAGTGTAAACTCGCAACCGAACCGCTAGATGTCGCTAAAAGTCACACACTGCACCTTTAACTGAGGTAATAATTTAAGATCAGCCTGGCAAGGTATGAAAGAAATGGCAGGCTGTAAAGAAGACAGAGGGGATATGGATATTAAACTGAATGGGTTTGGTTCAGTGAAAAAGGTTTCTGATGAGCTGAACATGTTTTATTTAAGGTTTTATGATAATGATTTTAAATCCTATATAAAAGTTTTAAAACAAAGGACTGCAAGCAGTTAAGCTTTTAATGTCAGCGTGCAAAGGGTCTTTTTTAGTGTGTTAAAACTAGTAAACAGTCTCAGTCCAGATAATATTGGAGGAAGGGTGTTATGCACGTGTGCTGAACAGTTGTGTGAGATATTTCAGTGTTGTTTTTTTTAGAGGAATCCCTCAAGGTAGAAATTTTACAACAGACCAAAGATAGTCCTGATGCTTTGCATTTTGTCGAGGATGCTAACCTTACTTTATTAAATAGTTTGTTCAGACATTGCCGAAAGACCCGTGATAGACTACTATTTATTGCTTTTTCTTCGGCTTTTAAAACAATATGGGCTCATTTGTTGGTAGAGAAACTTATTTCTCCTTTTAACTTGACTCTTAATATTTTTATTAGATTTTGGATTTTATATTAGAAGGTCCTCAGTGTGTTCGTCAATGGTGTTCATTCTGTCTTTCAGTGTCCCAATGGTTCACCTCAAGGCTGTTGTCTTTCACCTCTTTTGTTTATCATGTACCACAATGATTGTCGGGGTAGGTATGAGAACAGTTATGTTATAAAGTATGCAAATGACTCTTCTCCACAAACAGGATCTGAGGCATGGTCCTGTCCTGGAGGACTTTGTGTCATGGTGTGATCGATTTTCTCTTCAGCTCATTGTTAATAAAACAAAGAACATGGTGATTGACCACACAGTCCCCTGATGACAACATTCAAATGTTTTGACATTTGACAATGACATTGAAATTGTTGACACTCACAAATACTTGGGGGTGGTTATTGACAATAGGTTGAGCTTTCAAACTAAAGTTTTTGCGAGTTTCACGAGTTCACACTTACATCAAATTAAACAGAGTAAAGATTATGCGTATTTGGCGTGCTGTTCGGGGGGAGGGCTCCGAGCTTGGAATTTTTTGCACAAACCCAGAGTTCTCCTCCCAGTTGTTGTGAGAGTAATTAGGATTAAAAGTGAGAAGATGGGGTGGTAGATGGATGCTGGTAAACTGTCGACGAATGGAATTAAGTCTGCTGTATAAATACCTCTTAATTCGTTGATTGGGTTGATTAACTGAACGTGCTCCTTCCAAACTTTGTTAATAAAACATCATTTGTAAAATGTTTCAACAAAGGTTGTACTTTCTGAGGAAAATGATTTAAAATCTTAAAATGTATAAAATAAAATTAGAGCTTGTCCTAATATGATACTGTTTTACAAACAATTTATTGAATCTGTCCTTTCCTTTTGCTTTGTGGCATGGTAGGGTACGCAGGGAAGATTATTGGTGTTGATCAGACTGGTCCTTCTGATATTTCTCATAATTAAGTTTTTGAGAAGGCCCAGGTTAACGTTTACTTGTATTGCGTCACTAGACGCTTATGGGGAAACTCCTTTTCTCTGAATATTAAAGCCTTTAATTTAAAAACGCAGTGCCACTGCACAGACATAACAGAGCGGTGATCTGAGCATGCTCATTGGCTGCTCAGTGGGAACTGCACAAACCTATGGCGAAGCTGCGTGTCTGCGCGATTCAATCGTGGCACATCCCACCAGGTGAGTGCAGAGCCCGTCGAAAGGGGGAGGGTGTCTGCCAATAAAAGCAGCTAATTTCGCTATAGGAATCAGATTTATTCTCCTTCAACGATGAACACACTTCGCTGATCTCACGAAGAAGCCTTCTCGCTGTCGAACAAGCCAAGCACCTTAATGATTGCCTTCCTGCATTCAAACAGAACAGCGATCAGCGGACTGGATCAACCGCTGCAGTTGGCTGAACTCTGACCACTTTTGCTTAAGACCGCGTTACTGCTAGCATTAGCATTGGCTAAGCGGGTGGGTGACCTGCAAGCGCTCTTCGTCAGCGCTTCCTGCCTTGAGTTTGGGCTTAATGACTCCTTTGAGTCGTCCTCACACCAAGGCATGGCTACATGCCCAATGTGCTCTCTACTCTGTCTGCTCTTTCCTATTCAGAAGACGAGCGTCAACTCCACTTACTATGCCCTGTTCATGCCTTAAGGGTATAATGCAGTGCTTTGCCGACTGAGACAGTCAGAGGAGCTCTTTATATGCTTCGGTGGCTGGACCAAAGGGTTGGTTAGTAGACGCTATCACGTTTGCTTATACTTTGTTGGGCCTTCAATGCCCTATCGGCATCAGATCTCACTCCACTAGAGGCGTCGCCTCTTCCTGGGCATGGTCCTGTGGTGTGACTATTGGTAACATCTGTGTGGCGGTTGGAGTGGTTCCCCATAAGGGTCTAGGGGCGCAATACAAGTAAACTTTTCCAAAGGGAATGCCTTGGTTACTTATGTAACCACAGTTCCCTGAGATAACGGGAATGAATATTGCGTAGACGCCATGCTATGTCACTGGACGACTGGCGTTGGTCGCTTCAGTCGAATTAAACCTGATTCCTATGGCGAAATGAGCTGCTTTTATAAGCAGATGCCCTGCCCCTTTCGGCGGGCTCTGCGCTCACCCGGTGAGGACGCGCAGTGATTGGTTCACGCAGACACGCCGTTTTGCCATAGGTTCATGCAGTTCCCACTGAGCAGCCAATGAGCGCGATCAGATCGCTGCTGTATTATGGCTGTGCAGTGGCACTGCGTTTTTTAATTCCCCATAAGCGTCTAGTGATGCAATACTCGTTCTCGTTATCTCAGGGAACCGAGGTTATGTATGTAACCGAGTCATTATTCTTTGTACTTTTGACCATCCACTACGAACTGAGTTTCAGGCTTTGCCATCAGGACGTTATTTTAGAGTGTCTGCAAGCATGACAAATAAAACTAGAGATTCATTTGTGACTGGCCATTAAGCTACTAAACTGTTCAGGCCTGGAGGAGAGTGTACTTAGTATACATAATGTAAGACTTAAGAATATAGTTTGGTATTTTAATGTGTTTTGAAGCAATTTATTGTTTATAATTTTTTATTATATGGATGTAATAGTTTATTTGATATGTACATGGATGTGGTTAGTGCTCTGGCACCTTGCTGCAATCATAGTTTCCAAAAATGGGACACTGAGTCTGAGTCTGAGTATCTGCTCAATCTGGAATTGCAGGAAAATTTAATTTTTATAATGTTGATTGCTTGAAAAAGTCCCAAGCCTTTTACTAGCAACTTATCCTGAGATACAATATCAAAAATGACAAGCAAACAATAAAAATATAGGTCATGTCATTCTTTTAAAAGCTTGCCAAAAAATTGCCACAGGTACATCATGTACTATAACATCATGTGTGCTCCAACAAATTGCATAGATGCCAGCCAATTGAAACGTCTTGGTCTGTGGCCAGTTCGTTGGCGGCTGAAGGTTGGTCCCAATTCGCATACTTATGCACTATTCTATGTTTTTAAGCATAAATAGTGTGAGTAGTGTGTTCACACTGAAATTTCCAAAAAGAAAAAGTGCACTTTAAATACCCGAATGATGCACTAAATTAACGAAAACTAAGTGTGGAATGTTGGACACTTCATGCAATCAACTGTCGCACGTAGCAGAGGGGGAGGGGCTATCAGACTCCGATGTTTAATGACAAAATAATCTAATGAAATTCCCACACTAACAGAATAGACCAACAGAATACTATCCGGCATCTCATCTATCACATAATAAATCAGACAGTATTGTATATTGTGTAAATCACAGATAACATATTTCCCCTAGATGTTGGAAGATACTTATGTCAAATTGCTCGCAATTGTAGTCTTTCTTGGCAAATCAATTCTTGATAAACCCCTTTTCCATGATGGAGCATATATGACATATAGTTTGATTTTATTGATTATTTTCTAACCCCTAATCCCCTAAACCTAAAAGAGTAGTATAGGTTCCTTCATAATAAGTTGTCATGCTTTATTTATCATTCTTTACATTACGCAAGTATTATTTTCATCATACAAGATCTGGCATTGTTATTGAGTGTACGAACACAGGTCTGTGTTACTCAATTATTTTCCCAAATAGGAAATGTTTGCTTCACTAGACAGTTTGTCCTTAGTTGAAGTCCACTGTGTTCACAGCTGATTGATTTTGCCAACCCTGCAGTACAGAGTAAAATGTATGCTTCATCAGAAAGAGCCATGGCAACAGAGTGAACTAGACTATCAGGAAAACATGATGAGGGGACATTAGTTTAGATTACCAATACTGTTCACAGAAAAATGACAACTCTGTTATTATTCACTCATTTCTTCTCATTTCATTCTAAACACATATTGTCTTTTTTTGTGGAACACATGATCATTTTAATACACAAATTGATTTTGGGGTAAGCTTTATTCTACTCGCATTGATTGGTAGATTCAGATAATGTAAAATACAATGCATTACACTGGCTCCTACTGAAATCCCATTAGCTATGGCCCTAACTACTCTTCATCACTTTTCACATTCTTCGTATTCTTGGGATTCACATTAATCAAATGTTGTTGTTTTTTGTTGTTGTTGCTTTTTCATCAACCAGACTGTTGCAGAACTGGTGGTCTCGGCGTAAGATGAAACGAGCAGGTGAGCAGATTAACAGCAAAGAAGGGCTTCCGCAATGGGATAGAGACTGGAACTTGCAGCCCATGAACGCACATGGCCTGGTGGATGAGTACCTGGAAATGGGTGAGTTCTGCTCAACGAACACCTAAAGTGAGATATAAAGTGTGTCATTTTCAAATGGCAAAATAGAATCTTGCCAAGTTTGCAAGCAGGATGAGGCCGAGAGCTGTGGGAACGAAGCTCACGGCTCTCGGCCACGTCCTGCTTGCCATACCAAGGAAGTTAGTTCAAATGAATAATACCACATCTGGTTTAATGGCACAGGTGGTTGACTCTATTGTTCATTTGAGGACTGAGGTTTTTTACGATTACGGGACACACTAGAATCTAGAATGTCAAGTATTTTCAAAAGGACCACATTCTTGCAATGCATTTGCCAAGCTATTGCGTCAGTTTTTGCACATTTTCATAGATTATGTTTCTGCCCTAAGGAAGCCATTTTTAGACTGGCTTAACCACAAAAGGTTTATTTCATCTGTTTTCTGTACAGTTCTGCAGTTTGGTTTCACTACAATCTTTGTGGCGGCGTTTCCTCTGGCACCTCTCCTGGCTCTGCTCAACAACATCATTGAGATCCGATTAGACGCCTACAAGTTTGTCACGCAGTGGAGGAGACCGATGCCCGCCCGCGCAACTGACATCGGTCAGCCTTTTTCACCTCAATTAGCCTGATGTCAGTTTATTCCAACCTAAAAACAAGAAACCCAAGAGTCATCTGTTGTAATTACATTTAGTATGTTGTCAATTTTGAGTGTTAGCACCAGTATTTACATTAAAATAATACATGAATGCCTACTAGCTGATACATTAATATAGCAGATTATTTTCCTGATATATGTATTATCTGTCCTGGTATATTTCAATATATATGTTTTGAAAGATTGGTAATTTTGTATGTTTGTTTGTTTTTTAATTAGGTATCTGGCATGGAATCCTGGAGGGAATTGGAGTTGTGGCTGTCATAACAAACGCCTTTGTCATTGCCATCACTTCAGATTACATCCCTCGCTTTGTCTATGCATTCAAATATGGACCCTGTGTGGACAAGGGTTACCGGCACGAGAAGTACGACAATTTCCAAACAGCAATTACAGGGTCAAAAAAAAAAAAAACAGTGGCATGCTCTAGGCATGCTCCACTCTAGGGCGATCGTTGGCACTTTACTCCTCACAGGCTCCTTTGTTGTGGCGGGCAGAAGCGCTCCGTCTGCGGGGAGTGCAGGGTGATAAAAAGGCTGAGCTCTGGGCTAGATGATGATTTCCAAAATTACGATTTCAGGGTACATCAAAGGTAGATCAAGTTGGGCAAGTCAACAAAAAAGGATGGAATTTCAAACGGTATATCCTCTGCTCCACGATGATTTGTTAGATATGGTGGAGAAAACATATCTGACCACCAGATGTCGCTAATAAGCATTGGTTTAAAAGCTTAGAGTAATTTACAGTTTTTCGGCACAATTCGATGAAAGCCTCAAACGCTTCAGAAAGCCTCAGTGTTCAGCGCTATGGGGAACGCTTCTATATGTGTGACCAATATATGGGTGCAACACGTCATCTGAATTGACTTTGAACTTTTATAGCCTCGGATAGTGACGTCATTGGAATGTGTGTGCATCAGAGGCTATAATTAGATGTGCCACAGGTGCATCGACAGGTATAATTTGTCTGAAGAGCAGTCCTGGGACTTTATCAATGCGGCAATAAAGCGCAGCATCTCATTCCTGCTTCCCTGCATTTAACTGGATCTGCATTAAGTGCAGTGCACCACCTTTCAAAGACACCACATTAATTGGCATAACTTCCTCTAGTGGAGGGACCCCAGCACTGAGAATGGTCTCTATGACATCTGCTGAAAACCCTCCTTTTGGTCTCCTAGGAGCATGGTGATTTAGAGAGAAGCAGTGGTGACTTTGCATTGTTATAGAAGAGATGTAGAGGTTACCTCAACCTCGTAAAACCTTTCCAAACCCGCTCGCAAGGGTGTAAATCACCCTAAGGGACAGGAACTTGTCCTGACCCTAAAGCAGAGCCTGCTGTGCTCACCTGTTAGACAGCTCGAACACAGTCCGCCTGGCGATTTTTGTAGGACGACTACCATAGTATTGTCCACCTGCACAATACTGCACAATACTCTATTATGAGGCTGCTGAGCGCAACGAGCCAGTCCCCAGTCTTTACGAGGGGGAGCGCAACTCGCCACACTCTGCTTTTGAGGCTTTCTTTTAGCAGATAAGCCTGGTATGCCTGCAACCCTGCCATAGTGTGCAGAGCAGCACCAGCCTGACCCCCACTAGAATGGATGTTATTATACAACCCCAAATCAGAAAAAGTCGGGACATTTTGTAAAATGCAATGAGTGGTTTCTAGACACTCTGCACCATAGAAGGGATGTGCCTGCCTCATTGGGGTGTGTTACAGCCATCAAAATCAAAAATGTTTCATATTTACAAAATACAATTATGTTGGTCAGTGAAAACATTGGAAAACGTTTCTTTGTACTTTTGTCAGCTAATAAGAGGTTAAATAGAATGAACAAATCACAGATTCTTCATTTTATTGCATTTTACAAAATGTCCCAACTTTTTCTGATTTGGGGTTGTACATGGCTTGGTGGGGAGTGCTGATTCCTTAAGTGACAATGAGCTCCAGAGAAGAGATAGCACGCTAGCATCTCTTCAGACTGGGGCACCATCGTATAACCACATGCCCCTGCACCCACAACATCCCCATGAACTATTTAATGTCATGGAGATCCTGAAGGGCAGTCTAGATGTAATCTTGCCACTGTATGTGTCACCACCTCGAGGAACCTCTCACACTCTTTTTCACGGGAGGAGCCCTCGGGAGGAGCACTCGGAGGCGGCGCTCTCAAAGTCCACCTTTTTTTCCTTTTTTTTAGATGGCTATTTCACTATTCAATTCCTCACAATTTAATGTAGCCAAAGAACAGCCAGACAATATATTAATGCAAGCACAATTTATGCACTTTTCAAATTAGATGAGTATTATCATTTAATTCCTCCGCAATAAATAAAGCCAAATATCAATCAGACAAGCCAACACGGTCTGGATGAACGCCGCGAGCATCTCTCCGATCTGAAATAGCATCATATAACAGCGTGCTTTCGCATCCGCCATAGTCGAATGGGTCGATGTCGAGGGCACAAAGACATTTGATGTATTTATATATTATATATTTATTCGTCAACTCATCAAGGAGGTTAATTTCAAGTGTTTTACGGGTATCTTTTTTTCTGTGACTAGTGTAATCTGGCTACTGCACAAGCAACCACCCTGAGCAGTTCCCCTTTTTATCATGGGAGGAACGCTCGGAGGCGGCGAACTCACAAGATTCAGTATTTTCTGCCCAAGCTGAAGAAGCACCGCATCACATGCTTTGGTAGTCAGGCAAAAGGACATCACGATCTGGAGAGAGAGAAAGCGATAGGGACGGACCCGTCTCTTGCTCCTCAGCCAGATCAACACGTGAACCCAACGATGGCATTGTGGGTGATACCCCTTTGAAATAAGCAAAGCAAACGTGAAGCACTTTAACTGTGAACATTCCACAATGCTCGCAATTACCATACTCAAACAAACAAAACAGTATTGGTTTGTACACCATTTGTTTTGTAAATCGCTCATTTTCTTTTTGTTTCTTTTTCTTTCACTTGTCAGGCAGAGTGTAGGGAAAAAACGTCTCGGTTACGTATGTAACCCTCGTTCCCTGAGTAGGGAACGGAGACGTTACGTCGGATGACGACAAATGGGGTTTCGCTTAGAACACCTATCGACTTCGAGTATTACAAAACGAGCCAATGGCAAAGAAATGCCATGGGTCTGCGGAATTTGCATAGCGTATCTCCGCCTTACCTCGTGGGTATAAAAGGAGGACGCCGGCAACATGCAGATATGTTTCTTCGCTGAGGAGCCGAGACTGAACTAAGGCGATCCCCGCGGCACAGCGGAAAGTGGCAGGAAGACGTAACGTCTCCGTTCCCTACTCAGGGAACGAGGGTTACATACGTAACCGAGACGTTCCCTTTTGTTGTCACTCCGAGTTACGTCGGATGACGACGAATGGGGTTACCAGTCTAATCACGCCACCTTCACAGCTGTCTTCCAGTGCCCTGCGTAAATCTGAGATCCCTGTCGTAAGACTAGCAAGGACCCCTATTTAACACAGGAATACCAAGGTACACTGGGGAGCATATCCCATAGTTTAGAGGAAATATGCAAATATTGCCAGCCCAAACGGGGGGGACTTAGAGAATACACATATGACCCGAAGGATACATATGGAGAACACTGGGGTGTCCAGCCGCAGGTGGAATATTTCAACCCCAGGGGTGGCAAGGTGGCTTGCCAAGGGAAAGACACATGCTCAGAGAGGCTTACAGTGGAAATACACATGTGGGGGTCGCTCAGAGGAAGGACCATGCACACGGGAGGCACCTAGCCGACGCGCAGGCAATAGACACTGGCGCCGACGTCAGGAGTGCTGGAGGAACTTTCGGAGCTTTCGGAGGAGCTCACCTGAGGAGAATATCGCACATATCCAGTCCGTGGAGTGGAATGGCGAGCAAGCGAAGACACCTGAGCGGGTTCAGTACTAGCTGGTTGAAGCGAGTACATGAGAGGACACTGGCTCCTCTCGGAGATTGTAGAATCTGGCGAATGTGTTAGGTGTCGCCCAGCCTGCAGCTCTGATAGTCTCAGGCAAGTCAGCAATGGCTGAGTGGAGAACGCGACCAAGTCCATACCGAGAAAAGAGCTCCTCTGCACGGGGCAAAGTTTACTTCTTTCCCAGTTGACCCGAAGGCCCAGACGAGCTAGGGGCCGGAGCACTGGGTCCCTGTATTCGCAAACCTGGTCTCAGGAGTGAGCTTCAGACAGCCAGTCACCGAGATAGTTCAGGATGCGGACCCCGTGTTCCCATGGAGGAACAAGGGCTGCCTCAACAACCTTGTGAAGGCGCGAGGAGACAGGGCTAACCCGAATGGGAGAACAGCTTACTGATATGCACGCGCCCTGACAGCAAACCGTAGGTATGGTCTGAGTCGAAGGAGAACGGACACATAAAAGTAGGCGTCCTTCAGGTTGATCGCTGCAAACCAATCCTGTGGCCGCACACATCCAGAAATGCGTTTGGCCAGGAGCATCTTGAATGGCAGCCTGTGAAGGGAGCGGTTCAGATGCGTAGGTCCACGATTGACCGTAACCCACCAGACTTCTCCGGGACAATGAGGTAGGGGCTGTAAACCCGGACCTCATTTCGGCTGGAGGGACAGTCTCAATCACACCCTTCGCCAGTAGGGTAGCCACCTCTGCTCTCATGATAGGGGCATAGCCATCGACCAAAGTGGAGCGGACTCCCCTGAAGCGGGGAGGAGACCGTGCGAACTGAATCGCATAGCCGAGCCGATGGTTCGTGCGGAGCAGATAGGGAAGCTCTAGGCAGGCTCCCAACTGTGCCAGCGGCGTCAAGAACCACAGACGTCCCCCCGGTGGTGCAGCGAAGCGGAATGACCGGCCCAGACGTGTGCTTAGGATTGCGCCGGGAACAACAGAGCGTTCAACCGGTGGGACCCCAGTGTACCCATGGGCAGCGGCCCCTGAGGGGAGGAAAGGCGGATGAGACCACCGAGAGGACCCGTGATCTCATCATGCACGTCCGGGAGGAAAGATATTGGGGTTTGCCGTGGACGCGGGTCGGCGGCCTCACCCAAAAACCAATCGTACCAGGAAAGCATGGCCGTCATCTCCGGATCAGACTTAGGCACAGCTGTATGCACACCAGAAGGTGGCAGCTGTGACGAGTCATCATTTCCAAAAGAATCAAGCCCACCTAGTGATGCTGCTACAGACACAGCATCATCCTCTGTAGCTTCAAATGAAAACACACGGGCCACCCTAGGGTAGACTCTTGGAATCATCAGTTCGCTAGCGGGCACCGTCATTAAAGAGGGGGGGCTGGGGCGTGGACACGGAGTCGCGCCTTGTTCCAGACCAACACCCTCAGGTCACCCTGGCCACCAGCCGAAGATCGGGTGGTGGATGAGGGGACTCTCACTCTTGCGAGATCACCGAGTCTCGACCTATAAATGACGCGATGATCACGTTCCCAGAGAGAACATGAGTCATCCACGAGCGCTGTTCAAGCATGATCAAAGCCCATACATACTAGACAGTGCTTGTGCCCATCAGAGTCCGATACCAATCCGCTGCAACCAGAAATGCACGGGCGAGCCGTCTTTAAAAAGACGTGCCGCGTGCGAGCTCTTTTATGAGAGGAGAAAAAAACTCTGCGATGTTGAAGCGCACAGGGAGACAAACACACACTGGCAGATCACTGCACAGATCAGCAGGCACTGTGAGCTCGCTGCCGATCGCCGTCACACCAACACCGGAGAGAGAAGCTCGTCTCGTAGAGCGAAGTCAGAGATGGCTGTGGAGTGAAGAAATACTCTTGGCTCCGAAGCAAAAACATATCTGCATGTTGCCGGCGTCCTCCTTTTATACCCACGAGGTAAGGCGGAGATACGCTTTGCAAATTCCGCAGACCCATGGCATTTCTTTGCCAGTGGCTTTTGTAATAATCGAAGTCGATAGGTGTTCTAAGCGAAACCCCATTGGTCGTCATCCGACGTAACTCGGAGTGACAACGAAAGGGAACAGAAAATTTTTTCTGTGTACTGCCTAGCAAAAACTAACTCCTATCAGAGTTTTTGAGAGCTTGAGATGCACACACACTTCACAATATGGTCTGATGACAGAAGAACTGTCGATGCACCTGTGGCACATAAGCTTAAGAATACATAAGAATACATACTGAATACTGAATACATAAGCTTAAGCAACAAAATATTGTTTATTTTTGTTCAACCAAGTCCAGCAGACCAGTGCAATTGTTGCCATTAAGTGTAGCAATAGCATATTTAGAAATATAGTACATTTCAGAAATTCGGGTAGCCTATAGGTCCACGCTAGCTGCTATATGTTTTGCGTTGAGTTGATACTTGAGGCTCGATGTGCTGCGGTGATATGCGAATTCCTTGTTGCATAGCTTGCACACAACCATGCTCTTATCGACGCTTCCATCCACGGGGCCAACCAAAGCGGTCTCGTCAGCTTCTTTGTTCATGTTCACAGTGGTTTGTTGTTGTCTGAAGTCATGAACGCTAGTTGGTGCTCCAGTATAATCGGTCCGCCGTAACTCATCCAGTGAGAAACGTTCCACAGTGCGGAATTTTTTTTAAAAATGTTTAACGCGTTTAATCTTAATTAACGCGTTAAAGTCTGTAATTAATTAATCTTAATGAACGCGTTAAAGTCCCGGCCCTAATATATATATATGTGTGTGTGTATATATATGTGTGTGTGTGTGTGTGTGTGTGTGTATATATGTGTCTATATATATACACATGTGTATATTAGTGCTGTCAAACGATTAAAATATTTAATCGCTATTAATCGCATTAATGCCATCGTTAACTCGCGATTAATCACGATTAATCGCCAGAGGTGGAAAGTAACAAATTACATTTACTCGCGTTACGTAATTGTCGTTTATTTTGTGTACTTCTACTTTTTTAAGAGGTTTTAAAATCTGTAATTTTACTTTTACTTAAGTATGTTTTGTTTGAAGTATTGTACTTCGCTACATTTGAAATCATATCCGTTACTGAGTAAAAATAATAAAAGGCAGAAAAAAAAAATCACACTCCGGAAACTACTGCATTGATTGAAGGGCGGGAGAACAAACGCACAAAAAAGGGGACGCAGACCCAGTTGAAGCTGAAAGCGAAGCGGCCTCAAATTTTTATGAAGCGAATTATGGCCAGTATGGAAATACTTTGGATGTAGAAAAAAGTGTGGTTGTCCTCGAGGAGATATCCAATTTGCAAAAAATGTGGACACAAAGTGGCTGCAAAAGGAGGATACATAGGACACCATCCCTCCTGCAGATTAAGGTATGTCCCAATTATAACGTAAGGCTGAATGATTTACGTGATGCAGAGGGAATCCTGGAATCCAGTCATGAAAATGGAATTTACATAACGCAGAAGATGTCACGTAAAACACGCAAAATGATGGATGGATCAATACATGGAAAGTAGAACTGTGCAATAAATCCAATCGCGACATGGTCTGTCAATATTTAAGCGCAACAATACTGCTATGTAAATATATCACCTGCTTGTTCTGCGTTTCTGTGAATCGGTGTGAATGAGCTGCTCCACTTTGTCTACTACATACTCAACTACGCGGGGTGTTTTCAGCGTCTCACAAACAATTTGAATCAAGCGTGCCGCACAAGCCCTGAAAAGTGAAGCCAAAATGTCTCGATCGCCCCCCGGTGACCGGTCCTAGTATAGCTCATAAACCCCGCCTCCCCATGTTATTCAATGGGACGTGAGACCAACTAAACAATTAAATTACACTTCACATATCTTTTTTCCAAAGATAGTTTCTGTCATTTACTGTAGATTTCATCATGCCGATGTAATTTCAAGTGTTTGTTTTTAAAATAAGTTTGTTTTTAGTTAGTTATTTGATGCTATAAAAACAGCGCTGTGGCGTACATGATTGACAGCTGTGATTGACAGGTTCTCTGAGCAAAGTAGTCACTGAAGCAACAACGGACTTTTTTTCGGGATCTTTGGAGGACTGAGATTGGAGCTTTAAATTTAATATCTAAATTTCTATATTAATTATTTCACACCGACATACTGGGTTGTTCTGCAGCAGAGGCGCGTGCTTAGATTGATTCAGCGAGAGTGAGGGCGGGACCAGAGCGGGACGTTGATTTTGCAGCTTTACTTCCTGCTGACTACTGCGCAGGTCTGGTCCCGAAATCGCAACTGCGCAGACTCAAGTCCCAAGATGTCAGCGCCATATCGGGACAATGACGGCTTCACTTCTCGCCAATGGAAGAGAACGAAGGGGCGTCGTCCATCTTTTTTTACAGTCTATGATTTGAATACATAATGAATACATGAACATTTCCAGAGCTGCTCTGAGAGAACGCCTAATGAGCATTTTCATCATTTTATTTGAGAAAAACCATTGTCAAATAGGCTTACACTTTGAAACAGGTCTTCACTACAACCCGTCAAAATAAAAGTTTGGTTTAACTAGGAGAAATTATGACAGAAATATATTACTATTGTAGGCATACAATAGAATGTACTTCTCAAAATAATAATAATAACAACAACAATAATGATTCAATTTATTTAAACATTAATTAAGGCATATATTTTTTGTCCATGGTTTAATTTAGTAAATCTGTTTTTTGCAGCTCTTCCCCAAAAAATAAAAGGACACAAGTTTTAAATTTTCATTTGATTGCCATCGTTTTTGATAATATATTTGGAGTAAATCATAAAAAGAAACTTTAATTAATTTTATGAATAAAATATATTTCATAGGACTATATTATTCTTAAAAAATTTAATAAATTATTAATGTTAAAAATGAGTTGTTAATCTAATTCATTATCAATTACTGAATTTAATTGATTAGACATGTTCCATTGAAATTTTAATAAACAAAACAAACAAATGGTTGTAAGTTTGTTATAATAAAAGCATTTGTTCAACCCCCAACAAACCTGTTTTCTTTAATTTAACTGTCATTTTAACTGATGATAATAATAATAACCATAATTTAATAATACCATTTATTTAATAATTGATTAATACTGTAAACCGTGATATTTTCTGAGACGTTATCATACTGTAAAAATCTCATACCATTACAACCCTACACGGGAGAGTCCCCCCACCCCACCCACTGTTCACCCACCCCCCACTGTTAAAAAAGTAACTTTTACTTGAGTAAATTTTACATGAGCTACTTTTTACTTTTACTTGAGTAGATTTTTAGACCGGTAATTTTACTTGTACTTAAGTAAAATTTCATTGAAATTGAAGTAGTACTAGTCCCGGACCATGTTAGGAAGATTGTTCCAAAGTTTTGGTGCCAAGTAGGAAAAGGATCTACCACAAGCATTTGATTTTGATATTCTAGGTATTATCAACTGGCCAGAATTTTGAGATCGCAATAGACGTGAAGGACTATAATGGGTTAAGAGCTCGCTCAAGTACTGCGGAGCTAAACCATTTAGTGCTTTGTAAGTAATCAACAATATTTTAAAATGTATACGATGTTTAATAGGAAGCCAATGCAGTGTTGACAGAACCGGGCTAATATGGTCATACGTGCAGGGCAACCACCCAGTAGAGCATTAAAATAATCTAGCCTTGATTTCATGAACGAATGAACTAATTGTTCATCATTTGTCAATTAGAGCATATGACGTCATTTACATATATTTTTAAGATGGAAAAATTCCCTTTTACAGATACTAGACACGTGTCTTTCAAATGAGAGATTGGTATCAAAGAGCACACACAGGTTCCTAACTGACGATGAAGACTTAACAGAGCAGCCATGAAGTGTTAAACAGTATTCTAGGTTATTGCGTGTGGAAGTTTTCTGTCCAATAATTAGAATCTCTGTTTTTTCAGAATTTAGTAGTAGGAAATGTAATTCCTACTACTAAATTACTACTAAAAATTACTACTAAAATTACTAGTCATCCAATTTTTTATATCAGCTATGCATTCCGTTAATTTTGTGAATTGGTAAGTTCCCTTTCAAGGTAACTCGAGCTGCGTTGAGACGCGGTGGGAACGCTCTGCGAGATTGCGTCGTGAAGCACGTGTATAATCAGTCCAATGGAAGAGCTAGACATCATAGGTGGGTGACGTCATAGACCAGGAAGCTATAAAGCACACCTGAAAACAGACCGCGACAGCTTTTGTGCCTTCAGCAAGCGATCTGTGTATTCTGTCCTTGTCATATTTATTGTTGTCTGTCAAGTTGCAATATATATATATATATATATATATATATTATGGCAAAAGAGAGCAAGCAGCTTCGTGTTGTTCCCTGCCCACGTTATATCACGGGTGGGGACACACACATCAGCTTTTTGTTACTATTTGGGAGTGGAGCATGCCACAGTCAGTTCTGGAGTGGGCTGACTGTGAGCATTGCGAGAAGCTGTCCGTGAGGATGCTCCGCTCCCGCCGGGCGTTCTTGAAGTAGGACGGTTCGGTTCGCGCTCCCTGCGCGGGTCCCGCTGTTGCCGATGCACGGCGACGACTCGCATTTTGAGGTTCGCAAACGGATCTGACAGCGGGGGTTCGGACGGGCCCCGCCCTGTCTCAGCTTTCACCTGCCAGATCCAGTGCTGGCGATTTCCAGTTCCGAGGAATTTGTATTGTTAGTGTTTTGTTTAGAAAAAGAGAACAAAACAAATAAAGATATTAAGAAAAAGACAGATGTTTGAGTTTTCAATAAATGAATAAATAAGTTAGCTCATAACTCTGTTGAATAAAGAGGAGCTTTAAAAGGAGGTTTATCTAGTGCTGTTGCTAGTTAAATATTTTCTGCCCAGCTGAACATTATGAGAGTGAAAAAGAGAGTTTATTAGATGAAATATATCTAAAAACAGAAAAACTCTGTATCTCAGCCTTCGTCGGGGACTGCCGTTTTTTCCCTATCTCCACACCACACTGAGGTGTCGAGATCGTGGAATAAGCCGGTTTCTATTTTATGTGTTTAATGCCCAAATGTCTAACTATAGTAATGCTATGGGTATTAAGTATCATGGTATGACAGTGCCTCGGCTTAAAGAGACGCTTGCTAGCTTTCTCTCTCCCGAGTCGGCGTCATCATTTTTAACCCCGACGTTACCCACCAGCCATCTTAAATAAATAAAGAAAAATTTTATTAGGCAGCGCTGGTGGATGAATTATAAAGACATGGATGAATTGCGTCGTGCAAAAACAGATAAACTATACTGGGGAGTGACGGTTTCGAGAAATCGTTTCTCCTCTGCGTCCTCTGGGGGGCGACTCTCTGAGGAGGGTTGCAGCACGGCCAGTTCGGTTGTTTTCCTGCTGGTGGCCACGGAGTGATATATTTATATATATATATATATATATATATATATTGTAGGGTATGGACCAATCAGACACATACTAATTATTCATTATATACAAAGGTTTATGAAACTCCTCACACAGCCCAAATGAACAAACACAAGGGCAGAAACAGTGTCATGTTACAGGGCATGATAAGGAGATTTTACGACCTCCGAGGAATGTGGCCACATACTCAAGAGAGAGACTATGAAACAGAAACCCTCTTTAAAACAGACTTTGCTGCATTAATCATAGACTAACTGATCTATAAATGAACATGCATAAAACTGTGAAAGAAACAGTGTAAATGGTTTACTGTCTCGTGTACTATTAGGTATATATTATGGTATGTATCCTGGTATACAACCAACTAACGATCAATGTAACCTCACCTGTATCATGCCTCCTACCTAATTAATCCTCATTTAATGACTCACACTTTGATGTACATCACCTTCTTCTAGAATGCAGTGTGGATGTGTTATAGCTATTTTAGCATTAATGAAGGTATAATCATGCTAGGGACAAAGATCCGTAAATCAACTAAGAGCCACTTTCCCTCTCAGACATGTCCCCTTTCTGATTGGTCGAGTTCAACCCTTAGGGGAGGATCTTCTCCAGGCCTTATTAGAGACAGTACACATGTGACCTCGCTCTCTTAGTTCTTACATCCAGCCGCAACACTGTTCTGGTGATTCTGGGGAACCCCCTCCCCCTCCACGGGGGCCCCAGGGCCCAGCAGGCCTCGCTTCCAACCAGATATGGGCTCAGGCAGGAGAGAGATGACTCTCTCACAAAGAAACAAGGACAATCTCAAGAGTTTTGGAACAAAGACTCCAACCAACAACGACTCCAATCACCCATCCTTCCGACTTCCTCACTTCTCCTGGGTGCTCGGCGTGGCCTCAACAGAGTCCCAGGCCTTGACCAAACCAGCGATGCGTTCCTGGAGAAAGAGAACGCTCAACCAACTTCCACTTGACACTGCCGGAACCATCAACGACTTCAATTTTCAACAACTTCAAGAATTGTTCCCATTACAAATGCAAGTATTCAATTCAATGAAATGTGAAAATGAAATTCTGATGGTTCTTCTCATAGACCCTCTTCCGGTTTCCAATTTCATCCTATCACTAACCTATTTATGTATTCATGTGTGTATGTTGTTTAGTTTATTTATATTCATATAAATATCTATATTTAGTTAATAAAACTTGTACATAATATGTATTTGGTTCTGTTTTGTTTGCAATACAAGTCACTTTACGATCACGGTTTTTGCTACTGGCTCAAAGTACTGTACAGGCGAAGAAATAATTATTCTTCTGTGGTCATGGAAGATACCCTTTTCTTAGAATAAATTAATAATCAAAAAGAGTTCGTTGGAAGAACTGATTAATTAATTGTTATATTAATTCAGCCACATCAAGTTAATCCAATTAACTGACCCAAATATTTATAATTAATAATAACAAGATATTATTGATTATTAATATTTCCAAAAAGCTGAGTTCCTTACAATATATATATATATATATATATATATAGTTTTTCTGATTTAAAAATAAAGAAAAATAAGATAAAATTATGTCTGTTCTTCTGGACGCTCCGCTTTCAAAAAACTAAAAAATAAACCATTCAGCGGCGTTCCAGAGGTTTCTTCCTCACCAATCTAATGTTCCTGAGACTGCTGGGCGGAGCAGTCTCGGTCTTCTAAGCTCCTCGCAGCACAGAGTGCAAAGCGAGCATCGCCATTTGGGTTCCTCCACAATTGAGGGGGACTTGGGTGGCGGTAGCAGTCTAGCCAGTTAGAGATATGCAAGATCTGAGGACTATTTAATCTCTAAAAAAGCTTGGACAAATAGGAAGCCCTGACGCCGAGGCTATCAGGCTTCTAAAGGGTGGTCCCCTCCGGAGTAGGGATGGTTTTATGAAATCGTTTCTCCTCTGCGCCCTCTGGGGTGCGACTCTCTGAGGAGGGTCGCAGCGCTGCCAGTTCGGTTGTTCCCTGCCGGTTCGCCGTTCAGGGCACCGAGGTGTCAGCGTCCCCATACGATCCTCCGAGGAGGGTCGTAGAACGATCAGTTCGGTTGTTCCCTGCCGGTTCGCCGCTTCAGGGCACCGTAGTGACTGTTCAACCAAATCCAGAGGCCAGTCTTGAGAGACTGGTTCCCCTAGTAGAATTTCTGGCAGCGTGGAAACTACTGCCACATATTTCTCAGTGGGTCCTGCATACTATAGAAAAGGGTTCAGAATTCGGTTCTTGTCCGCCCAGATTTCTAGGGGTCCTCCCCACTGTGGTGGACCCCAAACAGGCTTTGGTTATGGAGCAGGAAGTACTGACACTTCTGCAAAAGGAGCTGTAGAAGGGGTTCCTCCTCCCAGCAGACAGTCAGGGATTTACTGCCATTAATTCATTGTTCCAAAAGAGGATGATGGGTTGCGTCCTACTCTAGACCTGCGTCAATTAAACAGCAGGTTTCAGAATCTTAAGTTCATAGTATGCTTACGCTAAATATGATTGTTTCACAGACTCAGTCTGAGGACTGGTTTGTCACAATAGACTTAAAGGACGCTTACTTATCTATCCATCATCATCACAGGAGATTCCTGAGGTTTGCTTTCAGGGGCGAAGCATACCAGTATCGGGTTCTTCCTTTCGGCCTAGGTTATCACCCCGCACCTTTTACAATATGCGTGGATGCAGCTCTGGCTCCTCTGAGATTCCAGGGCATTCTCGTATTAAATTATATCGACGATTGGTTGATTTTAGCTCAGTCCGAGCTTTTGGCAGTTCAACATCGAGATGTCGTTCTGTCCCACATAAGGGGGTTGGGGTTGAGGCTCAAGACCAAAAAGAGTGTACTCCTCCCAGCTCAGAGGACCACTTTTCTAGGTGTATTATGGGATTCGACGACAATGCAAGCACGTCTGTCTCCTGCATGTATTTTTGCGATTCTCACAGCCGTAAAGAATGTAAAACTAGGTCAGTCACTCACTGCAAAACAGTCTCTGAGACTGTTGGGGCTCATGGTAGTTGCGTCCAACGTAGTTACTTTTGGCCTTCTGTACATGAGACCCCTGCAGTCGTGGCTCGGGACCAAGGGGTTTTCTCCGAGGGGAAATCCGTTTTCGCATGATCAAGGTCACGCGGCTATGCCTTCGTGCCTCGGTCATGTGGAAGAAACCTTGGTTCCTCGGCCAAGGCCCAGTGCTGGGGGCTTCTTGTCGACGCGTCACGCTATCGACGGATGCTTCCCTCACAGGATGGGGGGCGGTCATGAGTGGCCGCTCGGTGAAAGGTCTTTGGTTGGGGCTCATGGCAGTTGCGTCCAACGTAGTTTCTGTTGGCCTTCTGTACATGAGACCCCTGCAGTGGTGGCTCAGGACCAAGGGGTTTTCTCCGAGGGGAAATCCGTTTTCGCATGATCAAGGTCACGCGGCTATGCCTTCGTGCCTCGGTCATGTGGAAGAACCTTGGTTCCTCGCCCAGGCCCAGGGTTGGGGGCTTCTTGTCGACGCATAATGCTATCGACGGATGCTTCCCTCACAAGTCGGGGGCAATTATGAGTGGTTGCTCGGCGAAGGGTCCGGACAACACACTGATGGTCTCGTATATCAGAGCAGATCCCTGTTGAGGCAGGAGCTGTGGCCCGGGGAATCGAGACTTCACCCCGAGGTGGTGGAGCTTCTTAGGGAGAACTTCGGTCAAACTACAAGTCGACCTTTCGCATTGGTTGTACAATGCATTGCCCTTGTGGTTCTCCCTCACACATCCAGCTCCGCTTGGACTGGATGTGATATAATAGGTGTGGTTGCCTCTACACCTATACGCTTTTCCTGATATCTTTGCTCCAGGGAGCTCTGGAGTTGTGGATACTGTGGGCTCAGCCTCTGAGGGGGCCCAGCTCATAGATTCAGGTCTCTCGACCGAGGTCGTGGAGACCATACTCCAGTCTAGAGCTCCCTCCACGAGAAGACTAAATATGCTGTTCTCTGCCTGGTGCAGAGAACGCCTTCTGAATCTTATTTCTGCCCCGTTGGTACAGTACTTGATTTCTGTATGAATGTTTCTTTGCTGGGTTATCTCTGAGGATCCTTAATTTCATCTTCTCCGTGGTACATGAGGCTGAGGCTTGCACGTACTTGGATTTGCACCTGCTATGGTGATAGTATTTCTTCACCCCAGGTCGGATTGTATTTCTAGGTCCCTACTAAATGTGCGGGTCATTTGTGCAGCAGGCCTTCTGTCCTCCACCTTTAATACCCCAGATCAGGAAAAACTTAATCTGTTACGCCCTGTCCGGGCTTTGGATACGTATGTCCACAGAGCTGCTCAGTGGCGTATATCAGAACAATTATTTGTCTGCTTTGGGTCACCAAAGATAGGTTGCCCGGCATCTAAACAGATGATGAGCAAGTGGGTAGTTGAGGCTATCTCACTTGCTTATGAAGCGGCCGGACAGCCTTCACCTATGGCTGTTCAGGCCCATTCTACAGGAGTATGGCTGCCTCTAGGCTTTAATTTCGGGTGTTCCCCTTCAGGACATTTGTAATGCGGCAGGCTGGTCCTCACCACATACATTTGTCAGATTTTATGACTTACACCTCTCCACTCCTGGGGCTAGGTTGCTTGCTTCTTAGTGTGCGCAAGGACTTCACACAGAACGGACATTTGTCTTTATGGCGTAGTGGGTATGGGGTTCCCACCGCGTCTCAACGCAGCTCGAGTTCCCTTGAAAGGGAACGTCTCAGGTTACGTATGTAACCCTGGTTCCCAGAGAGGGAACGAGATGCTGCGTTTTCCTGCCATACTTCCTGCATGCCCTGATCGACTTGCTTCAGGCTTATAACGAACTGATAACGGTCAAATAAGTATGATTTAAACCATGCTAGTGCAATTCCACTAATGCCAACATAGTTTTCTAGTCTATTTAATAGAATGTTGTGGTCAGTGGTGTCAAATGCAGCACTAAGATCAAGTAACACTGATAGAGAGATACAATCACGATCGGATGATAAGAGCAAATCACAAATGATCTCTCTATACTTTAATGAGAGCAGTCTCAGTACTATGATACGGTCTAAATCCGGACTGAAAATCTTCGCAGATATCATTTCCTTCAAGAAAGGAACACATTTGGGAGGATACTTCCTTTTCTAATATCTTTGACAGAAAAGGCAGATTCGAGATCGGCCTGTAATTGACTAATTCTGTAGGATCAAGTTGCATTTTTTTAACAAGCGGTTTAATCATAGCCACCTTAAAGGGTTTTGGTACGTATCCTAGAGACAAAGACAAATTAATAATATTGAGGAGAGGATCTATGACCTCTGGAAGCATCTCTTTCAATAGTTTAGTCGGTATAGGGTGTAACATACATGTTGTCGATTTAGATGAGTTAATGATTTTTCAAAATTCTCCTTCTCCTATAGCAACAAATGAATAAAATTTTTCCTCAGGGAGACTACAAAGCACTCTCTGATGCGATACTGTAGTAGACGGTTGCATAGTTATAATTTTGTCCCGATCGATCTTATAAGTGAAGAAGTTCATAAAGTCATTACTGCTATGTTTCTTGGAAACTGGGCTTGAAGCTTTCTTTCTATTAGTTTAGCCACTTTTTCAAATAAATACCTAGGATTATGTTTATTTTCTTCTATTAGGGTTGAAAAATAAGCAGATCTAGCAGCTTTTATAGCCTCTCTGTAAGCAATCGAGCTCTCCTTCCATGCAATCCAAAATACCTCTAGTTTTGTTTTCTTCCAGTTGCACTCCATTTTTCTGGCTGCTCTCTTAAGTGCCCAGGTGTGCTCGTTGTACCACGGCGTTGGACTATTTTCTTTAATCTTCTTTAAGCGCAGTGGAGCATCTGTGTCTAAAGTGCTGGAAAAAAGAGAGTTAAAAGTTTCTGTTGCAATATCAAATTCTTCTAAGCTATCCGGGATGCTGAGATGATGAAACTGATCAGGAAGATTATTGATAAAGCAATCTTTCGTGGCAGAAGTGATAGGTCTAACATATTTATAACACAGAGTCGGCTTTGCAGCCTTGGCAAAATGTAATTTACATGAGACTAGATAATGATCTGAGATGTTGTCGCTCTGCTGCAGTATTTCAACGGCATCAACATCTATTCCATGTGATAATATTAGATCTAGAGTATGATTACGACAATGAGTAGGTCCTGACACGTGTTGTCTAACTCCAATTGAGTTTACAATGTCTTTAAATGCCAATCCCAATGCATCTTTTTCATTATCTACATGTATATTAAAATCACCAGCAATTAGTACTTTATCTGCAGCCAATTCTAATTCTGATAGAAAGTCAACAAATTCTTTGATAAAGTCTTTATGGTGCCCTGGTGGCCTGTATACAGTAGCCAGCAAAATTCTCAAATGTGATTTATCGTTTACACTATATATTTTTACATTAAGCAACAACACTTCAAAAGAAGTATATTTAAAACTAGATTTCTTAGTGGTTTTGAAAATATTACTATAAATTACAGCAACACCTCCCCCTTTGCCTTTCGGACGAGGTTCATGTTTATAACAGTAATCTTGCGGAGTGGACTCATTTAAAGTAATGTAATCATTTGGTTTTAGCCAGGTTTCTGTCAAACACAGCACATCTACATTATAATCTGAAATCATATCATTAACTATGAGCGCTTTTGAAGTAAGGGATCGAATATTCAGCAACCCAAGCTTTATTGTTTGCTCATCTGTATTATATCTGTTTTTTATTTGTTGAACATCAATTAAATTTTTAACCTTAGATAGGTTTGGAAGTTTTTTGTATTTCCAAATTCGGGGAACAGACACAGTCTCTATATGATGATATCCAGGTGAAAGAGCCTCTATGTGATGCGATTTATCTGACCTTGGTAACGCAAGGCCGCTAGCAGACGGTCGGTTTAGCCAGTCTGTCTGCTTCCTGACCTGAGCCCCAGATTGTCATGTTTCATCTCTAAGACTATGAGCCAAATTACTAGAGAGAAGAGCAGCACCATCCCAGGAGGGATGAATACCATCTCTTTTCAACAGGCGAGGTTTGCCCCAAAAACTTTTCCAATTGTCTACGAATTCTATATTATTTTTGCGGACACCACTTAGACAGCCAGCCATTGAGTGAACAAAATCTACTATCTCATCACTCCTTCGAACAGGAAGGCTACCTCCAAATACTTTCGCCTACGTGTCGCCACCATACACATCAGCATAAATGCTCCTGATAAATTATTTGTTATTTAAGCATTAACACACAAACCACTGTTATAACATAAAAGCAAGCGGGCTACTGCGTGCATGGTTCGGCATGACTGAATGCGCGCAAAGTGAGCTCCCTTAAAAATTCCTAAAAAGCTGATATCAGTTCATCGCAATCTCACATATCTCTGTTATTATCAATGAAGCTGACTGCACAATTAATCTTTCATAATATATATACACTTTGTTTGTTATAATTAGAGGATTTGCCAGCATACAGAATTCAGCACTGAACAAAAAATCAGTTTTGAGCGGTGAGGGGAGTCTATTTTAAATGCATCTGATTGGCCATTGCGTTCAAGAAATCAACATATATGTCTGTGATTGGCTACATCGCTCAACGCTGCAAACATGTTATAAAAAGAAACTTGGACTGTAAATCGTTTCTATTTTGTTTTAGTTGTTCTTGTTGCTTTTCTGCAACATATGAATAAAAATGTATTCGTTTTTGTTTTATTCACAGATATTTCTAGTTTGCGGGAGTCCCGCGAATCGTTTTATTGTCCCGTACCCGCACACACAGAGTGAGTGCATTACCGCCCGCGCCCATACCCGCGCTCGCACTCGGCCATCAAATCTAGTCCCGCGCCGCACTCTATTGCATTGAGAGTGCACGTCTCTAGATCGGCGTCTCGCGCTCACGCCATCCACTCAAAACTTAACGTTAGCCTACTACTCTTTGGCCAGCGCCCAAGCCCAAACAAGTGTGTGCGGCGTGCCTGTTGTTTTGTTTACTGTCTAGCTATCCGGTGTGATGTTGTAGTTTTTCAAACGTTACTAGTTGTGGCAACAGCATGTGAAAAAACGGCAAAGTTTGCTAGGCCAAAAACGAGCGTTAATCTTGCGATTAAAAAATTGACTCCGTTAAAATGTGTTTGTATTAACGCCGTCAATATATATATTGTAATAACTTGTAGTTATTCAATATACCGTGGGACTGACTGGAGCTAAGCTATGCTACTTCACTTTTACTATGCTAATTACTATAAACACTCGTGTCCCATACATCGGACGACCATGGGAGTTTCAGCAGGTGAAGCATTGGTAAAATAAACCAGCAGGAGGCAGTACTGTTGTCTTTGTCCTCTTTTTATTCTGAACATAGAACGAACACACAGGCAAGGCCCTATCGCCAAGTCCCTCCCTTACACATCTCTCTACATGACGGAGAGAGACACATTATTACATAACAAGGCAGTAAATGAACCAAGAACACCTAACCTAACTTGAACATAAACACACACAACTTTACTATCACAAAAACTCAATGATCTTGCTGTAATAACACATAAATCAACTCCCAACAAACAATTACCCATAAGGCAACCAGCTGCTAGTGCTGACTGCCGGGTCATTACAATAGCCCCCACCCAAGAGGGTTAGTGTCCCCACAACCCTAATCTCCCACAACAAAATCTAACAAATGTCCCGGTCGGCGTCAAGTCAAGTCATCCTCATTTATATAGCGCTTTTAACAATGTAGATTGTTTCAAAGCAGCTTTACAGAGATAAACATATAATTTAAGGTAACAGAGATTGGTTTGGTTTTATAGTGGTTCTTGAAAAATGTTTTTTCCAGCTAAAGTTAGTTTTGATTGATTCACTTCCATCTAATGATCATTTGTTATTAAATTAGGGGCCGCTAAGACGACACCGTTCTCTCTAAACAGACTTTAAATGTGAACCTGTGATAGACGCTGATGGCGTTTACATGCGCATTAAGAATTGATTCTATAGCTATGTGCGTTTGAATATATGTGATTGGCATGTGTCGAACATGCTTCGGCCTCCCTGGTGTTCTACCCCCAGCACCAGGCTCAGCCCTGAGTCCGTTATTGTCTGTTTCGGCGTGGGAGTGGATTTCGGGGAGCCTCTCTGGCTTCCATCAGTCTTTTGTTCTGGGACCAGTGGGTGGTATGGTGCCAATCGGTCCTTATGAAGCACCACCCGTCTACCCCATCCAGGCATTCGGACCCGGAAGACCACCTCCGAAATTTTGTCCAAAATCTCCCCAGGTCCCTGCCAATGATGAGTCAGTTTGGGTGACAACTCCCGCTTCCTCTGGGGGCAGAACACCCACACTCTGTCCCCTGGCCCAATCATAGGCCCGTGGGCCCGGGCGTCATATGCCCGCTTCTGGTGGGCTCCAGCGTCCCCCTGAGCCTCCATGGCCATTTGATGGACCGTGCTCAGACGTTCCTTCAATTTCCTGAAGTAATCCAATTCTGGCCAATCAGCAATCTCCGGCTCGTGGGGCGATCCGAACACCAAGTCCACCGGCGTGCGGAGCTCCCTCCCAAACATCAGCGCCGCTGGTGTGCACTGACTCGACTCTTGCACAGCTGTCCTATATGCCCACAGGACCAGAGGCAGATGCTGGTCCCAGTCTCTCTGGTGCTGGCTGGTCAAGATGGCAAGTTGGGTGGCCAGGGTGCGGTTGAACTGCCCAACTAGTCCATCGCTTTGCGGGTGGAGGGGAGTGGTTCTTGTCTTCTTCACCCCCAATCGCTGGCACACCTCACTGAACAATCGGCTCTCAAGGTTACGCCCCTGGTCACTGTGAAGTTCGTCCGGCTCCCCAAACCGGGCAAACATCTCGTCCACTAGTCGCTGCGCTGTAGTGGAAGCACTCTGATCTGGCACCGCAAACGCCTCCGGCCACTTCGTAAAATGGTCCATATCGACCAGGACAAAAAGGTTGCCGGCATCTGTGATGGGAAATGGAACCAAGATGTCCGTCCCCAATCCTCTCCAGAGGCGCCCCGACTAGGTACTGCTGTAATGGTGCATGAGAGCGTTGGCTGGGTCCCTTCTGTGACGTGCAAATATTACAGCAATGAACGTACAGCTCTGTATCCTGCCGACATCCCGGCCAGTAGAAACGTTGCAGCAGCCGCCGCACTGTCTTGGAGTTCCCAAAATGGCCGGCTCCAGCTGCCCCATGAACCCAACGGAGGACCTCCGGCCGCAGAGCATGGGGAACCAGGAGTTGCAGACAGTCAACCCCCGTCACCCCCCCCATCGCCTGTAGATAATGCCTTCATGGAGCTCCAGGCTGCCCCACTGAGAATGAAACGTCTTGATCTCGGGCCCCTGGGAGGACACGGCTGGCCAGTCCGGACGTGTTTGAGCCTCCAAGCAGCTCCTGACCTTCACCAGTTATTGATCATTCGGCTGCTGTTGCCTCAGCTGCTCGGTGGTGAACGGCTCCCCATCTCCGCTGCAGTCACCCGGCCTTACTGCTGCCGATGATGGCCCCAGACCTCGTTCTTCCTGGCGACTGCAGTACCGACATTCGTCAACAAAGCATGGATGTCTGGAGAGGGCGTCAGCGTTAACATGCTGCCGTCCTGGTCGGTGCTGAACCTCAAAGTTGTATTCTTAAAGGATCTCCAGCCACCTTGCCACCTGACCCTCTGGCTGGCGGTAATTCAGCATCCATGAGGCTAGCGTGGTCTGTCCTCAGTGTGAACCTGGTGCCCAGGAGGTAGGGCCTGAAGTGACGGACGGCCAGGACCACGGCTAGCAACTTCCGCCGGGTGACGCAGTAATTTCTTTCTGGGCGACTGAGGCTGCAAATATAGTAGGCCACCACTCGCTCTCCATTCTCCCCCCTCTGGGATAGTACGGCCCCGACCCCCACGCAGAGGTGGAAAGTAACGAATTACATTTACTCGCGTTACGTAATTGAGTAATTTTACTTTTACTTAAGTACGTTTTATTTGAAGTATTGTACTTCGCTACATTTTAAATCATATCCGTTACTGAGTAAAAAAATAATTTAAAAAAATTACAAGGGGAAAAAAAATCGGCTCCGGAAACTACTGCATTGATTGTAGGGCGGGAGAACAAACGCGCAAAAAAAGGTGATGCAGACCCAGCTGAAAGTGAAACGCCATCAATTTCTTATGAAGCGAACCATGGCCAGTATGTGAATACTTTTAGATTTAGGAAAAACGCGTGGTTGTCCTCGAGGATAGATATCCAATTTGCAAAAAATGTGGACGCAATGTGGCTGCAAAAGGAGGAAACATAGATCACCAATCATCATCCATCCGTGCAGATAAAGGTATGCCCGTTTGCAGAGTGAATCCCGGAATCCAGTCATGCAAATGGAATTTACATAACGCAGGTGTCACGTAAAACACGCAATGATGTAGGCTATATTAATAATTTGAAAGTAGAGCTGTGCAATAAATCCAATCGCGACATGGTCTCTGAATATGAAAGCACAAAAAGACTGTTATTCAGCAACACTGCTTGTTCTGCGTTCCTCTGTGTGAATGAGCTGCGACGCTTCGTCTACACATACTTAAGTATGCCTGATGCTCATTGTGTTTTCAGCTCTCACAAACAATTTGAGGACATGAATACATGAACATTTAGATAGCTGCTCTGAGAGAACGCTAAATGAGCATTTTCATCATTTTATTTGAGAAAAAACATTGTCAAATACACTCTGAAACAGGTCTTCACTAGACCCTGTCAAAATAAAAGTTTAATTTAACAAGGAGAAATTGACACAAATATATTACTATTTTAGGCCTACAATAGAACGTACTTCTCAATCTTTTTTTTGTCCGTGGTTTAATTTAGTAAATCTGTTTTGCAGAACTTTCCCAAAAATAAAAGGATAAAAGTTTACATTTATTTGTATTAAATCATAAAAAGAAACATTCATTTTCTGAATAAAATACATTTCATAGGACTCTATTATTCTTAAACATTTTAATAAATTAGTAATGTTAAAGGGGCTATGTGTACTTTTTAGCGGCCTCTAGCGGTGATGTTTCAGATTGCAACCAATTTTTACAAGAGTAAAAACTCAACTCAACTCGAACTCAAGAGCGAGCACTCATGTTACCGGCCACACTGAGACTTTCAACACACCGGAGAAAGCATCACAATAGGGATGAAAGCCAACTCCGGGTCTGTTTTTATACCTAAATATATACCTATACCTAAAACAAAGCGGAGGACTCTCCATAATTCAAACGCTCGGCCGATGTTGATCCGTGTTTTCGTCCGAAGTTGATCCGATTTACGTTTGGCCTGACGAGCTTCAGCAGATAAAACTTTTTTTTGTTTTTTATATTTTGTTTATATATGTGGAGTTTGTGTTGGAGTCTGTGTTGTGCTGGAGGCAGGTCGTTTTTTGGTGTTATCAGACTCCATGTAGTTAGCTGCAGTGCCGTCGCATAGACTGTATATAAAAAGGAGAGAGGCTCGGGAGCGCGCATGCATGTCACATCCGATGGATTTCGCGGTAAATCGACCTGGAGCCTTCACATGTGGAATACTGGCCTTCAGAGGTAATGGCAAAACCCGACAAGTGGATCATTGTAATGTGTGATTACAACCCCTTCACACACAGGCAATAAAAAAAGGGATTCATTTTAGAAGAAAAGCTACATATAGCACCTTTAAAAATAGTTGTAAATCTAATGATCAGTTATTGAATTTAGTTGATTAGACATGCTTTATTGAAATTTTATTAAACAAAACAAACAAATGGTTTTAAGTTTGTTATAATAAAAGCTTTTGTTAAAACAAAAAAAACATGTTTTCATTATTTTAACTGTCATTTTTACTGATGATGGTAATAATAATAATAACTAGAATGTACATTTCCAGAAGAAAATGTGAAGTGGTGCTTGCAGTGGCAAAACTCGCCACTCGGTTGCTAGGGCATTGCTAGGCGGTTGCCAGGGTATTCTGGGTGGTTGCTATGGTGTTCCTAGGCGGTTGCTAGGGTGTTCTGGGTGGTTGCTAGGGTGTTGCTAGGCAGTTGCTAGGGTAGTTGCTATGGTGTTGCTAGGAGGTTGCTAGGGTATTCTGGGTGGTTGCTAGGGTGTTGCTAGGCGGTTGCTATGGTGTTCTGGGTGGTTGCTAGGGCGTTGCTAGGCGGTTGCCAGGGTATGCTGGGTGGTTGCTATGGTGTTGCTAGGCGGTTGCTAGGGTGTTATGGGTGGTTGCTAGGGTGTTGCTAGGCAGTTGCTAGGGTGTTGCTAGGGTAGTTGCCATGGTGTTGCTAGGAGGTTGCTAGGGTATTCTGGGTGGTTGCTAGGGTGTTGCTAGGCGGTTGCTATGGTGTTCTGGGTGGTTGCAATGGTGTTGCTAGGCGGTTGCTAGGGTATTCTGGGTGGTTGCTAGGCGGTTGCTAGAGTGTTCTGGGTGGTTGCTAGGGTGTTGCTAGGCGGTTGCTAGGGTATTCTGGGTGGTTGCTATGGTGTTGCTAGGTGGTTGCTAGGGTGTTCTGGTGGTTGCTAGGGTGTTCTGGGTGGTTGCTAGGGCGTTGCTAGGCAGTTGCTAGGGTGTTCTGGGTGGTTGCTAGGGTGTTGCTAGGGTAATCTGGGTGGTTGCTATGGTGTTACTAGGTGGTTGGTAGTTGTCAAAGATGGTTACTGTTGAGTTTGTAGCATTTTATTGGCATGATTTACCACTTAGCTAATCAATATTAGCATGTAGCTATTCACTGCTAGCATGTGTAGCATGTTGCAAGTCCTGTTTGCTAGCATGAGTCAAAAGAGCCAACCCCCATCTCTATACGATGTTCTGATGCAGAGATATAGGTCTTGCAAAACGGTTGCTAGGGTACTCTGTTTAGTTGCTAGGGAGTGGCTTGGCAGCTGCCAATCATGAAGCTCCAAAGTCAATCTGAATGTATAAACCAGCCCCCATCTCTATACGATGTTTTGATGCAGAGATATAGGTCTTGCGAAATGGTTGCTAGGGTACTCTGTTTGGTTGCTAGGGAGTGGCTTGGCAGCTGCCAATCATAAAACTCCAAAGGCTTCTTGTCAGTATGAATGATATAAACCAACTCCCACGCCTTTGTGACATTCAGAATGGAAGATATCCCTCTTTGGATTTTTGTTGCTAAGGTGCTTGACAATAGTTGCTAGGGAGGGGTTAGGATGTGTTGAGGTGATTCAGGATTGGCTGTTTGCTGCCCTGAGTCAAACGAGCCCACCCTCATGTTTCTATGACTCTTATATCCTGAGATATCCCTTTGATCTGTTTCAATGGAAGTCTATGGAACTTGTTGCTAAGGAGCTCTAAATGGTTGCTAGGGCGTGGCTTGATAGCTTCACAATGATCCTGAGAGACTGATTGGCCGTCTGAGTAAAATGAGCCTGCCCCTTTGTCTCTATGACACTGTGATCCAGAGTTATGTTCAATATAAAAGCGGTTTCTATGGTGTAGGACGGCCCATTTCATGGGCCGTCCTACACCATAGTAAGTCAATGGGGCAACTTTGGGCCGCTCCTGCCCCCCAGGGGTGCAACTTTTACCCCATTGTGTGGTATGTTCTTACAGAGCCTGTCAGCCTCTTCAAATGTGGTAAATTACACGTTTCTGCGACATCCTCGTTCCGAGCTACGACTCGTCAAAGTTTGACGCAATGTTAAGTCTATGGGATTTTTCGGCCGGTTTTTCGCCCCTGGGGCGAACATCGTACCCCCGATCCCTTATAAAAGTCATAGCACACCATTCCCGAACAGGCCGCACGTTTTCACACCTCATTCATGGGCCAGAAGAATAAGAATAAGAATAAGAATAATAAGTATGCACAATAACACTAGTGTTGCTTTGCCTATGGCAAGCACCACTAATAAGAATAAGAATAAGAATAATAAGTATGTTTATACCATGGTCTGGGTGAATACTCGATTCTGATTGGCTGCAGGGTGTCCGTTAAAAAGTGATAGAGGACACTTAGTAAAGTAGTTCTGGTGAAACTGCCTGTTTACCATTCGAAATTAATAAATAAATGCGCTGCCTACAACAGCTGTGAGTAACCATAGCAACATGCAGTCAAAGTATCCGTTAACAATTTGCTCTATCAAAACAAACGTCTAACGTTAGTTAGATATTACATAGCCAGCCTACTAATACAACAATGAGCGACTTCGTTATTTCTTTTAACAATTATGGAGAATATGACAACTTTGACGACTGGGATGCTGCTGAAGAAAGAAAAAATGTAAATAAAACGGAGAAACGACACAAAGAGATAACACCGGGAGAATTGAATCAAATAGAAGACGAAAAAGATGAGATCAACACGAAAAAAAATACGAAATGGGCAATAAATACACTCAGAGACTTTATTGTTTAAAAAGAAATGGACTCCAGCTTTGAAAATTACACCGCTGCTGCTCTGAATGAGACCCTGCGGGAGTTTTACGCAGCTGTCCAGACAACCAAGGCAGGAGGAGAGTACAGCGTTTCAAGCCTAAGGAGCCTGAGAGCCGGTATCAACCGCCATATAAGGGAATTCAATATTATAACTGACATCAGATTCATGACCTGTAATGCTGTGTTTAAAGCAATAATTAAGCGTTACAGAAAAAGCGGTAAAGATACCAGCGTTCACCATCCACGTATTTCTGAGTCTGATCTTGAAATCATAAAGAATTCACCTGTACTGTCTCCCGATACGCCCCTTGGCCTGGTCAGAAAAGTCTGGTTTGACATCCAGCTGTGTTTGGCTCGGCGTGGCAGGGAGGGCAACCGGGAGCTCTCCATGCAGTCTTTTAAAGTCCAGAGAGACGAGGATGGGGTTGAGTTTGTCACCCTGGCTTTCAATCCGCACACCAAAAACCACAACGATCCGAATGACCCAGATAAGGAAAACTTCCGAGGTTTTATGTTTGCCAGACCCGGGGATCCGCTGTGTCAGGTAAAAAGTTTCACGTCCTATGTGTCCAAATGTCCATCTGACGCAAAAGCTTTCTACCACCATCCGAAGCGCACTGTGACATCCGCTTCCGAAGTGTGGTAGAGCCGGGAGCCGATGGGTATCCACTACCTCGGGAACATGATGAAAAAGATCAGCGAAGATGTATTTACAATTTATGTCAATATAAATGTATTATTAGGCCTAGTAGACCTACTTTTATTATAATTATAACTATTATCATCATCGTATTATCATAGGTGGTGGGTCTTTCGAAGGTCTACACTAACCACAGCCTCTGAAGCACCGCTGTAGGTCGACTCTCCGATGCTGGACTGGAGAGCCGTCAAATAATGTCGGTGACAGGCCATTGATGCGAGAGCAGTCTGCGGGCTTACTGGGCTCCGTCAGTCCGTGAGAGACAAAGCTGGAGCAACGTACTGTCTGCATCAAGTGCCCATCATGGGCAGTACCCAACATTTGTGGATCCTCCTTCAAAGGCCCCTATGTCTGACTGGCCGACTTTTTCAAATTGCACTATAAATGGAAACGTTGAAATTAATTGTAAATAAAAAAGCTAGCATGTAGGCAAATGACCCTCTCTTTGATCTGATTAATTTATTGCCCTCTATAAGCGCAAATCGCTGGAGCGCAGAACTAATTTTTTTTTTTTTTTGATTGTTGTTTGATTAATTGTTTTATGTGTAATAAAAAAATAACTATGCCTACCTTTGTTTTTCATGAGTTAAAAAATGCATTTTTGAACCTGAAGGGTTCTACAAGCTGAGCGGACTATAAATATCTCCGGTTGCTAAATAAACCGTCAGGCAAGTTATTATTTGTAAAAACTAGATTTAGCCTAATTAAAATATAAACTAATGTTTTAAAAATGTTTTATTTGGCAAGTGACCATGGTATAAGCGGGTTAATGCCCTCCGAGGTGTCCATTGTCAGGTTTTAATGGACTTCGGCGGAGGCAACCGTCCTCCGCTGCGCGTCGGCCGGTTCACGCCTCGCCGTCGTCCATTAAAACCTGACAATGGACACCTCGTCGGGCATTAACCCTTACACAATAACACTAGTGTTGCTTTGCCTATGGCAAGCACCACTAATAAGAATAATAAGTATGCACAATAACACTAGTGTTGCTTTGCCTATGGCAAGCACCACTAATAATAATAACCGTAATTTAATGATACCATTTATTTACTTAATAATTGATTAGAGGGATAGTTCACCCAAAAATTAAAATTAGCCCATGATTTATTCACCCTGATGTCATCCTAGATGTGTATGACATTCTGCTTTCAGACGAATATACTCGAATTATATAAAAAAATGTCCTGGCTCTTCCAAGCTTTATAATGGCAGTGAATGACCGTTTCTGTATTGAAGTCCATAAAATCTATCATCTATGCATGAAAAAAGTGCATCTGTCCATCATAAAAGTGCATCCATTCATAATAAAAGTGCATCTGTCCATTATAAAAGTGCTCCACACGGCTCTGGGGGTTCATAAAGGCCTTCTGAAGCGAAGTGATGAGTTTGTGTAAGAAAAATATCCATATTTAAAGCTTTTTAAAGTAAAATAACTAGCTTCCGGCCACACGAACATATGGATTCCACTTAAGTCTAAAGTGCAATTTATGCTAGTAATGCGATGCATTGCTGATATTTACACTACGCCATGACGCATTACGCTCCTTTGACGTCATAAGTTGCGTAAGATGCGCTTAAGACGCAAGTAGACTGCGTATGGCCGGAAGCTTGAATTTTACTTTGTAACGTGTTAAATATGGATTTTTTTCTTAAACTCATTGCTTCGCTTTAGAAGGCCTTTATTAAACTCCCAGAGTCATATGGAGCACTTTTATGATAAATAGATGCACTTTAATGGACTTTTTTATCTCTGATTGTATTCGTCTGAAACCAGAATATCAAATACACCTAGGATGGCATCAGGGAGAATAAATCATGGGCTTATTTTCATTTTTGTGTGAACTATCCCTTTAATACCGTAAACCGTAATATTTTCTGAGACATTATCATGCTGTGAAAATCTTATATCGATACAACCCTACACGGGAGAACCCCCCACCACACCCCCGCTGTTAAAGGGCACCTATTATGCAAAATTCACTTTTACATGGTGTTTGAACATAAATGTGTGTTGGCAGTGTGTGAGCAAAACCACCCTAGAATGATAAAAATCCACCCAGTGTTTTTTTTTTTACAATCTCAATAAATCATAAGCACTGTCTCAGAACGAGCTGTTCTAAGATTCGGCTCAATGTGACGTAGAATCGAGCAAGCCCCACCGACGTGGTTTCATTGACACTGTGGTTTTGGCATAGACACCGCCTTCAGTGATCTGTACACCAGCCTCCATTGTTTCAACGACAGCCAGTGTTCAGAAACGTCCTGGTTGCGTATGCAACCCACCGTTCCCTGAAGGAGGGAACGGAGGACGTAGTCGACGGTCGACTGAATTGGGAGATCGCTAGAGAGCCTGTCTTCTTCGAGTACTATTGAACGAGCCAATGTAATTGGCGTGCGTGATTCGCATCACACACTCCGCCCCCGCGGCGCGGGTATAAATACGGAAGTGGATGCACGCACTAGTTGCTTTTCGCTGAGGAGCCGAGAGTAACCCGGGGTCAGCGGTGGTCCAGCGGTAGTGGCAAGGGGACTACGTCCTCCGTTCCCTCCTTCAGGGAACGGTGGGTTGCATACGCAACCAGGACGTTCCCTTTCAGTCGAGAACGTCAGACGTAGTCTCCTCTGGAGAGAAGACGCACTCAACGACTAGGTTCCACTTCTAAAGGCGTAAGCACCTACCCAATTCTAGGGGGTGCTCGCAGAAGTGATGGTAACTATCACATGTTCTTGTGATAGCCACCTGAACCTCCGCGTTCAGATGTAAGACCGCCCGGAATCTCCGGGGGAAGAACGCGTGTGCCATCGTGCCCCGTCCCCGAAAGAGTTTTCAGGGGAAGTCAGGAAGGCTGTTGAAGGGAACCAGGTCTAGTTGGGCCAATAAGGGGCAACTATGAAGACCTGTTCCTCTCCTGACTTGGCACGTAGGTGCAAGCGACGGGCGCAAAAGACAGGAGCATTGCTCAACACAACATGTGAAGATCACTGGGCTTCAGGAGCATTTTCTGCTCAGCACTTGGGTGTGACAAGTTCACTGAGCTTCAGGAGCATTCCTGCTCAACACCTGAGTGTGATAAACTCACCGAGCTTCAGGAGCATTTCTGCTCAACACTTGAGTGCGAAGAACTTCACTGAGCGACAGGAGCATTTCTGCTCAGCACTTGAGTGTGACAAGTTCACTGAGGTTCAGGAGCATTACTGCTCAACACCTGAGTGTGATAAACTCACTGAGCAGCAGGAGCATTTCTGCTCAACACTTGAGTGCGAAGAACTTCACTGAGCACCAGGAGCATTTCTGCTCAGCACTGCGTGTGACGAATTCACTGAGCTACCTGTGATGAACTCACAGAGCTACAGGAGCATTGCTGCTCAACACCTGAGTGCGATGAACCTCACTGAGTTTCAGGAGCAATTCTGCTCAACATGAAGAGTGATGATTTCACTGACTTGAGCAGGCGCAAGGCGACCATGAGTCGCAGTCACTTTTAGAAGGCTCACTGGGGTTAAACGCATTTCTGCGGGCCCCTGGGGCAGCTGAGACCCAGTGTTTGTCCAAGGGTAGTCCGCTCGGTTTACCCAAACACTGGCGGAAAAATAAAACCGGGGGGGCAACTGAGCGGCCCCGGAATGGTCATGACCCAGCCGGACCCAGGGGATGGAGTCTCCACTTGCTCTGGCTATAACTGTCGTGAGGCTCGATGGCGGCACGATTGAGTAAGCGGGAGGAGTGGAACAAGGCGCCCTCAGAAGCGTCTGACTCCAAGGAGGAGGTGACGGGTGAGTTTGTGACATGCAGGGGAAGCTTGCGCAACGGTCGCAATGTCTAACAACTCGAGGCACGAATGCCCGTGTAGTCGGGGGTCGCCCAGGCCCCCGTTAAAACACGCCCTTTGTACATGGCCCCTCTGTTGAAGAGGGTTTGGCAGCAGACCGGGATGAACTATAGTCACACAGGGTGAGCTGCTCTGCCACGTCACCTCGGGACTCGATCGTGAAGCTAGCGCTGAAGCGGTCACATATGGAGGGAGCCAAAGGCTGCGACTACCATATACCCCAGGAGCCTCTGAAAGTTCTTTCAGTGGGACACTTTCTCACTTCAACACCAGCTGAACACATTCTCATTGGAGAGACATGTTGGACCGAGTACCTCTCCAAAACTAGAAAAGAGATACTCAGCCCGTGGGCGAGATTACTCTCTTCCAGTTGACCTGAAGACCCAACGGGCTCTGGAGCACTCGAGGGGAAGGACACTGTACTGATACTCCACCCTTAGACGCAACACACAGGATGGCCTGCGGTGCGGGAGGTAGAGATCTGAAGCACATGTCTTTCAGGTCAAAGCTGCAGACCAATCTTGGGCCAAGATGGTCACGACCCACCACCTAGTAGCACGAAGAACGAGTTTACAACTGGCCTTCGTACCGGCTGGAGGAGCGGCGATATCAAATCCTTCGCCAGCAGGATAAGATAAGCACGCACAAGTCAGGAGCACTGCTCAACACTCGGTGTGATGAATATCACTGAATTTTCAGGAGCACGTCTGCTCAACACCTAATGTGATGACTATCACTGACTTGAGCGGGGTAGCCGAGCCTGAGGTGGGGCAGCCAAGTAGAGAGAGTGGTGTTAGTGTGCTGTGCAACACTTACCTGTCTCCACAAGCGGCAGGGGGCGCGTGAGAAGGCGGATGACCGGGTCCTCGAACGCACCAAGCTGCCTGCTGGCGACCAAGGGGGAGCTGAGGGGTGTAAGGCTATACAGGGTCACACCCGCCAGACTAGCCCTCTTGGGACCCAGGAACAGATGAAATTGCTCTCTCTTTGAAGTGTGGGTACCGCTTGCTCCGCTTTTTTTTTTTTTTTTTAGGGAGCCAGCGGCGGAACAGACACACACACAAACAAAAGGCTCCACCCGGCCCTCACCCGGGGGGAGGGAGTGATCGTGCCACTCCAAGAGCATCTCCTCCATTCCTGGGCGGCCAGCTCCGGAATGCTTTCGCTGTCGCTTGCCACCTGGCTTGGCAGCGCCTGGAGCGGACTGGGCGTCTCTACTGCGGCCGGCTCCATGCTAAGGCCTGGGTCGAGGCTGCTGCGGCGGGCCAGCAGGAGCGGCAGCCGGGGAACGCCCACGGCGACGAGCAGGCGGAGGAGCTGCTACCGGCGGCGGGTGGAGGCAGCAGCTGGCCACCGGGGCAGGATGTGCCGGATGACCTCCGTCTGCGCTTGAGCGGCAGAGAACTGTTGGATGCAGTTCTCCACCGCGTCGCCGACCAGCCCAACCTGGGAAATTGGGGAGACCAGGAACCGAACCTTGTCCGCATCCGCCATACCAACCAGGCTGAGCCAATGAAGGCGCTACTGGACCACGAAGGTGGACATCGCCAGACCGATCACGCACGCTACGACACCCGCACCCCGGAGGGTGAGGTCGGATGCAGTGCGGTGCTCACCTATGAGCGCACGGTCTGGATTACCCTCGTGCATGCCATGGGTGCCCTAGCCTGCAGCAACGCCATGGCATGCAAGAGGAAGCGGCTTGTCCACAGGCTTTGTAAGCCCTGCCCGTCGGAACGGACAAAACCTCACAGGCCCTAGGGGGGAGACGAGGATCCCCCCAAAAGGCAGCGGCCGCCGGACACAGGTGCACCTGTGTCGACAGACCGCTCCAATGGAGGGACACCTCGCAACCCTTCACCGTTCCTCCATCAAGGGTACTGAGGGGGAAAAGCTATTCAGGCAGTTTCTGGCAGAGAAAGATGCTGTTCACCACCTGATAAGCTCTCCATGCATTTCGGGAAAGAAAGGCACTGGGGCGGCGAGCTGAGAACCAGCGCGGCCCGCCCCAAGATACCAAACTCCAGATTCCAACCGAGACTGAACGGGACACGGTGGAGGTTCCACTCGAGCCCGGCAGCCTCGGCGGCCCGTTTCAGCATAGCTGATAATTCTGGATCCGGCTCGGGCAACATTGAACTCCCGGAGGGAGACAATGCAGCCGAGTCATCATCTCTAGAAGTCAGCTCACCCTCCGATGCTGCAATCGGCGTCCTGTCCTCCAGGGGAGCCCCGAGTGAAATCGCTGGCCCACCCATTACAGATGGACCAGCAGACAACACAGGAGGCTCCAGTGGTTGCAGTGGAAGGGAGGAGTGAGGAGCCCACAGGGAATGGTTACCGGGCGGGACATCCAACACTATCCTCCGGTCACCCATCCCACACAGCACCCGAGGGTGGGGCATGGTAATGGGGACTCGCTCTCCGCGAACGAAGGCGAGTCTCGCCCTCAACACTGCGACAGTCATGTTCCCACAGTGAAAACATGAGCTGTCCACAAAAGCTGTCTCAGCGTGCTGTAAGCCCAAACACGTGACACTACAGTTGTGACCATCAGAGAGAGACAGGGAACGGCCGCACCCAGAAACGCACGGGCGGAATGACATCTTGAAAAAGACGCAAACGCACCCGTGTTGCTCTTTCTGAAAATAGGACCGTCACCAGTGCCGGAGCACACAGGGGAATGACCGCGGCAACACTGAACAGAGAACTGAAACAGTGAAGCACTCACTTTTCCGCCCTCTAACCAGTCATCAACACACACAAACATTTAGAAATTTGTTGCTGTTAAAACAGCAGTTGAGAGCTCAAAGCTCGCGATCACCGCTGCACTCGCGCTGTACACCAGCACTGGGAGAGTCTTCCTGAAGAACACCGACACACTCGCTCGTTGTAGACAACAGCACTCTCAGAGACATCAAACGATCGGCTCCGAAGCGAAAGGCAACTAGTGCGTGCATCCACTTCCGTATTTATACCCGCGCCGCGGGGGCGGAGTGTGTGATGCGAATCACGCACGCCAATTACATTGGCTCGTTCAATAGTACTCGAAGAAGACAGGCTCTCTAACGATCTCCCAATTCAGTCGACCGTCGACTACGTCTGACGTTCTCGACTGAAAGGGAACATAAGTGTTCTGTTGTGGGATGTAATAATGTACATAGTTGTTTTCACTTACTTCTGACATCAGAGCCACTGAAAACGCAGTGGATGAATTTTATTTACGAAGGAAAGGCGCCACTTAAACTTCCAAAATACGTTTGTTTGCGAGAATCATTTTCTGACTGACTGTTTTGTGAACGAGGGTCTATTCAAAGCAGGTCTTGCTTCAAAGTTAATCCTCAAGTGTGGATCGTTGCCTACTGTTCGCGATCCAAGTAGAGTAAGTAGAAGTAGAAGTAAGTGTAGAAGAACTCCAGTAGAAGTAAGTGAATTTTATGATTTTTGAGCAAATAGTCATTTCAGTCGATGTCAGCCAATTCAACAACAAATGCGTAGGATGTCTGTGTATATAATTCAAACGTTGTTTTTATAGTGTGTAACCACACGTTTATAATTTTTTTTTAAAGATATTGTATTAAAAACTGTGCATGTTTTATGTAAAGACAAGATATCAAAATTGCTATCTTTATACAAAGGCCAGCACTATCGACACGAAGCTGTAGAAGGAGGGTTATTGGCGTGCAGACAGAAACATCAGATAAATGTAATTTCGTTTGTACGTAGCAAACGTTATCACAGTGTTTGTGTTTGTAGTTTCAAAAAATTGCGCCAACGTTATCACAGTTTGTGTGTGTCTGTGTGTGTGCAAAGGGGGCGCGATTACAACTCTATAAGTACATACATGTATCAAATAACCATTCCGAGACGTCCTGGTCCATTCTCATTTGTGTTTCTTCTGCCGGAGTCTCTTCAACATCTGGGTCTGATTCCGGTTCAAACATGTATGGCTGAATGCCATACAAAACAGCGAGTCTGTCATTCTCAGCCATTATGCTTCTACCAACTGTTTATTGCCATAGGTATGCAAGTTACCCCCTCATCCAAAGGCAGGGCGGGGATATTCAGCTCATTTACATTTAAGGTGGTACACACCAAAACAGCTCTTTTTAAAACAGGCCCCAAAAATGACATTTTCAAATGGTTATAATAAATTAACTGTGAAGTATTTTGTGCTGAAACTTCACAAATACATTCTGGGGACATCCGAGACCAATATTACATCTTGTAAAAAGGGGCATAATAGGTGCCCTTTAAAAAAGTAACTCAGTAACTTTTACTCTGAGTAAATTTTAAATGAGCTACTTTTTACTTTTACTTGAGTAGATTTTTAGACCGGTAATTTTACTTGTACTTAAGTAAAATTTCACGGAAGTAGTAGTACTTTTACTTGAGTAGAATATTTTATTACTCTTTCCACCTCTGCCCCCACGTTACTGGCATCAGTGTCCACAAGGAACAGTTGGTTGGGATCAGGGTAGGCCAGGACAGGACCCATGAAATAATGAGCCGATGAGTTGAATCAGGTGTGTTTGATTTGGGAGACAAAGAAAACGTGCAGTGTTGGGGGTCCTCCAGGACAGGTTTGAGAACCACTGATCTAGGCATAGGGCGGCCCCCGGCACGTCGACACGTGCTCCCCGGTGGGCTAACAAGTCCAAGCCAACAATGCACTCATCTCTGATATCGAAGTTCTGGCTCGTCTGGCTCATCCCCACCACCACAGACAACATCTTCTTTCCAGGCATGTGACGTTGCCCGGGGCCGGGGGCTCGGGGCAGGGCAGTCCCTGGCGAAATGCCCGGGTTCTCCGCAGCGGTAGCAGCGGTCTAGCCTCATCCTCCGTCGCGGGGTCTGTGCTTGTTGAACCCAGCTGACCACCTCCTCAGATCGGACCCCATCCACCTCCCGTTCGGCGGCTCTCATCAGATGACGCTGGAGTGGAGATTGACCTGTTGCCGGCCCAGCCTGTAGCACCTCCTCAGCTCACTCAGCCTCTCTCTGCGCCTCACTTAGATCTCGGGGTGACAACAGGCGAACATGTTGGCGGAGCCGCTCAGGTGTAAGACCCAGCGGGAAAGCGTGGAGGCTCAGCTCTTCCCTTGCTGTGGCCTGGAAGGTAGGTCAGCCCTTCCGGGCGTAAATCCGAATGTCAGTGGCGAAAGCGCCCACACTCTATCCCTCACGTCGACATCGGTTAGTTAGCTCCTCCCTGCTCTGTTCTGCGGAGGTTCTCTGCCCGAGGCGGCGGTTGAGAGCAGCAGTGAGGGCCTGGAGATCACGCCGCTCCTCAGGAGACAGATTGATGAGGACCTGGAGCGCGGGACCCTCCAAGGCGATGGCCAAGTGAATCGCTGTCTCCTCACAGCTCCATCCATCGTGGAGAGCGGCCAGGTCAACTTGTGCCAGGTAGGGCTCCAGGGGCGTCATCCCGCTATATCGTGGCAGCTTAGCGGGCGATCGTGTGAGGGAGCCTGGTCGGCCATTCATTTGGAGTGTTGGTGAGGTGACCGGAAGTTCGTTCTGCCTGCGACTAGGAGACCGGTACACGGTCCGGTGAACGTTGGCGCCGTCAGGCTGGCGCGGAGCCCTGCTCCTCTGCGTCGTCTCGCTCGTCAGGTGCTCTAACATGATGATGTTCTCGTGAATGGCTTGCTCTAATTCGCCTATACTTCGCTCCATAACGGCGTCTTCTAAACGGCTTTTAAAATCCCACTTCTGACACCACTGTAATAACTTGTAGTTATTCAATATAACGTGGGACTGACCGGAGCTAAGCTATGCTATTTCACTTTTACTATGCTAATTACTAACACGAGATATAAACACTCATGTCTCATACACCGCACGACCATGAATGTTTCAGCAGGTGAAGCATTGGTAAAATAAACCAGCAGGAGGCAGTACTGTTGTCTTTCTCCTCTTTTTATTCTGAACATAGAACGAACACGCAGGCAAGGCCCTGTCGCAAAGTCTCTCCCTTACACATCTCTCTCCATGACGGTGAGAGACACATTATTACATAACAAGGCAGTAAATGAACGAAGAACACCTAACTTGAACATAAGCACACATAACTTTACTATCACAAAAACTCAACGATCTTGCTGTAATAACACATAAATCAACTCCCAACAAACAATTACCCATAATGCACCCAGCTGCTAGTGCTGACTGATATATATATATATATATATATATATATATATATATATATATATATATTTTGAATGCAACCTCTTATCTTTTATAATTACGTTAAATTATATATATATATATATATATATATATATATATAATTTAACGTAATTATTAAAGATAAGAGGTTGCATTCAAAATCCTTATGAAGCTTAGTATTGCTAATGCTATATATTTGTATTTTCCCTGTCTTTACACAGATGTCTAAGAGGATACTTGAACAACAGCTTGTCTGTTTTTGACATGGGTGAATTTAAAAACGGAAGTTTCCAAAATCAGTACTGCAGGTACTGCAACACTCATGCTAGTTTTACGTTGTTAAATGCTATTCAATTGTTGTTGTTTTTTCACTTTCATGGAGATCAAGTTCTGTTATTCCCCTCTACAGATATCGGGATTACAGAGCACCTCCGTGGAGTCCTGAACCCTACGATTTCACCTTGCAGTTCTGGCATGTTTTGGCTGCCAGACTAGCCTTCATCATTGTCTTTGAGGTCAGTGCTACTTCATGTTTTTGTAATCTTATTTGAGTAATGGTTTATAGCATTCGCAGTGTAGTTTTGGGGAAACTACTTTGAAACTTTAGCTTGCAAAGTTACAATATATTCATAATTTTAAGTAGTTAAGTTAAAGTTAAAGTTACAATACGATTCAAGGCACTGGTCACTAGTGAGTAGTGTAATGGAAGCCATCTGGTTCAAGAGAGCTATGCAGGTAAACCTGACTCACCCTGGACTCAGGAGGTGACTGACACTAGAGACTGTGGTCCTTAGCATTCTTGTTAACGTGCCCAACTCTCATGCGGACCTTCACTGGTTCAAGCCCTTCTTGGAGTGCCCTGCGAGGAAACAGTTAAAGTGGTGCCGTGACCAGGTGGGAATGAGGTTTAGGATGGTCAGTGTAAATATAGGCCAACCAGTACATAATAGCTGTGCATAGAAACCTCACGTTGTGGTCATTGGCAAAATTGTTAACACACCTCAATCTAAGCCCTGCTCAGAGTAGGCCAAGAGGAACTAGTTACACAAGTATCTAATCTCACAGAGCGAGACTTTTGTCTGTTTTCCACCAAAATGTTTTCATGTTAAAAAAAAAAAAAATCTAATGAGATGAACAGCCACAGATTATCCATCTACTTTTATGGTCCTCGTTTATTGTAATTTTTTAAGGAAGTCCATTTTTAAATTTGTATGTCCAAATATATAGTATTCATGGAACAGAAGACAAAACAACCTTTTAGTTGTGATTAATGTGTCGTTAGCTACTCAATACTGCAATATAATATTTAATATTTATGCTTTTTTTATTGTCTCTTGTATTCTCCATAGCACCTGGTGTTTGGCATTAAGACCTTCATAGCCCACATGATTCCAGACATGCCCAAAGACCTGTGTGACCGCATGCGCAGGGAGAAATACCTAATGCAAGAGATGGTGTATGAGGCGGAACTGGAGCACCTCCAGAAAGAGCGGAAAAAAAATGGCAAACGTTATCACCATGAGTGGCCTTAGCCGTGCCTGCCCAGAAACACACAGATAAATGCCCACTGGAGAATCACATACCCTTCCCAAAAAAGCACGTAAATGCTTTAAAAAGTGGTAAACAAATGTCTTTACGCAACTGCAACACTGGCATTCATGTACTACTGTTCTGCTGCGTTCATTGGATGGCTGGCTTTATTGACTCCATGCATGGACTGCCCACTTCAGATTTTCATTGCTGTGATAAACCAGGAAGCGGATTCAGTGTTTGTTTGAGGTCAAAACCTGATCGCCGGGTGGGCCTTTAGAACCAGGAGTTGGCAGCTGTACTCTGCACCAAAGAGGTTCTTCTCAGTCACATGACCCCTGCCTGAGACCTCAATCATCCTGTTTTTCCATCCTGCTGATTGTGTTTACTCACTAGAGCAGTAGTTCTCAAACTGTATTGATTGGCTACTTTAAAAACAGTTGGCTAGTTTAAGTTAATTGGTTAAAAGTAGTTATGAAAACAACAAAACAGCAACCTGGCAAAAGAAAAAAAAATTGTGGTTTGCCATATTCAAAAGTTTGTGAACCACGGCACTGCAAAAAACTCTGATGATGTTTCGTGGATATAATTGCATAAGATCCATTTTAAGAGTGTGGAAAGAGTCGGATTCATTTGAAATCAAGCAGAAAGAGTTCAAGGTGAAGTTCATATGAAGGAAACCCTCGCTATATCCATGTGCCAGATCTTCAACTTTTAAATCAATGGATTACAGCGTTCTCTGATACACAGTAAACTCAAGTGTGTAGGTGGGGAATAACTTTGAAAAAATTAATTAAACACGCATCCTTCCCAGCATGGCCTGCAGTGATACTCATCTGTGTCCTATCATAGTTCTGAATGGAGCACTCGTTCGGTTGGATTGTTTACTATGCAGATGAAGGGCTTTTGGAGTTCCTGTTCCCTGCTTGTCTACTTGTCTGCATCTCTGTGCGTGGCAGTTATCATCCTGCTGTGAAGCAGATCTCTACCTGGTGCCAGGCAATGTGACGACGTTTACTTACAAACATATTTACCGAATACGCCCTCTCTCTTCGCTTGCCAGCATCTCACATTGTGATTCTTGTTACAAAAGTGGTTTCTGGTTAAAAAAGCAAAAAACAAATAAAAATCAGTTTGTAGTTTATGCAATTGAACAGTTTTTATGTACTACATCGCCTTGAAAAGATATGCAGATCTGTCTTTCAATACAATGTAATTTTGTCTAGGCAAAATAAATTGCCAACTTTGGCAAAATAACATGCATGTTATTTTTGTAATTGCATGTTGTTTCTTTGTTTTGTTTATTATTTTATAAAAGATTATGTCCTTGTCCATATGTCTGGTTTTGTAGCGTGTGTGTGCTCAATTTGATGTGTGAGTGTATCTGTGTTCCAATGCCTGCGTTTGTTGCTCAGCTGTGATATATTTTGTGGCTCCATCACCCCATGTACCCACGTACCCACCTACCTAAGCTCACGGAAGTGCGTCTCTACAGTATATAGTACCACATGTATGTACTGTGAATTTTCGGTATGCATAGATGACCCACTACAATTGCAAAAGTGTTCAGCATACAACCAGTGTGTTGAGTGAAATACGGTATTCAATAATGCAATGCTTCCAACGTTTCCTACAGTACCATGGAGTGCTACAGTGATGACGTATTTTTGTAGGCCAACCCAGAAGTTAGCATCACCCTGGTTCAACAAAAAGCCAATAGGATTTGTTCTCTCTTCTTTTGGATTAGTGCAGAAAACAGTTAGGTGACTAATAAAAGTTTATGATTCTTACATGTTTTGTTCATCATAATAATCTTCTAAAATTATCAGCTTTTAATTCATTTGAAAGCAATTCATTTTAATGTCTTAATAAAATCGCAAGAAGTAAAACGCTAAATATAGGCTATAAACAAGCTACACCATGGTTGCATGTCTTCAATGTCACAATTATTAAGCTTCTTAAACTCTTTCAGTCTTAAAAAAAAAACATTGTCCCTATTAAGTTAATAGTTTGCAAGAATACTATTATAAACACAACGAGTCTCTTTTGACCACTTGTTAGCAACTGCCTTTTAGAATAAAAACTTTAAAATCAAAAGTGGGGTAAAACTGGTGTATTTTACGTGGTAAAATTGAATAAAAATATCTTGATCTCGTCAACCAAATACCTTATTTCAGGCATTTAACCTCATTCAAAAAACCCAATGACTTCAGAAAGATGGAATCAGAAGTGCTAAAATGCTAACTTATTTCCAGGTTTTGACCTACAAAAATATGTCATCCTGCAGCACTAATTTTCCAGTTTGATTACTGAACTAGAAGTAATATGATAATTATAAAATTTTTGCATATTCCAAAATATAACTCAGTTACTAGACATTGCTTGAGTTATGTAGCAACTACAGTATGTAGCATACTAGGCCTACTGTTGAAACATTTGTCATTGCATAATGCCGTTTCACATACTATTAAAAAATAGTGCAGCATGAAATAAGCAGTGAGCTAATATTCCACTCCAAACATAGCCAACTCCTGTACAAATCTAACCGTATTAGCTCATTTCAATCAATCCACATTATTCATTCAGTTAGAGCATAAAGCAGATGTGATGATAGAATTAACACTGGGACAATAGACACATAAGACGGTTTTTCTTATTTGACATTTTGCTTTTTTGTTTTATTTCTTTGTAAATTTAAATGTTTTATTTTCTGTTTCATTTTCTTTGGGTGTGTATGTGTGCACGTTTAAATGTGCATTTATAATTGTGTGTTTGCATGTGTGTGTGTGTGTGTGTGTGTGTATGTGTGTTTGAAAGAGAGTGTTTTGTAAAGCTGATGAGTGCTCCCAGCATGTATCTCATTCTCACAGTTTTTCAAAGTCCAATGCAATGGCTATGTTCGAAATAGCATACTATCCTACTACTCATACTGTTTCTTCAGTATGTAGTTTGTATATTGTGTGAAGTATGTTCATTACGTGTATGCATGGATTATGACTTACTACATGTGATAAAATGTGCAGTATAGAGCAGTGTGTGAGATACTGTATCCCAAAATGCAATGTGCTCAACTTGACCTTACATTTTAGTTTGACAAATCCACTGAAAGTGATATGAACCATGATTCTCCTTTCTCATATTCTGATCAACAGTGCAAAATAAACATTTTTATTTTAGAAATAACTAGATGTCAATTAGTTCAATGAAATTACACATGTAATGAGGCCATGTGACCACTATGGAGCATACCACTGTTCAAAACATTTATCATTTCATAATGTGTTCTTTTTAACATTCTTAAAAAAAAATGTAGGCACATTCCACTGTATACTATGCAGTATAGAGTACGTATTCAAGAAGTACACTAGTATTACATTTCGAACACAGTCATTGCGTGTCCTCCTCAGGCCCTTTGAGTATTTGCAAATGAGAACTCTTTATCATATTTTCCTAGCTTGAATCAAGTATTGCTTTTTTAGGTATATATTTTTGCACTTTCTATTTGCATGGGTACAGACCCCATATGGGTATAGATAGTATACACTAAATAAAACCTCAAAAAATAAGCTTAAATTGTGTTTTTGCCTTATAGATAATATAACTAAGATAACACTGGAAAAAGAATTAAAGTTTAATTTCATGAAAATACTTTAGGAGTGTAATTTATTTCCTGTTAACTATTTATGAATCACAGTTGGAATAAAAATCTATGTTAAAACTGATCACTGTGTAGTTCATTAGAACCAGCAGTTCTCAGTAGAATGAAAATGTGAGGCTGATCTTAAACAGGAAGTAGTTTTTAATGTAACACACCATTCTCTTGATGTACTGTAATCTATGCATGGCCTGATTTATGAGCCCAGCCCATCTACGGCTCTTGACAAACCTTTGTGTATTTTTTGTGCACTTTTTACTGTGAAGTGTGCATGTCATATATCTGCTTAAAACAGACTGATCTTCGAGATCCGTACATGTTGTAGTGCTTCATCTTCATGAATGATCAACTGTTAATGGGTTTGTGGCGATCTCATTAACATTTTTACAGGCAACAAATGTAATTCAGGGTTTATCAAACTTGGTAGTGTATAACATGTCTTCATTGAAAATGCCTGTCAAAAGCACATGAAACAATAAAAATGTTTAGAAGTAATGAATAACAGCATGTATTATAACATCATAGTCAATGCTTAACAGATCTTACACAGACTCACTGCTTTCAATTCTAAGAATGACTTGATTCCTGCAACTTCAATCATTAGTCTAATTCAAAGCAATGCAATTGTGACTTTAAAAGATTGATGCTATTTTGCTGTAAAATTTTACTGCTTACGTTTGAATTCAAAATTCCATTTCAGAGTTCTATAGAGCTCGGAGAGACTCTAGTACGTAGGCTCTGTGTAGTAGAGCCCAATGGTCCTCGTAATGAAACATGAGCAAAATAAATGTTTGTGCAAATTGTTCGCATAGCAGTTCTGACTCAAATTCACAGAATCATGAATGTTTTCATATTTTGGCATACCACCAATTAGATTATTTTGGATTTATGCAATTTTTTAAAGTTTATTATCATGTGATTCATGGGTGATGATTATGTTAATTTTGAATGAGCTTGCATGAATGGGGTTGAGTTGAGGTTGGGTCTTGACAAAAATATTTTTCTCTGATATCAGGGTTAGTTTTGGTCAGGTTTTTAGAAATTTAACAGATCAAAGGTGCAGTAAGTGATTTCTGAGAAACACTAAAATTGACAATTGACACCCAAAAAAGCACACCACTACCCAATAGAAACACTCCCCTCCCTTTATTGTGCCGCCTTCAAAATAACAAACATACTATGCATTGTCTAGTAACAACAGTATACAGCATATCTTGGTTCTATGAAAAATAGCAAAACCAATGTTACATTTAGCTGACGCTTTTATCCAAACGCGACTTACAATTGCTATATATGTCAGAGGTCGCACTCCTCTGGAGCAACTAGGGGTTAAGTGTCTTGCTCAGGGACACATTGGTGTCTCACAGTGGATTTGAACCCGGGTCTCTCACATCAAAGACATGTGTCTTATCCACTGCGCCATCACCACCCATAACAATGTTACTCGTGTATTGAGCAGACACAAAACAACCTCTGCATCTGTTTTTGGCCCTGTCACTCTGTAATCTTTCCAGCACTGGAAAGCTTTTCCAATATAAATGCAGGTCTTAGCTCTTGCCTTCTTTTTCCAATTATATTCCTCTGACCTTTTCCTCTTTGGTAATATCTCAGCCATCTCTTTCTACAGTCTTTCTACAAATATCCTGCTTATAATTCTCTCTCCTACCCCATCATGAAGTGCATATGCCCCGATTGTTGATTGGCTAAAAGAGTGTTGTGGTGCTTTGTGGATTGGTGAATCTTCTATTTACACAGCCAGGACTATGTACATACACCGTTTTTTTTTTTTTTTTTCAGCTCACACACACAGAACAGACATCTAGAAAATATTCAAAAAAATGTTTTGATAAAATTTTTCAACAGCATTTCTCAGAAAACGCTTACTGCACCTTTAATTTGAGCATTGGCAGTTTATGTAATGCCTGCTACAGAATGTGCAATTTCGGCAATCCTATAATATCATTACAAATCACACTGTACGACATGGATCTAATAAACTTAGGTATGACATATATGTAGACTGTACGATGATGACACCTATTGAATCGTAGGCTACGACACAAGTTAGTATAGAAGAATACAACATCATCAGCATGCGTTAGTGGTGAACAAATAGAGCAAGATTAATCGCACTTTGGCAAATGTGGTTTTTATGTGCGCTGAAAAAAAAGGAGGAGAAAGCGAAAGAGGAGAATATGGACACGGTCATGGCTAGGAAAAAGGCCAAATTTGTAAATGGTGCTTGTAAGTAGTTTAAGTTTTTAGCGTAGTTTTCAGTGATCAATACGCCACTTCATGTTGCAATTTATTGGCTATTCAGCAGACAGTAGTAGTAGCAGCAAAAACATTTTGAGATTATCATACTACATTTCTGACACTGTCAGAAAATTAGCGCAGGCTATCTTTCCTCGCAAGGCAATGACAAAGGCTGTCTTTGGACCTCCCTCACTGTACGACATAGGACGACCATTTCAGAGTCACGAAATCACCACGATTGGTCATCTTTTGTCTGGGACAGCCCAAAATCATACAATGTGTACCAGCCATTACAGTTGGAGGTTGAAAATCATTAGGGGTAAGGATTAGGATTTAAAGGTTCAAATAGTGGTTAGCGCCAAAGGTTAGAATCCAGAAATTTGGGTTAGGGTTAGTTAAAAGTCAAGTTTAGAAATAAAGATTTGAGTTAAGAGTTTAAATTAATGTTACAGGTTAGGGTCACTTACGAATAGGAGGTAGGGCCATGGGTGAGGATCAGGGGGTCAGATATATGGTTAAGGGTTCGAAGTGGGGATTCAAGGGAGAAATTAAAGTTGAGTTTTAGGCAGAGGTGCTTATTCCTGTACCTGAAGATCAACCTTTCTATAGAGATCTAACCTTGCTACAATACACCTGTTTGCGATTATCAAGTGTTCCTGAAGATCCTAATTAGTTGTTTCAGGTGTAATTGAATAGGATTGGAGGAACTTTGCAGGAAGATAGATTCCAGGAACAGGAATGAGCACCCCAGGTTTTAAGATGTTGATCCAGGAGAAAATTCTAACAGCAAATTAAAGTCACCTTGAATAATGTTCAATATAACTCTGAATGACACCACATGATTTAATTTTTTATAGTTATGATATAAAGGCTGTTTATGAGATTCTGTTTATGATGTCATTGTTTATGTGTAACGCGAATAACAGTATGCATACAATAATTGTACAAAACATGTATGTAACAGATTTGGGTCACACTTTTTTTGTAATTAAATATTGAGTGTATATTTTAAATTAAATAGCTGATGTTTTATTTGACTTCATTGACCGTGTATTTACATTTATGATACTGAACTCAAAAAGTTACAGCTTTACTTGAACTTGACTAGTTTCATTATGATCAAAGGCAGCATTAGTATAAGCATTTTCCTGCAGGTTTTCAATGCTGCTCTTGACCGTCTCCATTTGTATGACACCTTCCTGGTCCGGATGTTTCTCCCATGCCTTGCCAAATTCTCCCAAATCCTAAGAGAAGCAAAGAAAGGTTCAGTTTGCATTCAGACAACTCAAAGGCACATTTTAAAAGATGTTCTCTACCTCTTTGTCTTCACTAAAATCTGTGTGCATGAATCTCTCAGAGCAGAAGCAGATCACGTCCTTCATTGATCGAGTCATTCCTGGCTTCAACTTTTTGGGGTCCATTGGTCCTGCAGACACCAGAATTGCAGTTATACACAACAATTTATCTAATTTCTCAAAATAAAGCTCCTTTCTCAGTTCACCCAGACCATTTATTGTGCAGAAAACTGGTACATACATACAGAAAGCACTTCAAGGGACTTCCAATGATGCTTCTCATTGAAATCAGAGTTGATCGATCTGCCCCAACTTTTTCCAACTTTAAAGGGTAAGTTCGGTATTTTACACTTAAAGCCCTGTTTTAAGATAATTTCTGATGAAATAGAACGGTTTAGTTTGAAATTTGGACAAATGCTGCTGTCCCGAGAATTTTCGGTTTCTGTATTAGCACCCCCCACCTACACAATGGTTTCATAGGGGCACTGGAACAATCATTCATAAAACGCATTAAACTTTAATTTACAAAGACGTGAAACTCACCGAGTGGTCTGGGGTGTTCACTGATATGCTCACACAAAAATCGCTGTAAAAGATGCTTTCCAACAGGTTTTATCGTAGTTTTTGTCCAACTCCATTGACTTAAAAACTACGATAAAACCGTCTAGCAGACGGGGCTCTAGCCTGTGTGATCATGTTTAACACTCCCTCCGGGAGGCTAGCGGGCACCCGTTGATGGCCCATGCGTGCAGGGACCATAGCTCCGAGCGAGGGTGCCAGATCGAGCCTTTGGCCTGAGAGAGGAGGTCTTTCCTCATCGGTATTGGCCACGGGACAGTGCTGGTCAGCTGCATCAGGACTGGGAACCAAGCCTGGTTCGTCCAGAGCGGAGCCACAAGCAGCACTGAGCATCCGTTTTCCCGTGCATTGCCCTTTGTGGTTGTCCCTCACGCATCCAGCTCCGCTTGGACTGCATGTGTTGTATTAGGTGTGGTTGACGATACACCTGTACGCATTTCCCGATATCTTTGCTCCTGGGAGATCTGGAGTTATGGATACTGTGGGCTCAGCCTCTGAGGTGGCCCAGCTCATAGGTTCAGGTCTCTCGACCGAGGTCGTGGAGACCATACTCCAGTCTAGAGCTCCCTCCACGAGAAGACTAAATATGCATTGATATTTAAACTGTTCTCTGCCTGGTCCAGAGAATGCCTTCTGAATCTTTTTTCTGCCCTGTTGGTACAGTACTTGATTTCTGTAATGAATGTTTCTTTGCTGGGTTATCCTTGAGGAGAGATCCTTAATTTTGTCTTCTCTGTGGTACATGAGGCTGAGGCACCTCATGCACCTTGTATGGTGATAGTATTTCTTCACCACGGATCGGGGTGTATTTCTAGGTCCTTACTAAATGTGTTGGTCATTTGTGCTGCAGGCCTTCTGTCCTTCACCTTTATTAGTGTCTGTCTAGAAATCACTTTGTGTCAACGCCTAGGCAGGATCACACACTCATTTAAGAGGAGCTCACCACCTAAGTGGACATGTGCATCTCGGAACTTCACCAAGATGAAGGCAGCCACCATTCAGTGGGCCAACCTCGCTTGGAAACAGCCTTCCCTCTCTGCATTTCTTCGGAGCCCGGGGCCAGCTGAGAGCCAGTGTCTGTCCAAGGGTTGTCCGCTCAGACAGAAATAACATAACTGGCAGAGGGACAAATCTGGAGAGGCAACAGATGTAACTGTGTTGCCCCGAAGTGGTCCCTTTCCAGCTGGACCACCAGGGGAAGGAGTCTCCACTTTCCCTGGCCATAGTTGTCGTGAGGCTCGTCGGCGGCACGATTGAGCAGGCCAGAAAAAAACAGGCCCGGGATGATCTGTTGTCACACAGGATGTGCCGCTCTGCCACGGTCACCTCGGGACTTGATCATGAAGCTAGTGCTGAAGCGGTCTTCATATGGAGGAAGCCAGCGGCTGCGTCTGCCATTTGCCCCTTCACTTCTACCTAGCACCAGCTGAACACACTCTTCTTGAAGAGACGTGCTGGACCGAGTCCTTCTCCAAACTGAAAAAAAGATACTCAGCCCGTGGGTGAGATTACTCTCTCCCAGTTGACCTGAAGACCCAACTGGCTATGGAGCACTCGAAGGGTAGGGCCTTGTACTGATACTTCGCACCTTTGAACGCAAGAGCACATAATGGTCTGTGGAGCGGAATTATAGAGATCTGAAGTACTGTTCTTCAGGTCGAACACTGCAGGCCAACCTTGGGGACAGAGCATTTGAAAATGCATCTGTGTTAGCAACTTGAACGGAGGCTTTCTAAAAAGGGACCGTTTCAATTGACACAGGTCCAAGATGGCCATGACCCACCACATATCTAGGGTACAATGAAATACGGGTTTATAGAAACTTCATATTCATATCAGGTCTTCATATCAGCTGGAGGAAGAGGCTACATTGCGTCCTTCTCCAGTAGGACTGCGACGTGCGCGCACAGGACAGGAGCAGTGCTCAACACGTAGATGTGATGAATATCACTTATCTTAGGAGCATTTTAGCTCAACACCTAGGTATGATGAATAGCACTGAGCCACGTGGAAACCAAGCGAAATGAATCGCAAGCCGAGTCTGATGGTATAGTTTGGCCATCTGGACCGGTTGGGAACCATCTTTTTGGCTTCTACGAACCGGGGCAGGGGCCAGGTAACCACAGACGTACCCGAGGTGGGGCAGCGAGGTGGAGGACAGGGACCTGGCTCGGAAGGCCTGGAGATGGCCGAAGCAGGGTCTGAGTGTGGTGCACGGCTCTTACCTGTCTCCACGAGACGGCCAGGGATGCTTGAGAAGGCGGATGACCGGGTCCTCAAACTGCATTTAGGTGCTGGCTGGCGAACAAAAGAGGGTTGGGGGGTGCAAGGCTTTGCAGGGTCAAACACCGCCATCTAGCCCTCTTAGGGCCCAGGAAGGGAGAAATTGCTCTTTCTTTGAATATGTGGGTGCCGCTGGCTCCACTTTTTTGGGAACCAGCGGCGGTACAAACACACACACACACACAAAAACTTAACTCGGTCCTCCTACGAGTGAAGGGAGTGGTCGGTGACCATCTCCAAGAGCATTCCTCCATCCCTGGGTGGCCCGCCTCAGGTTGAACGCTTTTCACTGTCGCTTGCCACCTGTCTTGGTATGCCTGAAGGGGGCGGGGCGCCCCTTCTGCGGCCGGATCCATGCTGAGACCTTGGTGGAGGCTACTGCGACGGTCCAGCGGGAGCAGAGTCGGCTGCAGATGGGCGCCCTCGGCGACGAGCAGACAGAGGATCTGCCACCGACAGACAGGTGGATGCAGCAGTAGATCATCGGGGCAGGATGTGCTGGATGGACTCCCTCTGCTTCTGGGCGGCCAAGAACTGCTGGGCAAAGGGACCGCATCACCGAACAGCACAACTTGAGAAATGGTAGAGTCCAGGAACCGACCCTTGTCTGCTTCTCTCATATCCGCCTGGTTGAGCCAGACATGGCGCTCCTGGACCACAACGGTGGACATTGCCAGACTGATCGCGCGAGCTGCAAACTTCGTGCCCCGGAGGGCGAAGTCAGTTGCAGTGCGGAGCTCACCCATGATCTCACGGTCTGGGCTACCCTCGTGCATGCTCATGAGTGCCTGGGCCTGGTGGACCTGAAGCAACGCCATGGCATGCAGAGAGGAAGCGGCTCTCACCCAGAAACGCACGGATGGAATGGCATCTTGAAAAAGACGCAATCGCACCCGTGTTGCCTTTTTAGAAATGGGACCGGTCACCAGTGTGGGAGCACACAGGGAATGACCGCGGCAACACTGAGTTCAGCGAACTGAAAACAGTGAAGCATTCACTTTTTCGCCCTCAACCAGCCGTCAACACACACACAAACACAAAAATATGCTTGCTGTTAAAACAGCACTTGAGAGCTCAAAGCTCACGACCACCTCTGCACTGCACTGTAGAAACCACCAGCACCGGGAGAGTCTTTGCTCAGACTACAAGATTTGAAAAGATTATCGTGCCAGAGGAAGCGTCTTGATATGATTCCACCATGATCACATGATCTGACGCAACAGATCGGAAGCGGAAATATCTGTCCTTCATATCAAGTCATATTCATGAAAAGGTTGCCGTCCAAAGGAAAGCGAAATCTTTAAAAAAAAATCCTTTTAACATTTAAGGATATTTCTAATGAATGGCGTCAGCTCTGGTCAGTAGCTACAATTAATCAATGTCATTGATCTCTATGAAGTGACGCATCAGCTTCAGCGTTGCCCATGCTCCGGATTGCTGCTCAGCTAAGCCTTATAAAGTGGAGCTCAAAGTTAAAATTAAATATTAAAATAATTAACAGCTTGCTTCATTACATATATCTTAGAATGAATCCGAATTTTTTTACATTTCTGTTGAATGAACAGTTTAATGACACACTCAAAGGCAGTCCCCTGCCACCACCTGATGGCGTAACAGTGTAACTGGACTGAGTGACAGCCTGTCTATAACACACAGAGATGAGCAATGACGATACTGGTGAAATATCAGCAGAAAGCCTTTCGTAAAGTGAGATTCCAGGATCGGAACTAACTGTTATATAACAATGGTCTAACAAGCTTATTGTCAGGTTTGTGTTCTGTTATTATATTATGTGGACCCTTATTTTGGCATAGTATCTTCTGTTTACTCCACTTTTTTTAGTTTCGGTTTCATTACTGAACATGTACTAGTCTTCGTGCCTGCTGACAACAACGTAATACTATTTATTTAGCAGTAAATAAATAAATAAAGATAATACCGCATATCACGCTGTTGAGTCACTCAAAATTACCTCAATGGAAATTCCTTCACCACAACAGCCCTACTTGTTTCTTATTGGCTATTATGACAGTACTGACGTAATCACAATCTTGCTCATCTCGATAAATATCAAACATGTTTGATATGATCGGGGCAAGCCCGATTTGTGTGAGAGCAGATCAGGAGGTGTAAGATTCGATCTGTGAACACCTCACATTACCAGATAATCTGCGCCGAACATCGGAACCGATCAAGGTCCTCGACAATATATATTCTCCAATTCTCGGGAGGGGGAAATCGGGCATAATCGGGCAGCCTAAAACTCCTGTAGTGTGAGCCAGGCATAAGCCACCACGTGATATATCACGGGTGGGGACACACACCAATTGTGCGTGCATTGTTTGGGAGTGCAGCACACTCAGGCCGCTCTCAATGGAGCTGCTTGTGAGGATTGTGAGAAATTACCGATCCGCTGCGCTCCTGCACTTCCGATGTTCTCCCGCCTCGTGTGGAAGCCCACCCAGCGGCTTCCTCCTCACGAGTGGAGAACCCGATGTTTGAGGTGTCTGCTTCCGAGAAAGTGGATGTGCTCAGCATCGAGGGCGGGGATTTTGGAGATGACTCGCCACTCCATTTCCCTGCATATGAGGAGCTGGTTTAGTTTGTTTCTCGTGCCGTGGACATATTTAAATATCAGCATAAATATAATTTATGGCTAAATCTGTCGGGCATCAAGGAGAAAGATAGGGCTTTGATCCTTGTTGCCCCGATTTCTCCTTCTGGCCTGTTCGATGACGCAGTCAACACTGTCATCAACAGGTTTCATGAGGTGAAAAACAGTCTGCAGCTTTCAAGCAGTATTTACCTTGGTCAAAATCCAAGAATTCTGCCCCCAGTGGGCAGCCACAGCCATCTACCAGCTTCTCCGCCTACAGACAGGTGCAATAGGAAAGCGTCGGTTCTAGAGATTCCCTTCAAGGAGCCTGGGGGCACTCTCAGCCGAAGCCTCAGTCAAAGCAGGGCAACCAGAGGGCCGTCCTGCAGGCGAAAAAGGGAAGAGGTCCTAACAAATGTAGGACCTTTTCAGGCTGCGCCACCCTCGACCTGTACAATCCTCTGCGGAGCCCACAGGATATCGATGTCGGCTTCCCGCCGTCAAGTGCACTTCGGGACGCAACGGTTTCCAGCAAACGCACGCTGCACAGGCTTGCAGCCAGGCAGCGCTCACATCCGCACACCAAGAATCACTTTCGATCTAACCCTGCCGGGGAGCCGCTTCAGGGGGTCGAGAACGAATCTCGAACAATACATGAAACCAGCCACGAGAGGTTGGTTCCCTTGGTAAAATATTAAATAGTAAAGCATGGAAAAATCTAACGAATATTTCTCCTTGGGTCCTGCGCATCATTCAAAAGGTTTACAGACTGCAGTTTGGTTTCCGCCCACCGAAATTCAGCGAGATGGTTTGGACTGCAGTCAACCCAGAGCAGGGTCTGGTATTGGAACAGGAAGTAAACTCCCTGCTGGTAAGGCCATAGAACGTGTTCCTCCGCCGGACAGGGAGTCCGGGTTTACAGCCGTTACTTCATAGTTCCCAAGAAGGATGGGGGGTTGCATCCAATAATAGATCTCAGGCACTTGAATCGGTCTCTGAATAAGAAGCGTTCCAATATTGGGTTCTTCCATTTGGCCTAGCTCTCTTCCCTCGCACATTTACAAAATGCATGGATGCAGCTCTAGCTCTGCTGAGGGTCCAGGGTATCAGGGCGCTAAATTATAATGACGAATGGCTTATTATGGCCCAGTCACAAGAGCTGTCAGTTTGGCATCAAAATTCTTGCCAACATCTCAACACTCAACACGAAAAAAAGTGTGTTGGCACCAGCCCAGAGAACTTGGTCACGATACGGACAAAATTGTCTCCTAAATGGATCGAGTCCATCCTGGCCACGGTGACCAGGATAAAGCTAGGCCAAGCCATCAATGTAAAACATTTTCAGAGAGTGTTAGGGTTCATGGCAGAAGCATCCAGCGTGATTCCATTCGGCCTGCTGCATATGAGGGCCCCCCAGTGGTGGTTGAAAACCAAAGGGTTCTGCCCGAGGGGAAACCCGTTCCGCATGATCAGAGTTGCGCCTTTGTTCCCTATCTATGTAGAAAAAACGTCTCAGGTTATGACTGTAACCCTAGTTCCCTGAGAAGGGAAAGAGACGATGCGTCGATGACGCTTTGGGAACGCCTTTGTGTGACTGAGTCTGAAGCACTACTGTCAACTAGTCCAATGGAATGAATGAAGCGTCAAGGGGCGGGTGACGTCATGACCATGAAGATATAAAAGCACATCCGGTGCAATGCTCGCGTAAGCTTATAGAGCCGAAGCAAAGTCGATCGCAGGGATGCAGGAAGTATGGCAGGGAGACGCATCGTCTCATTCCCTTCTCAGGGAACTAGGGTAACAGTCATAACCTGAGACGTTCCCTTTCGAGGGAACTCGCGATGCGTCGATGACGCTTTGGGAATGATAATACCCAATACGCCATAATTACAAAATGCCAGATGATAAAACTGTCGGCAAATTAAGTAAAAAGCACCTGGGATCCTGGGGCAGCTTCCATATCCAGGCTATAAAACCTCACAAATGTTAGCGGCGAGGACAAACCCACCGCATCACAAACCTCCTGAAGGGAAACACCTGATAAGAGGGCTTTAGAGGCCGCCATACTTCGGGTAGAGTGAGCTCTGACCACCAAAGGACATGGCTGGCCAGAGGACTCATATGCAAGAGAAATAGCCTCGACTATCCACTTACTGATTGTCTCTTTAGAAGCAGGAATACCTTTCTTAGGTGAACCAAAACAGACAAACAACTGATCAGATCTCCTCCACGGGACAGCCCTGTGGACATAAGTGTCCAGTGCTCGCACTGGACACAAGAGATTCAGTTTTTCCTGGTCCGAAGATGTAAACGGAGGAGGACAGAGTGCCTGCAGTACAATAGGTCTTGAAATATTGGTTGGCACCTTAGGGACGTAACCCTGCTTAGGGTATAAGAACGCCTTAACCATACCCGGTGCAAATTCCAAACAGGTGGGAGACACAGAAAGAGCCTGAAGGTCTCCGACCACCCTACTTCGAACTGCAGGCCTCAACCTCAAGGTGCCACGAAGGAAACGAATAATCAGGGGGTCTCGACCCAAAGATGTAATACCCACAGGGGCATGGAAAGCCGCAATGGCCACCACGTAAACCTTTAAGGTAGAATGACATAAACCTGATGTGAAACGAGACTGGAGAAACTCAAGTACTGTGTTGACTGAACAATTAACTGGATCTCGCTGCTGTTGGTGACACCAAGACGTAAAAACTTTCCACTTAAGTATATATAATTTCCTCGTGGCTGGAGCTCTGGAGCTAAGAATAGTCTCAACGACCTCAGTCGAGAGACCACTCTCAAAAAGTTGGGCCCCCTCAGAGGCCAAACCCATAGGTTCCAAATCTCCGGTCGGGGGTGAAATATTGTGCCCCCTGCCTGAGACAGAAGGTCTCTCCTGACAGGAATCTCGAAAGGAGGGCCGTCTAGGAGATGAATTAGGTCCGCAAACCAAAAACGACTCGGCCAGCGTGGAGCTACTAATAATAGACTTACTCCGTCCTGGCGGACTCTCTCCAGAACTCCTGGGAGCAGAGCAACAGGGGGAAATACGTACAGACGTAGCCTCGGCCACGTCTGTACCATAGCGTCCAACCCCAAGGGGGCTGGTTGCATGAGGGAGAACCAAAGTGGACAGTGCGTCGTATGCTGAGACGCAAACAGATCCACTTCTGCTTGGCCGTAAAATTCCCAAATGAGCTCCACCGCCTCGGGGTGGAGTCTCCATTCCCCTGGCCTCAGCCCCTGCCTCGACAGGGTGTCTGCTCCTATATTCTGGTACCCTGGGATAAACACTGCCCTCAGGGAGAGTATCTTCCCGAGGGACCACAAGAGGATCTGGTGTGCCAGTTTGCAGAGTGGACGCAAACGCAGACCCCCCTGTCGATTTAAATAAGAGACCACCAAGTGTTGTCTCTACGGACGAGCACATGATGGCCCCTCAGGTCTGGGAGGAAATGTCTCAACGCATTGAAGAAGGCCATCATCTCCAGGCAATTTATGTGCCAAGAGAGATGATGGTTCCCCCACAGACCCTGAGCTGAGCGGCCTTCCATTACCGCTCACCAGCCGGTAAGAGAAGCGTCTGTCGAGATAGCAACTCGATGGCGAGATAGCAACTCGATGGCAAAGAGCTCCCAACACCGGACCATGGGACAGGAACCAATGTTTCCTCCATACAATCAAGGCGCGGATGCACCACCGCGTGATCTTGATCATACGAAGTTGGTTTCCCCTCGGGGAGAACCCTCTGGTCCTGAGCCACCACTGCAAAGGTCTCATTTACAGCAGGCCAAAGGGGATCACATTGGACGCCGCTGCCATGAGGCCTAACAGTCTCTCGAACTGTTTTGCAGTGCGTGACTGGCCTAGCTTCAACTCTTTTGTGGCTTTGATGATAGCAGCTACACGAACGGGCGATAGTGTGGCCCGCATCGTGACTGAATCCCATACCACACCAAGGAAAGTGGTTCTCTGTAGTGGAGAGAGCACACTCTTCTTTTGCATTGTGTCTCAACCCCAATTTCTTCATATGAGCGAGAACGACATCTCGATGCCGAACCGCTGACTGTTCTGATACCGCCAGAATCAGCCAGTCGTCGATGTAGTTCAGAATGCGTATGCCCTGCAGCCTGAGCGGGGCCAGAGGTGCATCTACGCACTTCGTGAATGTGCGGGGTGACAGAGCTAGACCGAATGGAAGCACCCGATATTGGTATTCTTTGCCCCTGAAAGAAAACCTCAGGAACTTCCTGTGTTGAGGGAGGATGGAGATATGGAAGTAAGCGTCCTTCAGATCTATTGTGACAAACCAGTCCTCGGATCTGATTTGATTCACTATCTGTTTGAGTGTGAGCATCTTGAATTTCAATTTCATGACCGCACGATTCAGCAAACGAAGATCTAAAATTGGACGCAACCCCCCATCCTTTTTTGGAACAATGAAGTATCGGCTGTAAAACCCCGATTCTCTGTCGGGGGAGTACACCTGTTCTATAGCTCCCATTGCTAAGAGAGAATGAACTTCTTGCTCCATTACCAGAGCCTGCTCGGGATGTACTACCGTGAGTAACACCCCGTTGTAACGAGGCGGAGGAGAACCGAACTGGATTCTGTAACCTTTCTCTATTATCTGCAGGACCCAAGGAGATATATTCGACAGATTCTTCCACTCTGTTAGAAATTCTACTAAGGATACCAGTCTCTCGAGACTGGCCTCTGGTGTTAAAGGAACAGCCACTTCAGCGACCTGAAGCAGGAAACAACCGAACTGACTGTTTTTGAACCCCCCTCAGAGGGCTCACGTCCGATGCAATGTCGAGTCGACACTGCGCCGAACTTTCGCTGGATACCACTGCGCCCTGAAGCACCAAGGGTGGCGGGTTTGGCAGACCGGTCCCATGAGGACCCCGAAGTGGAGCGGGCACCGTATTATGAGGTGTACACCGCTCCACCCCGGTTGGGGCTGTCCTTGATGGTCTGATGTACATAGTGTCAGGACCTTTTCTGAGCCGAAGCCTTCCTAGCCATAAGTACGGTCCTCAGATCCGGCTTAGACTTAGCCAACTTCGGCTGAGAATGTTGGCTCGGTCCCCAAGATTTATTCGGGGGAGCACGAGACAACACTTATTTTTTGTTGCACACGGTGCGAGGAGCTTGGCTGGGGGTGCTCACGCCCAGCATCCCCAGGGGGATGGACTCGGCGAGGAAGGAATTTTTTAAAAGCCTCAGATTGTTTTTTATTTTCTTGAAATCTTTCAACAACCGAATTCACTGAGTCACCAAAAAGACCAGAGAAATAGGGGCATCTAAAAGAAAAGCCCGATCTTTATCTTTCATATCTGTCAGATTTAACCAAAGATGTCTCTCAGTAGCTACGAGGGCTGCCATAGACCCCCCAATAGCACGGGCGGTCTCCTTCGTAGCTCTGAGAGAAAGATCTGTAGCCCGACGAATTTCGTCGGGACTAACTCCCTCACTCCTATCTATATCCCCCAGCAGATCTGCCTGATAGGCTTGGAGCACTGCCATCGTGTGCAGACAGGCTCCAGCTTGACCTGCTGCCGTATAAGCCTTACCCACTAAATTAGATGTGGTCTTTAGTGGTTTATTCGGCAACACGGGATCCTTCAGGGACGATGCTGACCCAGGAGACAGATAGCTCGCGAGCGTCTGTTCCGCTGGGGGCATCGACCCATAACCAAAATCTTTCAGCCCCTTTATATTTGAATACGTTTGAACGTGGGGACTAAAAAGACATGACGAATATGGTTTATTCCATGATCTACATAGCTCACTATGTAGATCAGGAAAGAATGAAAGGGCCCGTGATTGAGATGAAACATTAGAAGTGAGAAAACGCTCGTCTAATTTGCTTTTAGGACGGGAATCTCTCTTTTCTGCTGGTCAGTCAATACTCAACTTATCTACAGCATGAGTTATCACCTCAATAAGCTCCTCATGTGCTGGGGAGAGGGATGGCGAATCCTCTCCCCTTATTGAACTTTCTTTTTTTGTGTTTGTGTCACTCTCACTGATGCTCAGTAACTCTACCTCCTCAGAGCTAGAGCACTGAAGCAACGGGCTCTCTTCCCGGGCGGAAGAAGCCGCAGTGCGGGCTTCCGACACCGGCAAGAGAGCAATGGATCCTTCGGGTAAAGGAGGAGAAAAGGCAGAGCCCGTCCCCAACCCCGCCGAAAGATCCATTTGCGAACCCCAAGTGAGCCTTCTCCGAGCTGCCTCGGCAGCCGCGGGTCCAGAACCCCGAGGTTCGCGAGCCTGTCCATCATCCTCAAATGTGGACAGACGGGAGCGGAGCATGCGGAGCGGGAGACGCTCACAATGCTGACAGTCAGCCCCCTCGAAGGCTGACATAGCATGCTTCACTCCCAAACAAACTACACAAAGCTCATGTGTATCTCCACCCGTGATATAACGAGGGCAAGGAGAAGCACAGGCTTTGAATAGTTGTTTCACCATAATACAATATAAAGAGAGACAGACAACAATAAATATAACAGACAGTTTTGACACAGAGCGCTTTGCTGAGGCACAAAAGCTAACGCGAGCATTGCACCAGATGTGCTTTTATATCTTCCTGGTCATGACGTCACCCGCCCGTGACGCTTCATTCATTCCATTGGACTAGTTGACAGTAGTGCTTCAGACTCAGTCACGCAAAGGTGTTCCCAAAGCGTCATCGACGCATCGCGAGTTCCCTCGAAAGAGAACCTTGGTTTCTGTCCCAAGGTCCCGTGCTGGGAGCATCATGTCGCTGGAAAGCCGTTTCGACAGACGCCTCCCTCACGGGCTGGGGCAAGATGTCTATGGCAGGACCAACATTCCTCCTGGCATATAAATTGTCTGGAAATGCTGCCGGTGTCGGTGCCAGAAATGCTGCCGGTGCCACATAAGTGTGCCTGCTTCACACTGGAACAGACAGTGCTCATTGTGGCATAGTGGGTACTCGTTCCCCTAAGTGTCTTCATCGACGCAGTTCGAGTTCCCTCGAAAGGGAACGTCTCAGGCTATGACTGTGACCCCTTTTCCCTGAGAAGGGAACAAGACACTGCGTCCCTTCGCAAACGCCTTCCTCTGCCTGGGAGCGACTTGCTTCATCACAGAAGCTATCGCTGTTGTGTGCCGGCGTCCCTTTGTAGCTTCCATGGATGCCGTCACATGTTACTTCATGACCCAACACCAATCACGATTGGCTTAGTTTCATTCCCGCTTCAAGAGGCGCTGCGCTGGGGGACGTTCCACAAAATATCGTCATCGACGCAGTGTCGAGTTCCCTTCTCAGGGAACAAGGGTTACAGTCATAACCCGAGACGTTTCCCTGGAGATTAATAAACTTTTCTAATCCAATCTAATCCAATCTACTCTACTCTACTTTCATCTAATCTAATCCCTGGTCGGGTTGCTCAAACAAACATGGCAATGTTTTAAAAGAACTACAGAGCCACAGTGTGTAACACTTTTCAGTTCATCTCACTTTTAAACATCAAACTACTAATGCCTTGCTTATAGCTGACTCTGCATATGATGCTGGAATAGAAGCTTTAAGTGATTATCAGTTTTAAGGAAAACATATTTAGCAAGAGGCTAATGCTAATGAAGCTGCTTTGAAGGATGATACAATGACAAATATATTGGACCCAACAGCAAAAGCAATAGATGTAATTGTTATTATTTGTTTCATATGCCAATAAATTAGCCAGGTAGAGTACCAGTTTATTCTTTGAGGTTCAAATGGACGGTGGGAAATATTTGTAAACAAAAAAAAATATGTTTTTGTTGCTTGAAACCCTGACTAACATATGTGTATGAATACATTGATGTATGACTTCTTTAAAATAACTTTGATAGAACTATTCGCAGCTCTCAGATTCTTTGATATGAATGGTCTTTCTCTATGTTTGAGAGCAGCAGATATTTTATTGTTAGATATACAGTAAATAACTAAAGGTGTTTTGTTGCTCCCAGTATGTCATTGAATAGATGAGCTAATAAAATGTTGCTCTCACCCGTCAGCAGTGTGATAAGCAGGCCTGCTGCTATAGTTCCAATAAAGCCCACTGCACTGTAGTACAGATAGGACATGGAGTACCATGAATCAGCCAGCCAATACCTGAACACAAGACAGAGATAATTTACATCATATTAATTCATTCCAATTCACATTTATTTGTAAATGTCTTTTCACAATACACAACATTTCAAAGCATCTTTACAGAAAATGCATGAGTCCAACATTACAATTTAGACTGATTTGTTATCAGAGGTAACTGTCTGTTACATAAGTAATGCATTTCAGAAATTTACATATAAAAAAATCACAGTCAAAATCACAATGTAATAATTTAAGGCAGAAACAATGAGCTCATTGAAGTAATTAATAATTTTTAACAAATGATTATTAAATGATATTAAAATGAAAGTGCAGCATGTTTACATTTGTACTGTAAAATATAGGACTATCAATAGATTTTTATATTGTATTATATTATAAGAACTTTTTAAATAAAAACGTCTCAGGTTACGTGTGTAACCCTGGTTCCCTGAGAGGGAACAAGACGCTGCGTTGAGATGCGGTGGGAGTACCCCTGTGTGATTTTGTCGTAAGGCACGTGTATAATCAGTCCAATGGAAGAGTGAGACGTCATAGGCGGGTAACATCATAGACCAGGAAGCTATAAAGCACCCCTGAAAACAAACCGCAGTAGCTTCTGATAAGCCTGAAGCAAGTCAATCAGGGCATGCTGGAAGTATGGCATGAGAACGCAGCGTCTCGTTTTCTCTTAGGGAACCAGGGTTACATACGTAACCTGAGACGTTCCCTTTCAAGGGAACTCGAGCTGCGTTGAGACACGGTGGGAACCCCATACCCACTACGCCAAAATGACAAATGCCCGTTCTGTGTGAAGTCCTTGTGCACACTAAGAAGCAAGCAACCTAGCCCCAGGAGTGGAGAGGTCTAAGTCATAAAATCTGACAAATGTATGTGGGGAGGACCAGCCTGCCGCATTACAAATATCCTAAAGGGAAACACCTGAAATCAAAGCCTTAGAGGCAGCCATACTCCTTGTAGAATGGGCCCGAACAGCCATAGGTGAAGGCTGTCCGGCCGCTTCATAAGCAAGTGAGATAGCCTCAACTACCCACTTGCTCATTACCTGTTTCGATGCAGGGCAACCTTTCTTAGTTGAACCGAAGCAGACAAATAACTGCTCTGATCTACACCACAGGGCAGCTCTGTGAACGTAGGCATCCAAATCCCTAACGGGACATAACAGATTGAGACTTTCCTGATCTGGGGTATTAAAAGGTGGAGGGCAAAAAGCCTGCAGCACAATAGGGCCCACGACATTAGTCGGGACCTTAGGAATGTAACCCGACCTAGGGTGTAGAAATGCTTTGTAGAAATGCTTTTGTAAATCTAGGCCGAACGGAAGGCCCCGATTGGTATGCTTCGCCCCCGGAAGCAAACCTCATGAACTTCCTGTGATGAGGATGTATAGATACATGAAAGTAAGCGTCCTTCAAGTATATTGTTACAAACCAGTCCTCGGACTGAATCTGTGATACAATCTGTTTGAGTGTAAGCATCTTGAACTTGAGTTTCTGAACTCTGCTGTTTAAATGATGCAGATCTAGAATAGGACGCAACCCCCCATCCTTTTTGGGAATGATGAAGTAACGGCTGTAAAACCCCGACTGTCTGCAGGGAAGAGAAACCCTTTCTATAGCCCCTTTTTGCAGAAGCGTCAGTACTTCTTGCTCCATAACCAGAGCCTGCTCTGAGTCCACCACTGTGGGAAGAACCCCTTGAAATCTGGGCGGACGAGAACCGAACTGAATTCTGTAACCCTTTTCTATTATGTGCAGGACCCATAGAGAAATATTTGGCAGAAGTTTCCACGCTGCCAGAAATTCCGATAAGGGAACCAGTCTCTCGAGACTGGCCTCTGGATTTGATTGAACAATCATTTCAGCGCCCTGAAGCGGCGAAACGGCAGGGAACCACCGAACTGACCGTTCTACAACCCTCCTCAGAGGATTGCACGGGGACGCTGACACCTCGGCGCCCTGAAGCGGCGAACCGGCAGGGAACAACCGAAGTGGCAACGCTGTGGCTCTCCTCGGAGAGTCGCCCCCCGGAGGGTGCCAAGGAGGGATGGTTCCTCAGAATTGTTCTTTCCTGGAGGGGACTACCCTCAGAAGCCTGATAGCCTTGGCGTCAGGACTTCTTCTTCTTAGACCAAGCTCTCTTAGAGATAACAGCCCTCAGATCTTGTCTATCTCTAACAGGCCTGGGCTGCGACCGCCACTCAGGAACCTCAGATTGAGGAGGTGCCAATTCTCAAATTGGTGAACAAAAGCGTACCTATTTAATGTGACAGTAGTCTTTTTTTACAGTCAAACCTTTATAATCTATCCAAAACTAATCACAAAATCTTGTCTAAACATTCATATTTAGTCTGTAACATATTGTGTATGATAAGCATATACATGTTAATTTGCAGTTTGTTGCTTATACAGACATTTTATTTCAACATATTTCAGTCTATTTTTATTCATCTTAGTAGGCTATAGCAATATAGTTTGAATGTGTTCATGTACATGTTTACTAATGTAGGTGCGAGAGTGAATGAACGGCACAGACACGCGCTGTATAACTGTAGTAAACAAAGCGCGCGCGCCTGTGCCGTTCATTCATCATTTAGCCTACACACAGACACGCAATTCATATTTAAGGGTAACTTCTCTATAGGAGTTGATGAAGATCGCATGATCAGTTTGCTGGACAAACAGATTCATTCGATTACGAATTAATTCCCTTAGAAGTTATCCACGGAACCTATATATTCTGGACAATTTGTATAGGAATTTTGAATTATAATTCGTTATGAATTGATTATTGATATATATAATTGATCTATTTTTGCCAATATGTGGGATGATTGATTATAAATCCGTTGTATTCAGTCGTTCATACAGCTTGGCAACGTATTATCCCTTTTTTGGGAGATTTAACGTATGATTATCTGGGTCAAACCGTATGAATAATTATTAATTGTGAAATTACTAATTTTTGAATACATATCCCCAAAGCCTAACCCAGGTTCCTTACAACGTGTCGAAATTTTGGACTCAATAGATACACAGACACACTTCTGTGGGCAGGTAAGATATGCTACTGCTGCATAAATAGACATACATAAATCCTGTAGCAGATCTAGGCAGGTGGAGCTGGGGGAGGAGGAGGGATTCAGAGGAACTCTGATAGTGTTCAACAACAAACACTGAGCCAGACTATTTAAATGTTGAGCAAGCAATCTCATTGGCTGCAGGATTAACAGAGGCCAATCAGTTTGTGCCATGCAGTAATGATGTAATTGCTTGCAGATTGCATGTTATGGTCCTGCACCCCAGAGTTTCATGACTCAACTAAATATGTATTACTTTTAAAAAGGATAGAAATAATCACTGTCAGAAAATGTAATAATTTACTTCAATTTTATGTTGGTCATTATTTCTAGTCTGTGATAATATTTTTAAAGAAATTGCATTCTTATTTTCTATAACAACTGAGTGCACTCTTGTACCGCATGAAATGGTTTGACAAACACAAATTTCTTTCCACAAAAGTGGGATCTTCGGTATTTTAACATCAAAAGAATGATAAAAGCAAATTGCACCTGTCAGAGGAGAGAGCGCTCACGGTGAGTGATGTTTGGTTGGATCCATCAGCTGTGATGCTGAAGTTGCAGCCTGCAGTGCTGAGTTCAAGAGGATGTGTGTTATTGCTGGGTGCTGGATAAATGAAAGCCCCCACACCAACCCAGAATGAGAGACTGATGCCCACAATCAATCCCCCAAATGCCCCCTAAAGATAAAGACCACAAATCACAAAGAATGTGAACAATATGAACTTTAGTGAAGCACAAATTAAAAATTGATTCATGTTTTATTTTACATTAACATTTTTATTTTACATTTAAATATGTTCCCCCCGAACGGTGTGTTTGTTTTTGAATGTTATACAAAATACAGTCCACATGCAAAGTAAAAAAAAAAAAAAATTAGATGGGAGGGGAGGGGAAACATTTTGTTCAATGCTTTTGCATTCTCTGGCAAAAGTTGTGTGTTCCTGAGAAACTTTGAGTTTGCTCGCAAAATCTTGGCTTTCCTTCGCAAAAAAACTTTTGCTTTTAGGGGCTCTGTAACATGTTTTATACTCATTTCAATTTAAATGGAGGTTCTGCAGATAAATAGGGGAAAATTGCTTTTGTTCAAATTTTATCTCAAGCTTCTGAAAGTAAAAATTCAAGATTTTTGTCTTATTTGTATATTTTACTATATAGAAAATGATATAGAATTCGTAGAAAAAACCTTTTGTAGCCCTATAGCTTTAATATAAAATGCACATGAAGTTTTTTTTTTTTTTTTCAAAAACCTCTTCAGCAATTACCAGCTATAATATTTACAATTTTACAAAGTAAAATTAGGAGATTTTACCTTTATGAAACATTATATATTGCATTTGATGTATGAACAACATGTCACTTAAAATTGACAGTTCAAAGTTGACAAATAAAGTATTCTTTTAAAATTCTAATGTCATTGGTAAATGGATAAAAAAAATAAACATTTATACATTTTGTTTGCTATTGTTTCAGATGTCTCTAGTACTTCAAAATTGAGAGAAAACTAAAAGTTAAATCCAACCATTATACATGTCTGTACCCTCCTTCACAAGTCTGGTATGAAAGTTTAGATTAACCTTTAGGTTAGTGACAGGAAACAGGATTCCAAGAGAAAACAGGCCCAGCATTGGGCCTCCACACATGCCATGGATACTGAGGGCCGCCTGAGGCACAAGAGGAAAAAGATACTCAACGATAGGAAATTAAGCAGTACCAGATAATCTGAACCCAAATGAGAATCTCATGAGCCACGTACCTGCACAATTCCTCCCATATATGATGCACCCACAGCCATAGTAGTGCAAGCCACACCAAACACCACACCTGAGCATCAGCAGACAATTAGTCAGTGTAGTAGTATTAATTGAAAAATTAAGTAGTTCTTGCTTAGTCAAGCATCACTATTACTATTCTTATATTTAGGGTTTACAAACCCCTATACCCTAAGTATGGAAATTTAGCACATTGTACACCATTTGTGCAATTGATATAAATAATTATGAAATTGACTTTGTCCTTTGAAAAGTTTTCACCTTGTGAATGAAAAACAAATGATACATTAGAAGCAATATCTAAATAACAGAATATGCATCAATGGCAACACGTTTTGCACAATCAAATGGATCACTAGATTAAGGCATTTCTAATCTTGTCAATTCATTACAGTATATCTTGACGTGAAACCATGGTTCATCAAATTCCATTTGTGAAAAAGAAGTGTACTGAACTGTATTAAATGTGTACTTACAGTAATCTTAAAAGTATATTTAAAAAAACTGTACTTAATATAAAATTAATTAAACAAAAGCCACTTAAGCACTTAAAGAGAGTACACTTTCATAACTGTTTCTTAACACATGTAACACTACTCAAAGGTGAACTTTGTAATAATGTAAAATTAAAAAGAACATTTTAAAACATTATTTTTTAATAATCTTTTGTTGTGCTTTAAAATAGTACACTTATTTTGGTGCATTGACTAACATACATGTAAATTACTTGCAGAATCGCAATGAAATATATTTAAAATGCACTAAATTACAACTTCATCATTGCAAATTGAGTTTACATTAAAAGTTCTCTTTTTAAAAGTATTCTAAAGCACAGTGTTCTCCAAGATCATTCAAATCTGTAAATATCATTCATTTATTGTGAAATGATCATTCTTTGATGTTCCAAGTGTTGAGTGTTTAACTTCTTCAATGATTTCTAGACCAACTTTATAAAGTTGTGCTCACATGAGTGTTCAGCTGCACAGGTTTTGTGTAGGTTCACTCTACCTGTTGATTGACCTACATCTGCCTGTTAAAATGTCAGGCGTTTCTTAATAAAATCTGAAGATCCAATGATCTGTTGCGTTTCCATTTCTGCCCATTTAAAGTGGCAGAACGAACAGAATTTTCCGGCTGTTTTTTTAGTTTTTTCTCTCTGTGACTAATAATGATGTAGTGATCCACTGAGACAAGTCTTTTCAGTGATAAATCTGCTCTTATGCCATATGACACAATTAATATTCTCATTACGAGAATCCTCTATTAAAGTCCTTAAAAGGTTTGAACACATTGGGTGTATTTACACAGTGCTTTACTGATCCAGTTGGCTGCTCGGTTGGACAGATCTCCAAAACACTGGCTCACGAAGTCCTCATACATTACTGTGGCTAAAGCATTGATACTGGCAGCTACTGTGCTGAAAAAGAGAAACAGAACATGTCTCCTTTTCTAGGTCAGAAGTATTGCTCAGCTATATGAAAAAATATGTTAAAAACCATTTAACGGCAGAGTTCACACAAAAATGAATACTCTGACATTATTTACTCACTAACTTTCTTGGAAATGACTTTGAAATCGAGAAATGAAAATTTGTATAAAATGACGCACACTCACATATGTCTCTATATCAGTGGTACCGTATTTTTAAATCTAAGAAACATCTTTATAATTAAACATTGTATTCAGGGTCTTAAGCAAATACATTATTTTTATTTTTATTTAAGCTATATTACTATATTATCGTATGTTACTGTAAACTTTTATAGGTAAAATGTCTGAAACTCATTGAGGGACAAAAGGACTTAGTTTTACCTCAGAGTTCCACTGAATGCACATGCGACAAATAACCCAGGCAGTCCTGGAAATGCCCCGAGAATTTCCATCACAAAATATGGCATGAGCTGAGAAGAAATGGATACGCTAACGTTAACGATATGAGCAATAGTAATATAGCAATACTTAAGTGAGTGCCACTAATAATACTGCTAAACAAATAACATTAAACTATATACGTGGATGTTCTAATGTTTAATTCAGGTGATTATATTTTAGAGGTTTATTTCAAATAAATGTATATGAGATAATCACCTGGTCTGGTGCAGAGACCAATCCACTTGACCAGGGGTCACAGTGGGAGTAGAAAGCGTACATCATTAGACCAGATATCACAGCACAGAACAAAATTATCCACAAACCCAGCAGATTCAGATAAAGAGCCCTAAGACAAAAGAAAGACCTTTTTTTATTAACTGAACTCGAAATATAAATGAAAAGCTGGTGCTTGAAAACTTGAATTTTCATTTAATGTTTTTATTCTAGCAGTATTTTTTTTTAAAATCAGAAATGCAAAAAGAAGTAGTAGTAAAAAAGGAAATTGCACCTAAGTTAAAGAATAGGTAAAAAATGTACTTCATTTAAAACGTCTTGGTTACGTATGTAACCCTAGTTCCCTGAATAGGGAACGAGACGCTGCGTCAAACTATGTGGGAACGCCCCTGCGTGAGTGCGTCCTGAAGCACGTATGAAATCAGTCCAATGGAGAGACGGAACGTCATAGGCGGGTGATGTCATCGACCAGGAAACTATAAAGCACCCCGAAATCACAACCGCGACAGCTTCTGATAGGCCTGAAGCAAGTCGATCACTGGCATGCAGGGAGTATGGCAGAACGACGCAGCGTCTCGTTCCCTATTCAGGCAACTAGGGTTACATATGTAACCGAGACGTTCCCTTTCAAGGGAACTCGAGCTGCGTCAAACGCTGTGGGAACGCTAATACCCACGTCGCCATAAGAGCAAGTGCCCGTCATGTGAAATCAGAGCGCACAGAGGACCAGAGCACCTGCGCCCCTGGAGTGGAGCTGAGGTCAAGGTCATAAAACCTAACAAATGTGTGCGGTGAGGACTAGCCTGCCGCATCAAAGACAACATGGAGAGAAACTCCTGACAATAAGCCTTTGGAAGCAGCCATACTCCTAGTCGAGTGAGCTCGTACAGCCAAGGGTAAAGGCTGACCAGCCGAATCGTAAGCAAGTGAAATGGCCTCAACCACCCACTTGCTCATACTCTGTTTAGATGCAGGACACCCCTTCCTGGGTGGCCCAAAGCAAACGAACAACTGTTCAGACTTCCTCCACAGGGCAGCTCTGTGGACATAAGCATCTAAAGCCCTAACTGGGCAGAGTAAATTAAGTTTCTCCTGGTCTGACGACATAAAGGGAGGAGGACAGAAAGCCTGCAGAAATATAGGTCTAGCAACATTAGAAGGGGCCTTCACCATACCAGGCGAGAATTCCAGGCACAAGGGGGGAACCGAGAGTGCTTGAATGTCTCCAATTCATTTAAGAGACGAAATAGCAAGAAGAAAGATAGTCTTTAAAGAGAAGAATTTCTCAGGAACCTCTTCAACAGGCTCGAACGGAGCTAGGGAGAGACCTTCTAGTACGATGGCCAGATCCCAGGTCGGCACCCTCGTGTGAACTGCTGGCCTCAGCCTCAGAAAACCACGAAGAAAGCGTGTTATAAGCGGGTGTCTCCCCAAAGAGACTCCACTGAAAGGGACATGGTAAGCAGCTAGTGCCGCCACGTACACCTTTATTGTGGAGGGGGATAGCCCTGAGGAGAAATGCTCCTGCAGGAACTCCAGCACTGCACCCAATGGGCAGTCAACTGGGTCCAGCTGGTGTTCTCCACACGAAGAAGTGAAAAGTCTCCACTTCAAGGCATATAACTTCCTCATGGAAGGAGCTCTGGAGTGGAGGATGGTCTCAACAACCTCGGTTGAGAGACCTGAACTTAAGAGCTGGGCCCCCTCAGAGGCCAAGCCCAAAGTTTCCACAGTTCTGGGCGGGGGCGAAGGATCGACCCACTCGCCTGAGAGAGAGGGTCCCTCCTGATCGGAATCTCCAGAGGAGAGCTGACGAGGAAAGACACCAGGTCCGCAAACCATACTCGGGCCGGCCAGTACGGGGCTACCAACAGTAGATAGACCCCGTACTGGCGAACCCTTTCCAGAACTCCTGGGAGCAGAGCAATCGGGGGAAATGCATACAGACGTGACCGCGGCCACTCCTGTACCATAGCGTTCAACCCCAGAGGGACTGGACGGCTTAGAGAGAACCACAGTGGACAGTGTGATGTCTCTCTGGAAGCAAACAGGTCTACCTCGGCATGACCGAAACGTTTCCATAGGAGCTCCACCACCTCGGGGTGGAGTCTCCATGCCCAGGGCCTCGGCCCCTGCCTCGACAGGATGTCTGCCCCCTGATTTAGATACCCTGGAATATAAATAGCCCTCCATGAAAGAAGCTTCTCCTGGGACCATAGAGGGATCTGGCGAGCAAGCTTGTATAACGGGCGCGAACGCAGACCTCCCTGGTGATTTATGTAGGAGACCACCGATGTGTTGTCTGATGAACAAGAACATGATGACCTCTCAGGTCTGGGAGGAAGTGTTTCAGAGCCTGAAACACTGCCAACATTTCTAGACAATTTATGTGCCACAAGAGATGATGGTCCCGCCACAGACCCTGAGCAGGGCGACCACTCATGTTTGACGGCCGTGAGGATCGATGCAATACGAGCAGGAGACAGGCATGCCTGCATCGTCGTCGAATTCCACATTACACCCAGAAAAGTGGTCCTCTGTAGCGGAGATAGCACACTTTACTTGCCATTCAGCCTCAACCCCAGTTTCTTGATGTGAGCGAGAACAACATCTCGATGCCGAGCCGCCAGATGCTCCGATTGAGCTAAAATCAACCAATCGTCGATATAATTAAAAATGCGGATGGCCCTGGAGTCCGGAGCCAGAGCTGCATCCATACATTTCATAAATATTCGGGGAGAGAGAGCTAGGCCGAACGGAAGTACCCAATATTGGAAAGCGCACCTCAGGAACTTCCTGTGTTGTGGAAGGATAGACACATGGAAGTACGCATCCTTGAGATCTTTCGTGACAGACCAGTCCTCGGATCTGATCTGTGGCATGATTTGTCTCAACATTTTGAACTTTAGTTACATGACGGAAACGTACAGAACTAATAAAATCAAAATTGGACGCAACCCCCCATCCTTCTCTGGAACGATGAAATACCGGCTGCAAAACCCGCCGTCCCTGTTGGAGGGAGGTACATATTCTATGGCCCCTATGTCCAACAGGATTTTCACCTCTTGTTCCATAACCAGAAACCTGCTCGGGGCTCACCACGGTGGGATGAAAGCTCCTTTTGGTCTGCAGGACCCAACGAGAAATAGTTGGCAGTAGCTTCGCGCTGCCAAGAATTCTACTAGAGGTACCAGCCTCTCGAGAATGGTTCCTGGATTTAGCTTTTTTTCGGGGCAATCAGCCCGTCGCCCTGTAACGGCGAACCGGCAGGGAACGACTGAACTGACTGCTCTAAGGCCCTCCTCGGAGGGGGCAGGCATCCCAGGGTCACTACGTTTCCGGGTGGCACCTGAGATATGTGCTCGCCGGAGACCGCTGCGCCCTGTAATACACGAGCTGGCAGGGTTAGCATAATGGTCCCCTTGAGGGCACCGAAGAGAGACGGGCACCGTAAAAAGAGGTGTTAACCGCTCTGCTTCGGTGGGGAACTGCCCTCGATGGCCTGAGCCCTCGGACGTCAGGCCTTTTCTTTGCAGCTTTCTTGGAAATAATGACGGTCCTCAGATCCGTCTCATCCCTTGAAGGCTGCTGTTGAGCGTGCTTTCCGTGTCCCCAGACTTTTTGTTGGGGAACACGGGAAGCAATGCTCTGTTTTTGTGTGGCACGGTGTGAGGAGCTGGTTTTAAAAGTTTGGGGCTGCTCCCGCTCAGCAACCCCGGAGACATGAGTCTGGCGAGGGAGAAGTTTTTGGAAGGCAGCCGTTTCTTGTATGGCTGTTTCCTGAACCCTCTCGACGACCGTGTTCACTGCATCGCCGAAGAGGCCAGATCAAGAGATAGGAAAATCCATAAAAATATTTTCTCATTTTCTGTAATATTGCTCAAATTGAGCCAGAAATGTCTCTCAATGGCCACCAGGACGCCATAGAACGGCCGACAGAAATAGCCGTCTCCTTGGCGACCCCGAGAGACCCCGTTTAATTCTTTTTTTTTAAACGAACGTCCTTATTATCTGCCGGCCAATCGATATGTAATGTTTCGACCGCTCTCGTTACAACCTCAACGAGCTCCTCAAAAGCATGAGACTGAGGTGGCGAATCCTCAGTATCACGAGCATAAACACTAACAACATCCAGTCCCTTGGAACTGGATAGCTGTAGTGCCTGTATCGGGGTGGAAGAAACCGCAGCGCGTGCTTCCGAACCCTGATACGAGGCATTAGATCTGTCAGGCGAAGTCAGAGATAAGGCAGAGCCCACCTCTGACCCCGCTGACAGATCCATTCGCGAACCTGGGCGTTCTCGTTAAAAACGTCAGGCGGGATCGGAGTGTCCGCAAGGGAACGCCCTCGAGCGCTGACCGTGCATGCTCCTCTCCCAAACAAACAACACATAGATCGTGTGTATCCCCGCCCGTTAGATAGCGCGAGCAGGGAGGAACACACTTTCTATATGGCTGTTTGCTCGCCATGTCTCTCAATATATATATATATATATATATATATATATATATATATATATATATATATATATATATATATATATATATATACTGTATATATATATATATATATATATATATATATATATATATATATAGTTTTTTGAAATAGTGAGAAAACTCCTGCCTAGTGACAACTAAGGACAGACAAAAACACTTGAGACAATGATTTCACATATAGCGCTTGCTGAAGGCACAGAAGCTGTCGCGGTTGTGATTTCGGGGTGCTTTATAGTTTCCTGGTCGATGACGTCACCCGCCTATGACGTTCCGTCTCTCCATTGGACTGATTTCATACGTGCTTCAGGACGCACACACGCAGGGGCGTTCCCATAGCGTTTGAAGCAGCTCGAGTTCCCTTGAAAGGGAAGTCAAAATATCTATCAAAAACATACATGAGTGAAAAAAAGTTTTTACATTTAAAGTTAAATTTTTACATTAAAGTACATTTACATTGATGAAATGAAAGGAGAGACAGATCTTTGTTACGTACATCTCAGTGTAACGGATTATCAGGGAAAAAAGAAAAACTGCTGGATTGGGGCTTGGTTCTATGCCTCAGCTCTTGATTGGATGTTGAGATGTGGGCGTGGCACTCAAAAAACTTGAGGCAGAAGAATGTGAGCTTGCAGGGGCGGGGTTTTTAAGCTGACTAAATGATTGGAGAATTTCATCTGTTCAGAATCATAGTGTTCTTCTAGTTTCATCAGAAGGTCCAGTTATATAATTTTGATTAAACAACACGAGGTCAAAACATTTGTTTAAAAAATGAAAGAACTATAACATTGAAAATAGGGTGAATTTTCATTTCATGTCAACTTTAATTGTACGAAAGTATTGTAAGTTGACTGGTTAACAGGATTCTTTCAAAAGTTTGTGGATCAAATATTCGATGCACAAACTTTTGAAAGAATCCTGTTTAATTTACAGTGTTCTCAATGTCCTTATTATGTAAGATGCTGTTTAAGATGATAGGCTGAAACCTATTGACTACAAATTTATTGACTGTTAAAAAAACTGAAAAAAATGCATGAAGAAAAAGGAGTTTTTTTTTATATTTTTTTCCTTGGAAATGTAATTGGGTAGAAGTACAAGTTAGATTAAGTGCTGTTCGCTCAATTATGTTTTTTTTTTCTTAATTTCTAAAGGTAAAGGTTTTGCCACTTGCTATATGAACACACAAAAGAAAATCATGGATATGATTCTTGATTCATAATGAAAAATGTTACATGGTCCTGAAAAAAAAATAGACAGACTGGTATTGTTCACTGTCAAAAATGATTGCATTGGAAACGAATAGGAGATGAATTTCATCTAGAGGAAACGCTTGGTACTGCGCCCAAACAAAATCTTACCGAAAGTTAATTTTTTGACATATCAAACAAAAATGTGGAGCCCAACTTGTTTAGATTGATGGCTTTGATTTTCTCATAGTTTTAGAGTAAAACATGTTTTGAAAAATAGATATTTCAATATAAAATGTAAAAATAGTTTTTCATAATAATAAACTTAAAATTCTATAACGTTTTTGGTTTCACTTTTTTTTTACTTTCACTTCAGCAATAATCTAATCCAAGTGTCTTATTTAGAAAGGGAACCAATCTTCTGTGCTCCAAACCATTCAAGATTTACAACACTTTAAGTTGGAAATGTCCTTTTCAGGCCTATGCTTTAAAAAGTGGTTAACAGATAATACATGGATCATAACTATTCCATAAATATAATTTCATTACATAAAATCCCTTAAAATAGAAAATATTAAATAACAAACATTATTGAACTAAAACATAATGCTTTCATTTTATTGAAATAAAAAACAATTTAAAAAATCAGTCATTTATGACCACCACACGAGCAGCACCAGAGGGTTAATACATATTCAAGAGCATCTAGCAAGGTGGAAGATGTTTTTATCCAAAGTGACTTACATTGCATTTAAGGTATATATTTGATCAGTTCATACATGACTTTGATGTAGTTATAATGTTTAAGTTACAAGAACATTAAAGTAAAACATTTATAAAGGAAAATACAAATTTCACAAAATATGTCATTATATAATGAACTAATTTTCACCACTGTTAATGATTAAACACATCGATTTGCAAAATGGCAATATTTATTTATTTTTTTAATTAAAATGAGATTTTTCCATAATATTCCCAGATTTTGGGAATATTATGGAAAGTTACATATAATGGGAGCTCACCAGCGTGCGTGACTTTCTGTTTTGCAAGAGATGCATCTCTGGATCGTTGACTGATTTACCCCATAGATACCCAACCACGTGAAGGTGCCCCCTACAGTGAGAGTCCAGAACGTGTGTCGCCTTAGAGGATTGACATCAAAGCTGGAGAAATTGTGCACAAAAGTATTTTAACCTGTTACAAAGTATCATATTCAAATTTACTCATTGATGTTGGTAAACAATGTATAAAGAATAAATCAATAATGACAGGTAATAATAATACATCTAAAATTAAATAAAGTGCATTCTTATTTATGAAGTATAACCGGTGTATTGAGTGTCTGAGCTCGTACATACTCAAAGACTTCTATTCTGCCTCCTGTGTGAGCTTTGCTCCAAACAGTCTCAATCCCCCCAGCTCTATTCGCTCCCTGGATCAGAACAGTGAGGAACCCGACCACCATCACCACCATCTGGAAGGCATCTGTCCAGACCACAGCCTTCAATCCACCCTAAAACACACACACACTGGCACTGTTTCTCCTGTTTCTGTCTGATCACCAGCCACTGAGTCCATCTGAATGCCCCATTCACAAGACTTTAAACATTTCTCCAAGGTTTAAATATACAATAATATTTCAACGGTCAAACATTTCACAAGTTAGTTCAAACAGTTCATGTTTTCTCATGAAACAGATTATAATTTCTAGGTATGATGCTGACATATTAATAGAGTGTAGGAACTGATACTTTTCATTTTTATTGTCTATACATTTAATTTTATATAGACAATTTAGTCATGTCGGAAGACACAATTGTCCTTGATTTATTTTCCTCATCACAACCAAACAAACACACAATTTAAAGTGATCGCTTTACTTTATTTTCATTGACAAAACAACACTGTAAAAAAATCAACTTATTTTCCAGTTTACAAAACCTTAAGTCACAAATATTAAGAAATATGAACTACTTGAACTACTTATACTTTATATAAAGACCCATGTTAGACCAACAGGATTCCAACAAATGTCCCAACTAGTCAAACTAGTCATAGTTTGGACAATATTGCTGAAATGTTCGGGGTTCATGAGTTGCCAACATGCATTGCAGCATGAAAGAATTATGCAGTTACTGATAGCCTATAGCAGGGGTGCCCAATCCTGTTCCTGGAGGTGTGTCTTAATCAGCACCCTAGTTCAGTAGTCAGGGCACTGATCAGGTAGTCTGCCATTTTTAAGGCTGTTTCAATCCCAAAATCCTTCCACTGCACTGTAACATTTATTCCCTGAAAAATCCCACAATGCACCAAATAACCAGGGAGCATCGAAGCACACTGTTCTTTGTTTGCTTACCGGAAATTACATCATTTACAACATTTCTGAAGCGCAAAACAAAAAACGCATAAACCAACTCAATAAATATAATGACACATGATAGAAGATGTTTTGGTAATACTTTAGAATAATGGTCCGTCATTAATAAGTTACTATGCAGGAAGTAATTCAGGACTAATGAGTATACTAATTTGAGTTTAAACATCTTTTTCACTTTAAAATAATGGTCCAGATCACTAGTAGTCCTTGAAGAGTGACTAGGTAACAGAACTGCTGTTCGAAGTCCTCTACAGTATCACACTTTGTCGGGACACTCTTTTGTTTGTAAGTATGTCTTATTAACTTGTAAGTATGCCTTATTATTTGTAGTTGTGCTTTCTATTAACAGTTCCAATTATAAGTTTTAAGTTGTTGCAACGATGTAAACAAAGGGCAAAGCTTTTTGCCTCCGCTCACCTGCTAGCCAACATTAATGTTGATATAGTGTTTACTGTAGCGTTTGTAAGCTCTCGCTTTTGTAAGTTTGCCGCCCCTTAGGAAAATTAACCATGGTTTTGTGATCGATTCCTGTTTGTATTACCATAGTTTTCTGACAAATATCATCATTAAATGGTGTAGAACATTGTATCTAAAATGTATAAGAAAATTACAAAAAAAACATACCACTCAGAAACATCTTGTGAAATCCATGCTTGCAAAGTCCGAGTACGAAGTCTGTTCTGCATGATCTTATTTTTTTTAGCATTCTTTTCAATCAGACTTGAATGGGTTTGAAATGTAAGCCATCTTTAATATTTCCACCTGAGCAGATGAAACTCGCGGTTATGGTAAGGGGCGTGACATTTCCCCAACATGCTAATCACAACACACTGGGCCAGCTAACCATTCATAGCACATTTCATATTTCGGAAGGAGGGGCTTCATCGAAACAGGAACTACATGGCGTGTTCGGGCCAGACTGGTGAGAGAGGTGCTGTAATAATGTAAAATATGTGAAAAATTATTTGTAAATTTAAATTTAAAAAGAAGCCAGACCTTCAGACTGACATCACTTTTCTTGGCCAAGTAGCGGCCCAAGTGGACGTTTGACTAACATTTAACGCAACCAATCAGATTGTTTTGCGCCATATACATCAGATGTTCAGCCAATGGTCTGTGCCCATGATGTCTGAGGCTGAGAGTAGCGGTGGCTGACAGTCAAGATCGTTGCCTCACATGTCTGGGCATCATGCACATTGAGCTAGCTTTCGTGGATGATACATGTACCCACTGCAGGAAGATGACCATCATGGTGTTGCAATCGAGCCTCAAGTACTTCAGACGAGGTGGAGTCCCCTAGTCTATCCTCCCGATCTAACTCCTCTTCTGAAAGGAAGAGGGCTACTTTGGTGAATAGCCAGGGTGACCTGAGGATCACAGTGAGGGCTAACCCGCCAAGTCAGTGTCCGTGATCACATCTGACGTAATGTTGAAAGTGACTGACTGATAGGGAACGTCTCGGTAACGTATGTAACCTTCGTTCCCTAAAGGAGGGAACGGAGACGTTACGTCCCATCGCAATACAATTACTGTACCACTGCAGAGGGCCGGATTATCTGCTCGGCTCCTCAGCAAAAATCTGAATGTACATTGCATCTGCATAGCGTAAGATGCAAATCTAGCATGCCAATGTGCATTGGCTCAGTAACACTCGAATGTGATTGGGCTCTCAGGCTGGATCCCAATTCTTCAGATCATGTCTGACGTAACGTCTTCATTCCCTCCTTCAGGGAATGAGGGTTACATACGTAACTGAGATGATATATCCTGGATATTGTTGCATTGTATGATGATTGCTCCTTCACAAACAAAGATAGCATAGTTCACTTAACATACATATTAAGTGTCCTTAGTCCTGTTCATAGTCCTATTGGACTATAAATAGTATAGTAATCATAATGATAACCAATATAATATCAATCACACTCAATCGTTATCACAATTAATATCAATTACAGTCATAATCACATCACCATCACAATTATAATCGAAAATAATAATCATAACTACAATCATAATCAAGTCAGTTCAAATCTTAATTCAAAACTCACCAATGTGCAGTAAAAAGTGCAGACAATGCCAGTGGCAAATATGGATCCCCAAAGATCAAATCCTGTCACTGATGGGTAAAGAATACAAAGGATATATATATATATGTATATACATGATATTCTGCATGAATAACTCCTAAATGTAGAGCTGAATTTAATATAAATCATCAACCAGGAGGCAGGGACCCACAAGGGGGCCTCAGCAAACCTCCAGGGATGACCAAATTAGTCTGAAATTATTTAAATTCAGTTAACATAATCTTCATTAAAATGCAAAATAAATTAACAAATAAACAAGCAAACAAACATATAAAATTGATATATACAATATTAAACTTAGTATTTGTTTAAAGTGTATTTATTTTTATTACAACAGAAGTGCTAGGGGTATATATAAGCTTAGATAGGATTTGAACAATGGGGTGGAGCTCGACCCCCTAGTGACTCAATTGAGAGTGCTTGAATTAAAAAAAGTTGAGAAACAAAAAACAAAATAAAAAGTCACAATAAACATACAGTAAAGATAGTCTAATTTAACTGTATATACACTTTATTAAACTGCATCAACTGTACCTACTGGTCAAAATGGTAAAGTCTGTCTGGAACTGCATAAGCACTTTTATATTGAAGGGGAACATGTTTTCTCAACGAGCTCCCCCTACAGCTGTGGGGCGTATATTTCACAACACTGTGTAAAAAAACTCACTTGCGGCACCCTCCTCCCCCTTTCTACCGCTGCTCATGTGCATTTGTTATTATCGGAGCCGGCCAACTTTATCATGTGGAGCTATGTCTACCGAGGTGGGTAATAGATCATACACATTGAGGGGGGCGTGTATGTTTATATCGAATTGCTGTAAAGCAGTTCATGTATCTCACTTCCTATTTCCAATTTACCGGGACGTTAGTCCCCATGCTGCAAGGTTGGTTTTCCACCTGGGAATGTTGGGGGGAGCGGGGAAAGTCACCATTTTCACCGGAACAGGTTACTTAACCATCCAAATGATTTCTAAAAGGTTTTATTAAGTTGAAATAGTTGCCAAGTTCCCCTTTAAGTATTTAGTGAACCATACTTTATTGGGAATAACCTTAAAAGGTTTTTGTCAGAAGAAAATTTTTGTCTGTTTTTCGTTCTTTATGAAGCTTGTTCTTTATAGAGATTATTTTCCCTAAATTTCTCATGTTCCACATAAAAAAATGACAGAAATTGAGAGAATTGTAGGTGATTTTCTCTGTTCAACTCTTATGCTGTTGAAAAAATGACCAGCCTTTTAAATATTGCTTGTAAACTGCTCGTTATGCTATATCATTGCCAAACATTGGATTCAAGCTTTTAGTCAACTTGTTTTCTTTTAAATAGGATAGGTTTTACATTTATTTTCTAAACTGATTGATCGTAGGCCTCATTGATCTAAGCTTATGAAACAAAATATTGAAAAAAGTTGCACTGTTTATCCCACTAGTGTGCTGTAATGTTTATCGAGGAAGTTTGTTTTGAAATGCTTTTATTTTGTACAAACTGGAACAAAGTCACACTTGTGGTGTTCCCGGTCAAAAATGACCAGCCTACAAAAAAAACAAAAACAAATTGGCTCATAAATGTCTCATTCCATATCTGTAAGTCACTACAACATTGTCAACATACAAATGGCGTCTCACTCGGGACCACGAATCAACACTAAGTTTTATCAAAATGCATTGCAAGCCAAGCCACTCCCCCGCACATAAGGGTATATAAGACGGTAGCACTAAAAGAGCAAACACGGTTGGCGAGTGTCTTTTCAAAAATACTTTTTCGTCCTTGTGGTCATTTCCTGTCCTCATCTGAAGACCATAATTGCTGTCTCACATGTCTGGTCCGTGAGCGTGCTGAGATGGCATTCATGGATGGTTCATGTTGTCACTGCGAGAGCATAACCATGTCGGCTTTGCAGTTGTGACTCTCCTTCTTCGTGAAGGCAAGAGTCCCCTCTGCTGAACCAGCGCCACCTTGTCCTGAGTGCTTGCGGCTGGATAAGTGGTTCCTGAGTGTGGCACACGGTTCACAGCCACGGCGAACCCCAGTGCCTTTCTTCCCGGAAGTGCACGAGGAGGTTCAGAAGTAGTGGAGGGCACATTTTACTGCCCAAAGCCGCTTCACAGCCTGTTCCACTCTCACTACCCTCAATGGTGTGGCTGCCAGGGGTTACGTGGAGATTCCCCAAGTAGAGCGTGCAATTGCGGTGAAACCGGCCACGTCTCCTGTCCAAGGCCTGTAAGACGATGGCAGCCCTAGCTCTGCTAAGGCTTGCAGTGTTGCTAGAAAGGCAGCTTCCAGAACTTTCAAAACCATGCGATTTCCATCCTGCAAGTCCATAAGGCAAAAGCACTCAAATAACTACAAGAGAGTAGTTCTGAGCCAGGGTTGATGCAAGAACTGCGCAAGTCATGGCACGGGCCCTCGGCCAGACAATGTCCACCTTGGTGGCCAAGGAACGCCATCCCTGGCTAAACCCTGCAGAGATGAGGGATGCCGACAAAGTCCGCTTTCTTGATGCCCCCATCTCACAAGGTGGCCTCTTCAAGGACTTTGCCCCACAGGTCTTGGCAGTCCAAAAGCAGACGGAGGCCTTCAAGATGATCCGGCCCCGGTGTGATATCACTGCCACCAGGCCGCTGCGGGCTGGTCCCCAGTCTGCTCGTTGCAAAGCTCGACACATATCCAATGGGGGCATTTCGCGCCCACTTCGTCACGTCCCACCAGAAAAGGCGTGGTCTATAAATATAGCTCGATTAGGCTGGTACACTCATTTTCATCTCTTCAGCGAAGCATCACGCATCGCTGGATCCGGAGTGAGAAGCCACGACGTCTGAGAGAAAGCACGCAGCGGGACGAGCCTTTGAGTCTGAAGTCGCTGGCATCGCCGCCTTTAGCCGCCGTACCTGCTACGCTTTCCGGCGTCATATCCTTTTCAAGTGTGTGTGTGTGTTCGCCGCTGCGACACACATTTTTTCACTGTCTCTCCCTCTCTCATGAAAGAGCTGCGTCTTTTTCAAGATGCATAGATCCTGCGGCTCGTGCCGAGCCACGCTCAGTGAAGAGGATCGCCATGTCATCTGCGTTTCCTGCCTGGGTGAGGATCATGCGGCTCTCGCTCTTGTCGACGGTGGATGCCCTCACTGTGAGCTACTGCCGATGGTGACTCTGAGGACTCGCCTGGCATCATTCTCAGAGCCTGCACTTCAACCCGCTGTAGTGCCGCGCCGTAAGAAGCGGCGTGCCCAGCGCGGCCCCGAGCCTTCTCCTGCCCGCCAGAGCTCGCCGGTTCGCCCGCCAGCTTCGCCGACATCGCTCGAGTCCCTCCCCGACGGACAGCGGCCGCCTTCGCCGCCGCTTCCGCCATTGAGGTCGACAAAACAGCCGAGGCCTGTTCTATCCTGGCGTCGGATAGTGCGGATTGGGCGAGCTCTGTGGACCTCCCCTCTGCTATCCGCGAGCCTTCTGGGAAACGATCCAGCATTGAATCGGAGCTGATGCGTCTGCTCTCTCAAGCCGTAGACAACCTCGGCCTCAACTGGGAGGCGCCCGCGCAGCCTGCGCGCAACCGACTGGGCGGATGCTTCCTCAAGAAGGACCACGCGCCGTCACAATCCAGGCCCGCGCCTTTTCTTCCTGAGCTTCACAAAGAAGTCGCAAGGTCCTGGGGCGCCCCCCTCTCGGCCAGGGTGCGTACCTCTGTCTCGGCTGCATTCTCCGCTGTGGACGGTGCGAAAGACAAAGGATACCTTTCTCTTCCCCCAGTGGAAGCAGCGGTAGCTTCCCATTTTTGCCCGCCCTCCGCTGGACGGCGAGCGCAGACGGCTCTACCATCTAAAGCCTTCCGAGTGACGTCAGCCATGCACGGTCGCGCATACGCTGACGCTGGGCAAGCCGCATCAGCACTACACACGATGGCCATCTTGCAGATCTTCCAGGCCGACCTTCTCCGAAAAATGGACGAGGAAGGCGATGGGTCGATCAGCATTGCGGATTTGCGGAGCGCTACAGACCTGGCTCTACACGCTACAAAATCAGCTGCAAAGGCCATTGGGTGGAACATGGCCTCTCTCACCGTGGCTGAGAGACATCTGTGGTTGACGCTGTCTGAAATGACTGAAGCGGAGCGCTCTGTATTCCTCGACGCGCCCATTTCCTCAGCTGGCCTCTTCGGATCTGCCGTCAAAGATTTCGCGGACAGGTTCCAAGATGTTCAAAAGACATCGCAGGCGAAGCACTTCCTTCCGAAGCGCTCTAGTTCCGCAGCAGGTCGCTCTAAACAGCCGTCTTCCCGGAGCTCCCAGCTGCAACCTGCGACACCCGTTGCCGCCGCTTCTCAACGCCGCCAGCACTCGAGAACAGAGACCGCGCTCTCGCTCTGCTGGACGCCGCCCCCCGCAGCCCGGGCCCCGGCCGAGGATCGAAATCAAGCCCGAGGTCTCAAAGCCTTCCTAGCCTCTCTAGGAAAGGACGGTGTTCAAATCCCGCTGCGGCCGGATTTTCACCGAAACGTTTCGCTCGTCCAGTTCCATGCAATGTGACTGTTCCAGCGTATTTAGCAGCAAACAAGCCGGTCCATTTGCCCGCTTCCCTGCACACAAAAGCCGTTTTTACGGCTACCCATATAAATCCAATAAAGAGTGTATTTTCTGGTGTTCCGGCCACGGCCGATGGTGTTATGAGTGTTCCAAGAATGCCCACGTCTCAGTGGCCATTCCCACACGCAGACACAGCCCGCCACAATACAGGGCTAGCACAAATAAAATCGACTCATGTCGATTGTGCAATAAATGTAGTGTACGTGCCCACAACACAGTGCCCACAAACAATACACGAAGCATGTCCCACGGTTTCTGTAAAAACGAAACCAACACATTTTCAGTCGGCGCGAGCCGACAGTGTTCTCAGTGCAGTGAGTGTGCCCACTATCCCGTGCCCACATTCCCTCACAGACATGCCGAACCCAACGGGGCTCGTCCTGCTCGCCTTCTCTCCACAACCTGTCAGAGAGAAGCTGAGCGCGGTCGGGCTGCCCGCTGTGATCAGCGCTCCCCCCGCCTCGCACACTGCAAACACAGTGTCTATTTCTCAACACACCGGAGCTCTCCGGCCGCCGCTATGCCGCGCCCAGAGCCCAGATTTCATTCTACCTCTAGCCTTTCATGCAGATGCGTGGGCAAAGCTCCCCGGGGTATCGAAGTGGGTGCTGAAGTTCGCCAGGAGGACTGGTTTATGTCAATAGATCTGAAAGACGCCTATTTTCAAATAAAAATAGCGTCACATCACAGGCGATTCTTGAGATTCGCCTTCGAGGGCCAGGCATACCAATACAAAGTCCTGCTGTTCGGCCTGTCCCTGGCACTCCGTACATTTACGAAGTCCATGGACCAAGACGTGGTGACCCTCTATCTGGGGACAGAAGCGCCGTGGCGCGTTGTCGACTGCCATCATCTCCAGACAGTTTATGTGTAGGAGCTTTTCCCGTTCTGACCACTGGCCAAAGAACGGTCTGCCCTCGAGCAGCGCTCCCCATCCCGAGGTGGAGGCGTCCGTGGACACCACCTTCACACTCGAGGGAGTCCCCAGACTCACACCTGACTGATACCAGCCGGTTATCTTCCAAGGTTCCAAAGCTGAAACGCATTTCAGATTGACCCGGAGGCGAAACCGACTAGTGGTCCATGCCCTGGGCGGAACTCGTGCTTTCAGCCACAGCTGCAGTGGGCGCATGCGAAGCAGACCCAGCTGGAGCACTGAAGCTTCTGAGGCCATGAGGACCAGAATTTTCTGAAACCTTTTGAGCTGGACTATCGAGCCGCAGCTGAAGGATTTCACGGCGTGCTGAATGTCCAGTTCGCGCTCTGGCGACAGACGCGCTGTCATGGACAGCGAGTCCAGCACTGTTCCCAGAAAATAAATTTTCTGGCTGGGAGACAGCTAGCTCTTCGCCCCATTGACTGTGAGACCCAGATTCTCGAGATGCTCGAGTAATGTGCCAAACTGATGTTTATTTTCATGTTCTAAGCATCTATTCAGTCTATTGTCTCTATTGTTTTGTGGTGCAAACGAGCCCCATTCAGTCTCAGTCTCCCCTGCACACATTCACACCTCTCCGGCCTGTTTATGCCTCTAAATATGTTTTTCTTTTGTCTTCATTATAATTACTAACGACTGGCTATTCACACTGTTTCAATCCCTAATTTCTTTTTTCAAAGTTCTCGGTTCACATTTGAAACTGTATCAAATGACCTTCTTTAAAAAAAGAAACATTTCAGTTAGCATTCCTATTTAGAAAAATTCATAAAAATAACAGCTAGGTGGCAGGTGCATCTGAGGGCTAGCTAGCATGTTAGCTTAGCACACCATCAATACACGACAATTTATGAGATTAAAACCATGTTTGTTCTCCAAACTTACTTTATAGGGCAAGTCGAGTGTTTTAAATAAACTTCTGTGATCTGAATTGGCTTCAGATAAAAAAATTCAGACAGTAAATACATTATTTTATAGTATTCTGCACAATGATAAAGTCTATATCGATTTGCATTACATTATAAATATAATGTATTATTATGGAAATACCTGACATGGCTCGAAGAACACAGGTAAACCAAATATCATTGCAATCATGTTTATTGTCTTCAAAACGTCTTTATCTGCATGTTACAGCGATCTCTGGAAGCTTTGTATGTGCCAGGGAGTTCCTGCGATGTCACATGATAATAGCACTTCTTCATGTGTTCCATATATGGACAGCATTTGCACACGGCGCCCTCAGGCTGCCAGTATGGATTGAAAGCACAGTGCATCAGAGTATTCAGCGCTCATAATGATTACATCGGCCAATTTTGGTATAAATTCAATAAATATTATTCCTGTCTATATAATTCTGATGTAAACCTATGAGAATCTATCTAATATTTCTCCAAATCTGCACATTTTTGAGCTAAAAGCCCTGAGGGACGTCATGACGTCATGACGCATGACGACCTCACAGGAGTTTTTTTTCTGAATGTGAGCTGCTGACGCGCATAATTCATATTAAGGAACATGAAAGTTGACTCTCATTAAGTACACCTCAGTGGAATTTTATTTCATTAATATAATTTTTTTATTTTTTTATATATACATACATTTAAGATTTGAAGAACACTATATTTGAGCTTGGGTTCACCCAAGGTTTTTTTTTCTCCATTCTGTCTCCTGATGGAGTTTTGGTTCCTGTCACTGTCGCCTTTTTCGCCTTTCTTCACCTTTGTCACCATTGGCTTTTGGCTTGCTTAGTTGGGGACATTTAATTTTATATTTAACAATATTATTACAACATTATTTTCCTGTTATCTCTGTGAAGCTGATTTGAAACCGTCTTTATTGTAAAAAGTGCTATACAAATAAAGGTGACTTGACTTGACTTGACTACAAGTGCACATTCAATACAATTCAGTGCACTTCTTTTTCACAAGGGAAATCCATTCACAAAAACATTCTCCTAAAGCATCTCAAGCATTTTTTTTAACAACCCACTCAGGTTCATGTCAGGTTCATGTCAAGGTATTTTATTTCTTTGTGATGAATGCAGACTAACCTTGATTCAGAGCTAAAGCAGGGGCATAAACTACCACACCAGTGTACAGAATCTGAGGAGTTAACAATAGAACAATCAGCATAAAAATTTGTCAAAAACCAAACAACAAACTACATAATATGCATTTTAAGTGTATGAACATTGAATCACACTCACCGTTTGAATTATATAAATTAGAGTGGCTGAAAAACGAACAAGCTTACCAAAACGCAATTCCAAATACTGTGAGAAAAAGAAAAATTACAAATCAGATCAAATAAGTATCATGCTGGGCCCTAACTTACATAACTACAGCTGACACAGGATTTATTACTAAAAGTCATGACCTCCAAGAGCCTAGTAACATCTGGCCAACCTCACACCTGACAGAGATCATCCCAACTCAGTACTTCATTTCTGTCTTGTAGTAGACATTTGCTATATTTTTTATTTGAATATGGTAATATTAATATATTACGCTATAATGTGATCATGTAATATTAATGTATTGTAAAAAGTAAAAATGTGACATAAAAGTATTAAATATACTACTAATAAAATAAAAATAAAATAAATATTTATTTTTCATTTGTGTAAGCCAATGTCAGTATGATTGACAAAACTAATATAGTATTTTACTAATTATATTTGACAAAACAAAGTACATTTTAAACATTTTGAGATTATTGACAAAATATTATTACAGTGTAGTATAAAAAGGCACACTACAAAAAATATAAAGGTCTAAATTTAAGTTCCCTTTCAAGGGAACTTCGAGCTGCGTCAAACGCTGCGGGAACGCCCCTGCGTTGTGCGTCATGAAGCACGTATGGAATCAGCCCAATGGAGAGATGAAACGTCATAGGCGGGTGACGTCATCGACCAGGAAACTATAAAGCACCCCAAAAACACAAGCGCATTAGCTTCTGTGCTTTCAGTCGCGCTACATGTGAATCTGTCCCTGTGTGATATTGTCTGTCTTACATACCCTGCACCACACAAACAATTTATCCCTATATATATATATATTGAGAGATTATGGCGGACGAACAGCAGTTTAGAAAGTGTGTTCCTCCCTGCTCGCGTTATTTAACGAGCGGGGATACACATGATCTTTGTGTTGTTTGTTTGGGAGTTCAGCATGCCCAGTTTGCTCTCGAGGGAGCAGACTGTGAGCATTGCGAGCGTTTGCCGTTAAGGACGCTCCGCTCCCGCCGGTCGCTCTTTGAGGAGAGCGGTTCGGTGCGCGCTCCCCGCGGTTCGGGTCCCGCTTCTGCCGAGGCAGAGCGGCGGCGCTTATCGTGGGGATCGCAGATGGATCTCACAGCGGGGTTTGAGACGGGCTCTGCCTTATCTCTCCCTTCACCTGTGAGATCCAGTGCCTCAGTCCCGGGTTCGGAAGCACGCGCTGCGGTTTCTTCCGCTCGGGCTGAGGCACCAATGCTGCAGCTATCCAGTTCTGAGGAACTTGATGTTGTTAGTGTTGAGGGAGATGTGGAGGATTCGCCACCCCACACTCCTAAGAGTGATGAGCTTATGGAGGTGTTAACAAGAGCTGTTGAAAAACTTAATATTGAATGGCCAGTGACTAGACAGGAGTCTGTTTCTAAATCAAAGTTGGATGAGAGATTTTTGCCGTCACGTGTGCAGCCTCCACGCCGGTGCCTGCCGTTTTTCCATGATCTCCACACCGAGGTGTCGAAATCATGGAGAAAACCGGTGTCATATAGAGTGTTTAGTCCCCAGACTTCAACATACGCTAATATTATGGGAGCCAAGGCTCATGGTTATGGTGCTTTGCCTCGTGTGGAAGAGACGCTTGCGAGCCATCTCTCCCCCGAAGCAGCATCATCTTTTAAGGCACCGGCATTACCCACCAAGCCTTTAAGAAACACTTCGGCTTTAGTGGGTAAAGCATATTCGGCAGCAGGTCAGGCTGCGTCATGTCTGCATACTATGTCAATCTTGCAGGCATACCAGGCTGATCTGCTAAGGGACATGAGTGAGAGTGAGGAGGTCAGTACTGACGTAGTTCGTGAACTGCGTCAGGCTGCTGATTTATCCCTGCGTGCCACCAGAGAATCGGCCAAATTAATGGGTCGTTCTATGGCAGCTCTGGTGGCCGCAGAAAGACATTTGTGGTTAAATCAGACTAATATTAAAGAGAGAGAAAAAGCTTTTCTTTTAGATGCTCCTCTTTCTCCCATGGGGTTGTTTGGTGATGCTGTGAATTCAGTTATCGATAAATTCCAAGAAGAAAAGAAACAAACTGCAGCTTTTAAAAAGTTTCTTCCCCTTAAAGTTCATGTCCCTGGGGCTGCTGGGCGGGAGCAGCCCCGGCCGTCTTCGAGCTCATCACATAGAGCGCAGCAGAGGCAGAGTGTCGCGTCTCGTGCTCCCCCTGCTGGACAGTGGGCTCAGCCGCGACACTCTCAGCCGAAGCCTTCTCCCAGTAGAACTGATCTGAGGACAGTTATATTGGCTAAGAAGGCTTCGGCTAAGAAGAAGTCCTGACGCCAAGCCGTTCAGGATGCTGAGGGTGGTCCCCACCGAGGCGGAAAGGTGTTCACCTCTTTTTACGGTGCCCATTCCTCCTCGGTGCCCTCAGGGGCTCGTTCTGCCAACCCCGCCTTTATGCCGGGGCACAGACGATCCCAGCGAGCGCTTTCCCGAGGGACGCTCGCTCCCTCTGAGGAGGGTCTCAGAGCGGTCAGACCAGTTGTTCCCTGCCGGTGCGCCGTTACAGGGCGCTGCGTCTGCTGCTCAAGTTACACCAGAGGCCAGTCTCGAGAGGCTGGTACCCTTAGTAGAATTTCTGGCAGAGTGGAAAAGCCTTCCAAAAATATCTCATTGGGTCCTGCAGACAGTAGAAAAGGGTTATGCTATCCAGTTCAGGTGTCGTCCACCAAAATTCAGAGGGGTTCTGCACACAGTGGTGGGCCCCGAGCAGGCTCTGGTATTGGAACAAGAGGTGAAAACGCTCCTTCAAAAAGAGGCTATAGAACGGGTTCCTCCTCCCAGTTTGGAGTCAGGTTATTACAGCCGATATTTCATCGTTCCAAAGAAGGATGGGGGGTTGCGTCCAATTTTAGACCTGCGCATATTGAATCGCTCGGTAGGGAAGCTAAAATTCAAGATGCTCACTATCAAGCAGATCGTGTCTCAAATCAGGTCCGAGGACTGGTTTGTCACGATAGATCTGAAGGACGCATACTTCCATGTGTCCATCCTTCCACAACACAGGAAGTTCCTGAGGTTCGCCTTCGGGGGCGAGGCGTACCAGTACAAGGTTCTTCCGTTTGGCCTAGCTTTATCTCCCCGCACTTTCACGAAATGCATGGATGCAGCACTAGTGCCTCTGAGGCTTCAGGGCATTCGTATTCTCAATTACATCGACGATTGGTTGATTTTAGCTCAGACCGAGCAGATGGCGGTTCGGCATCGAGATGTCGTCCTCGCTCATATCAGAAAGTTGGGGTTGAGGCTGAACGCAAAGAAAAGTGTATTATCTCCTTCCCAGAAGACCACTTTTCTGGGTGTCGTTTGGGATTCGGTATCGGTGCGGGCGCGACTCTCTCCGACCCGCATCGCTTCGATTCTCTCAGCTGTGAAACAAGTGAAGCTAGGCCAGCTACTCACTGTCAAGCAGTTTCAGAGACTGTTGGGTCTGATGGCAGCAGCGTCCAACGTTATACCTTGCGGCCTGTTGTACATGAGACCGCTACAGTGGTGGCTCAGGACCAAGGGATTCTCCCCGAGGGGAAATCCGCTCCGCACGTTCAAAGTCACGCGGCGCTGCCTTCGTGCTCTGGTCATGTGGAGAGAAACTTGGTTCCTATCCAAAGGTCCTGTGCTGGGGGCTCTTTGTCGTCGCATAACGCTAACGACGGATGCTTCCCTCACAGGGTGGGGGGCGGTCATGAGTGGTCGCCCAGCCCAAGGTCTGTGGCAGGATCATCATCTTTCGTGGCACATAAATTGTCTAGAGATGTTGGCTGTGTTTCAGGCTCTGAAACACTTCCTAACAGACCTGAGAGGCCATCATGTGTTAGTTCAATCAGACAACACGTCGGTGGTCTCTTATATAAATCATCAGGGGGGCCTGCGGTCTCGCCGGCTTTACAAGTTGGCCCGTCAGATCCTCCTGTGGTCCCAAGGGAAGCTACTATCTCTGAGAGCAATGTATCTCCCTGGGTATTTGAATGTGGTAGCAGACTCCCTGTCGAGGCAGGGGCCGAGGCCAGGGGAATGGAGACTCCACCCCGAGGTGGTGGAGCTCCTTTGGTTGAGTTTCGGTCGCGCCGAGGTGGACCTATTCGCTTCCAAGGAGACCACTCATTGTCATCGGTGGTTCTCCATCACTCTTCCAGCCCCCCTGGGGTTGGATGCTATGGTGCAGCCGTGGCCGAGGTCACGTCTGTACGCCTTTCCCCCGATTGCTCTGTTACCAGGAGTTCTGGAGAGGGTCCGCCGGGACGGGGTCAGTCTACTACTAGTAGCCCCGTTCTGGCCGGCCCGAGTATGGTTTGCGGACCTGATTTCTCTCCTGGACGGTTCTCCTTTGGAGCTCCCGGTCAGGAGGGATCTACTCTCCCAGGCGGGGGGCACGATACTTCACCCCCGCCCAGAATTGTGGAAACTGTGGGCTTGGCCTCTGAGGGGGCCCAGCTCATAGACTCCGGTCTCTCAACCGAGGTTGTTGAGACCATTCTTAACTCCAGAGCTCCATCCACGAGGAAGCTTTATGCCTTGAAGTGGAAACTTTTCACTTCTTGGTGTGGAGAACACCTGCAGGACCCAGTTAACTGCCCAGTGGGTGCAGTGCTGGAATTCCTGCAGGAGCGCTTCTCCACAGGGTTATCCCCCTCCACACTAAAGGTGTATGTGGCGGCACTAGCTGCTTACCACGTCCCTTTCAGTGGAGTTTCTCTTGGGAGACACCCGCTTATAACTCGTTTCCTCCGTGGCACTTTGAGGCTGAGGCCAGCAGTTCGTACGAGGGTGCCGACTTGGGATCTGGCCATTGTATTAGAAGGTCTTTCCCTAGCTCCTTTTGAACCTATCGAAGAAGTTCCCGAGAAGTTTCTCACTTTTAAGACTATCTTTTTGCTTGCTATCTCTTCACTAAAAAGAATCGGAGATTTGCAGGCTCTGTCGGTTTCACCCTCGTGCCTGGAATTTGCACCTGGCATGGTTAAAGCTTTTCTGCATCCTAGACCAGGTTACGTTCCTAAGGTTCCTACTAATATTGTTAGACCTACGGTTCTGCAGGCTTTCTGTCCTCCTCCATTTATGTCATCGGACCAGGAGAAACTTAATTCACTCTGCCCTGTTAGGGCATTAGACGCTTATGTCCACAGAGCTGCCCTGTGGAGGAAATCAGAACAACTTTTTGTATGTTTCGGGCCACCCAGGAAAGGGTGTCCGGCGTCTAAACAGAGAATGAGCAAGTGGGTGGTTGAGGCTATCTCACTTGCTTATGAGTCGGCTGGCCAGCCTTCACCTTTGGTTGTCCGAGCTCACTCTACCAGGAGTATGGCTGCTTCTAAAGCTCTTTTGTCGGGGGTTTCCCTGAGTGATGTTTGTGATGCGGCTGGATGGTCTTCACCGCATACTTTTATTAAGTTCTATGACCTAGACTTAAGCTCTACCCCTGGGGCACAGGTGCTCTCGTCCTCTGTGCGCTAGTCTCACATGACGGTCATTTGGTCCTATGGCGACGTGGGTATTCGCGTTCCCGCAGCGTTTGACGCAGCTCGAAGTTCCCTTGAAAGGGAACGTCTCGGTTACGTATGTAACCCTAGTTCCCTGATAGGGAACGAGACGCTGCGTCGCTCCGCCATACTCCCGGCACTCCCGTTAGCGCTTCCTTCAAGCCTATCAGAAGCTAATGCGCTTGTGTTTTTGGGGTGCTTTATAGTTTCCTGGTCGATGACGTCACCCGCCTATGACGTTTCATCTCTCCATTGGGCTGATTCCATACGTGCTTCATGACGCACAACGCAGGGGCGTTCCCGCAGCGTTTGACGCAGCGTCTCGTTCCCTATCAGGGAACTAGGGTTACATACGTAACCGAGACGATTTATGTAGTTGAATTGCAGATACATTTCTATTCATTTGGATTAGTTATTTTTACGATCTCTTTACAAACTTTTTGAATTGTCAAAGGGGTAGTTGCATAGCTGTCAATGGAGAGACTGAAAGCTCTCAGATTTCATCAAAATATCCTCATTTGTGTTCAGAAGAAGAACAAAAGTATTATGGGTTTGGAACGTCAACAGGGTGAGTAAATGACAAAAATGTTTCTTCCTTTAAGGCGAGACACTATTGAATAGGGTAATTTTTTTAACTAGCAGATATCACCATGAAACTTTGCCAGTGGATTACTACAGTAAGAATAGAAAAAAATGTATTACAAGTTTTCTGTAATTTAGTGTTTAAATATGCAAATGAGACATTATCTAATTAAATATGTGCTAATTTGCATATATTTTAAAAAACGAAATCTAAGTAGGCTATTAGATAAAGCCAGGTTCAAAATTATTTTTTCATTGTGAAATGGGAAATGGATGGATTCATATTAGATGGGGAAAAATACAGAGGGATTTATGGATATCTACTTTTGTTTTCCTGTAAATCAGAATATACTGCCAATAGCCTTAAAAAAAAAATTCCACATGTTTTTTGGAATAAAATGTTATATAAATCAGGCTAGGAATAATATATTTACAAATCCCTCTGTAAATGTCTTCATAATATAACTAGGTACAAGACTGGAAAGTTTTGTGTATATGTGCTACTGAAGTGGAGATTTCGGACTTGGAGTATGAGAGAATAGTCATTTTGAGAAAACGGGCTTTAAATATTTAGCAATAGCCAATGAGATTGCGCATTTAGAGTACCATTTTTTACTTTCCCGATTGGTTGCTGATAAAAAGGAAATTACCATATTTAAATCCGGCAGTGTTGTTCAGGAGAGAGAGAGCTTTCTAACGGTGTGTGTGATGAGAGGGTGCAGATCGCGATCGCAGAGCAGAGCGATGGTTTATAACGACAACTTTTGATGAATTTATGAGAAATCTGCACACGCAAACAGACAAAGTGTAGTAAAATAAAGACCTAAATGTGTATTTCGGACTTTTTTTCACCACAAGTCTGAAAGAAGACATGTTATTGAAGACAAATATCCCTAATCTCAAAATTGACCAGTGAAAAAAAAACTATGTTTTTGCCTGCCGTGTCTCGTCTTAATGTGATACATATTTGTCAGTCATATATAAATAAAAAAGGTAAGATTTCTGCACTCAAAATCCATGGCATATTTGATTTTATTATTAACTATGTGCATCAATTTTATTTTATTTAAATAAATGTTTTTTTTTTTAAATTAATGCATTTATTCAAATTGCTTGGAATCAGCAGAAATCTGTCAAAAATGTATGAACATGGCTAAAATATGGCTAGTTTTGGAACAAACAATATTCACTTATTATTTACAAAATATCAAGTTGAGTTTGCCTATTATTTACAAATATGCCATGTTAACTGTATTACTTTGTATGTTAAAACTGTAGTCCAGATGGAAATTTTATGTTCAATTCAAATCAAAACAAATACATAAATCTTAAATTTAGCCCTAAATATTTTTAAGTGTATGTGTATTATTATTCTCGTAATTCAGTTCAAGAGTAAGAGTTGTCTCGATATGAAACACATGTAATCTTTGACGACAAAAGCAAATTTGAAATGCACATTCATACCTCGTATGTACTGGTGATGCCTGATCTGTAGAACACAGGCAGGAAAAGCTCCGCGGTTAAAAACACCACAAATGTGTAGGCGACCCCAAAGATGACATAAGAGGCCCCGTATCTGTACACATCTGATGGGGCCCCAATCACTGTCACTGCAGACATGAAGCTGGCGGTGAGAGAAAGGGCCACCGGCCCACAAGTCATCTGACGGCCCCCAACCAGAAAATCTTTAGATGAAGGTTTTTTCCTCTCTTTGATGGCGAAGAAGACCCCAATACTTGAGGAGACCACAAACAGAAGGGCAAACACCACATAGTCCCCAACCTGGAAGGTTCCCACAGTGTGACTTTTGTGCTCCATGTTTCTTAAGTTTGAGAAAGAATCTGATCGAACTGGTAGTTAGGCTCCAGTATATCTAGTTCAACACCTCACATGTTAATCATGTTAATCATTGAGTTTTTAACAGGTTTAAAAATGCTTATGAGTGAAGACATGGGTCGAGGGGTCTATTAGTCATTATATTACTCACACATTATATTACTATATTTCCTCACAGGTCTCTGTCTGTCTGTCTGTCTATCTATCTATCTATCTATCTATCTATCTATCTATCTATCCATCTATCGTCATGTTTTATTTAATCAAATTAATCAATTTGTTTTTTTGGATATGGAGGACAGTAATGGTGACTCAAAAATGTGTTATATTTTACTTGGCTTAGCATTTGGTTCATTATTATCTCACTTCTTTATTAACTTATGTGCTTGAGTGATGTTTGTAATGCTTTATCATCCGTGAAACTGTCTGATGTGTATTTTATCCTTGCACACTGCTGACAAAGTGTTTGCATAAGCAAAAAGATTGCTGAATGCTGCAAATTTTGACAGATGTGATAATGTTAAACATTTTCAAACAGATTCAAATCCATTTGCATTGAGGGATCATAATATCCATTCAAAAGTATAATGAGACCAATATAGAATAGAATAGAATAGAATAGAATAGTTTGTGAAAACAGGTAAAGTGGGACACTTTATGACCATTAGTCATCCCACAAAGGATCAAGTAAATTCATGCTGATTTTTATTAGTTTCTCTCTTGTATTCACTCTATATAATTACGATGTAAATTACAATGTTTATTTATGACCAATCAATTATAAATTATAATATAACCAATTATTCATTACAGAGTTACACATACGTAAAAAAGTACGTTTAAAAGCTCTCTCTCTCTTTTTTTTTTTTTTTTTTTTTTTTGTGTGTTCTTTCCACTGAGCTTATTTGCTCAGTGAGGTAATTTGAGAGCGCGTAAAAGCGCGTTGGACTCAGATTACAGCCATGGACGTCTCCTCTAGTGCGCATACTCATATGAAGAATTCCAGATGTGGACATCGTCTCTGTCAGGTCAGTCAGACCTTCGGAGTGGACAGAATCTATCATGTTAGCCTTCACACTTGGTCTGTTTTTATTGCCGCTCTGTGGTACGGTCTACACAGGACCTTTGCTCCCTGAAATGTCTAACGGGACTTTTCACCACTTCTTCGTCCCGGACGGTGATTATGAGGAGACCGAAGACCCGGAGAAATGCCAGATGCTTTTCAAATGGATCGACCGCAGACCATGTCCACTGGAGGAAGACCAGGACTCGCTCATTCGAGAGGATTTTATCATCATTAAACAACAGATTGAAGACGCAGCGCGCGTTCTGGAGAGCCTTGGGAAGAGCATTTCCTACGACCTGGACGGCGAGGACAGTTACGCGAAATACCTGAAGAGGGAGATTGTGCAAATCAGTGATGCATTTACAAACGTGGAGAAATCCCTTCTGGAGTTGGAGACAAAATTCAAGCAAAGCCAGGAGACGGAGCAAAGAGAGGAAAGTGAGTTCACCAATAACTTTATCAACCCCATGTACAATGTGAGGGACACCCTGCAGGAAACTCTGGACATCTCCTCCGGACTCAAGGATAAACATGAACTCATCTCTCTGATCATTCGGAGTCATGGGTCGAGGTTAAGCCGACTGAAAAATGACTACCTGAATGTTTAGTCTCACAGATATTCTGTACAGACCACAGTCCAAGTTGGGTTGTTATTGCATTTCTGTTAAATTCTGGATCTCTTAAATTTCCCATGCATGAAACTCTTTTTGTGGTTTTGAGTAATGAAGGTTCCTTCATTCTTAAAAATAAAGTAAAATTCAATAGTGGAAAACCATTTTGGATTAGAGTTTCTTTAAATGTAAAAAAAAAAAAAAATCGATGCTTCATTAAGGGTTCATCATTCTTTTGGTTCCTGGATATAAAACACATATACAAAAGTTCAGTGTCATAGCCTGCTTAAAAAGTTTTTTTATAACTTCTACAAAATTATGTTTGGTTCTGATTATTTTCTGAATGTGCAACAACCTCAATAAACCTCCAAAAATGTTTGATGTTTCTGTAAAATGTAAAAAATGTAAAAAAACATAAAATACATAAAATACGTCTTAATTCTGAAAATATTTTCGGAATATTTCCCGTTTGCAATTTTTGTCTCTGCGCATGCAAGCAAACAAGATTAAAGGTGCAGTCTGTAAGATGACAGCTAGTGGTCGAAATAGGTACTGCAGTCCAAATTCAAAATATCGGAGACCGTTGTTTCCCCCTCCCCCTCCTACTCAGACTCAACGCCCACGCGGTTGCCAGTTTTAGGAAACACAACAGGAACGAGCGCAGTTGACAATGAAAGCCGAGGAGGCTTACTGTGCGTTTACACCGGACGCGAATAGCGCGTCAAATTCGCGTCTACCGCGTCTAGTTTGACGCTTGACCACTTTGTGTTAATTCGCGTGTCAAGAGAGAAACTGACGCGCGTAAAAACAAAAGTTTGAAGCGAAATTTACGCGCGTCACGCGCGTCAGAATCGAAACCCGTTGGCGGCCATCTTTTTTATGTTGATCGAGCATTCATCGGAGAGTCACCCCTCTGTATTTGCTCTGGAGAGCAGAACGGCAGCGTAGGGGTAATCGTCGCCGTATTTGTGTCCATCAGAACCTTCGAACCCTTCGAAGGCGAACCCAGTGTGGCGAGTTTCACCATTGGCTCGCTCCAGGAGCTGCGCCTGGATGACGGCGGCTTTCAGCGGTACTTCCGCCTGTCCCGCGCCCAGCTTGATGACCTGTTGTCCCGCATCGGAGCGAGGAGCACCCTCGCCCTCATCCACCTAATCTGTCATTTATTTTTGTTTTGATGATAAATGGAGCCTGCCTCCAAAAGTGATTAATCTGTCCTGTGATTTTTCTCTCTCTCTCGAACAACACTGTCCAGACACGAACTTATGCAGTATGTTGGTTGTCTTTACATTAATAATATTTCATATATCTAGATATGGAATTAATAGCATTCAATACAAAATGAATATGTCTCATATATTGAAATCAAGTTTTATGTGATAAAATATTTGCTTTGTTGTGCATTAGAACCAGTCATATTACAAAATAATTTATTGAAGCCTCCAGATACTTCACCACATGACAGCAGCATGCAGCTAGGCTCCTGATTGGTTAACGCGGCGCGAATTGACGCAGAAGTTCAGATTTTTCAACTCGGGCGGCAGACGCGAATTCGCGTCAAACGCGTGAATGCACAAATAGCACTAACTAAATCATTCGCGCGTAACGCGCTTAACGCGCCAGCCGCTTAATTCGCGCCATTCGCGCGAACTTGACGCGCGAATGAGGCGAATTCGCGTCTACCGCGCCGCGCTCTACGCCTCATTCGCGCCGCAGGAATTTTTTACGCGCGTAACGCGTCTTTGCATTGACTTAACATTGAAATCACTCGCGCCTGACGCGCTATTCGCGTCCGGTGTGAACGCACCATTACACACTGTAAGTTGATGAGTTGATTCATCTGCGTTTCAATATTCTCTCGTTCATAGAGATTTTTTAGATGGATACCAGGCTTTTTAGGTTGGGTAGAATCTGCAATCTCTGACCCAGTTTGTTTACTGGCTGCAATACACAGTGTTTCCTGCCAATTGGCTTCCCATGGTGTAGAAATACTATTGGGTGAACTGGCAGTGGGCGGAGTCACACAGACCGAAACAAAAACAGACATTCCGACACGAACGCACATTTCAATGTAAAATAACTGACTGTAGAAGTGTATGTAAACGAGTATGTGAACTCAGCATGTTTCCTAAATATCTGCAAACATATTATGGTATTTTTTATGCCTTAGTAGAGTGAAAAGTTACATACAGCACCTTTAAATGTGTATGCCTTTTTTGATCAGTTGCATAAATGATTAAACTGTTATATACCAATCAGTCACATTTAGGTTAGTGTAGAAACATTCAGGTAACCTAAAATGTGCTTCATGAGGCGGAACATCTAATTGAACTGGTTTCATTCAAATCCAAAATATTGTTTAATAATATTTAATTAACCTGACTGTACAAAAGTATTTTTTTCTTCACATCAGATCCGCCTTATGACAACAAATGCGGTTTCACTTTTTAGGTACTCTAAAGACCAGCAGTCTGGTCTTTTTCAGCTGTCTGTACACTGCTGAGTGCTGACATTCAATTTCGGATGATTGAGGAAGTTAGAGGGTTGGTGGTTAAACAAGCTGGTTGAGATTTGGTATTTCCTGTGTCATTAGAACAGAAAGTCTCTTTTTCTTTCTGCCATGTGGAAGAATAATCAAAGTCTGTAGCAACGTACAAAGAAACACAATCTACATTTTCTACTTCCAACTCCACAAGAATGCAGGGATATTTGCTGGTGAACAGTTTTAACCTTTAACTGTAGTCCATCCATGAACATAAGTCATAGCTCATGACAAAATACCATGCTGAAGCATAAAACATACCCAAACCACAGAAGTTTAAACCAAAACATTGTATCAAAAGCACTGTGTTGCTGCTGAATTTTAATTTCTAACCAGAACAATGAAGTACTTATAGATGTTCTCTACCCACCGCCCCCTGGGCTGTGACTGTTTTCTTTTTCTTCTTCTCATTTAGAGTTTTATTCTTGCTGGAGGTTAAAGCTCAAGCAAAGAATGCCTTTGCTAATGGTTTAGTGTTACAAGATATGTGCCCGTTCAGTAACATTTCATATGGATCTAGTTTCAGTGATTATGGTGTAAAAAAAACTTTTAAAAAACAAGAAGGTTTTTTTTTTTAAGTAAGATACTGAAAGAAGCTGTTTTGATCTACCAACCTTCTAGTTGGGGGTTTGAATGATGTGTTGGTGTTGTTAGATTTAGATAGGACATCCCTAGTGTTTAAAGTAAAATAATATCAAATGCTCATTGCAGCTTTCATGTACCAAATCTTTTTTTTTTTTTTTTGCATTAAAAAAGTGTGTGCGTGTGTGTGAGTGTGCAAAACTAGAAAAAAAGAGATACCAATCTGTTAGTTTTTAAAATGTAATTGTTCTAAATTAGTAATCATATACTGTATGATGATATGTTTACGATGAATATTTAATATGTATTGAATTTCTGAACATGCAGTGATCAGTCTTAACTATATAAAAATATCCCATTTGAAAACTATTATCAAAATTTCAATAAAATACATATTTTTTAAAATATGTGTTGTTTTATTGGTTCATTCCATAATTTTCCTGGACACTGTCTTTCCTTGTTTTCATTTGTTATGTTAGCCGTCTTTTAATTTGAAATGTTAGTTTTTCTCTTTTTTTATTGAAAGTTCTCATCATCTTCTCTTGTCTTTGTTAATCGAGTGTTCCCCAGATGTAGAAACTGAATTAGTAATTGCATTATGTCAGTGTGATGTCACTGTCATTTAATCATGTACATTCCACAAAGTCAGCATGGGTGTAGTATGAATACAATTTGGCATTTAAGGTGACCTACAAATGTCAGCCACATTACTGTTCCCTGCCATTTACAAATATGATGACTCCTCTCGCAGTCTCGTGGTAAAGTGACCATTGGATGTGCACTTAAGAATTGCGATAAAAATTCGATTAATATTTTTGCATACTTTTATGAATACTGCCTATTTGGATGTACTGCTCATTTGACTTAGCTTACTGCTTTTCGTCTTGTATATATTACACTTCTGCGGACACTAAGCGTGTCTCCAGAGCTCTGTAAGAATGTGCTTCCTATTCCCAATGCTGTACCATTAAATGACTGTGGGCCACTTTGCCAATGTAATTCCCTGTATAGTCCACTCTTTCTTATGAACGTGAGACAAACTAAACAATCAAATTACACTTCAAATAAATTTTTTTTTAAAGATGGTTTCTATAATTTTAGGCAGTTTTCATCACGCTTGTTAGTTAAAGTGTTCGTTCTTTAAATAAGTTTGGTTTTGTTTAGTAATTTGATGCTATAAAAACGGGGTTGTGACGTCATGATTGATCACTGAGGCGCCAACTGGCTTTTTTCGGGATCTTCGGGAGGAGATTGATGCTTAAACTTTAATTTCTACATTTCCTTAACTGTTTATTTACAGTAACACTTACATAAACTGTAATACTGAGGCGCTTCACACTCACCACTGCGCAGACTAGGGACTCAATATGTCAGTGCCATATTGGGACACTGGCAGCTTCACTTACTACAATGGAATACAGTGAAGGTGCGTTGTCCATCTTTTTTTACAGTCTATTGTTAAAACATAAAGAGGGGTAAAACAACACACATTTGAGAAATACAAGTAATTTCCGAAATTGAATTTGCTCTTCGATAGAAGTTAGTTTTAAGAAGAGATTTAATAGAGTTCACTGATTCAGCCGACTGGTAGATCTCCTTTCCTCTCATTTCCTCTGGTAGATTGAGATTGTTCCAGATCCTCGGTGCCCTGGCTGCAAATGTCTCCTCTTGATTCCAGTCGTGTCTCTGGAACAGACAAAAGCCCTTTGCCCGAGGATCTCAGGGTAAGAGCTGGCATGTAAGTTAGAAATACTAGTAGGTCTGTGATATAGCAGGGGGCAAAACCATGTAAAGCCTTAAATGTAATCAGTAACATCTTAAAATCAATTCTAAAACATACTAGGAGCCATTGTAATGCAGGAAACAGGAGTGATATGATCAAGTTTCTTGGTTCTGGTTAAAAGCATTGCAGCTGAGTTCTGACCAGACTGGAGCCAATCAATAGATTTTTGATTCAGGCAGGTAAAAAGACTGTTGCAGTAGTCCAAACGTGATTAACTAAAATCGTGTAAAACGTCTCAGTATCTTTAAAAGTTAAAAAGGGACAGATTTTTTAAAATGTTTCTATGATGATAAAAACATGATTGCACAAGTAGTGTGCTGCGCAAAACATAAATCACTGTCAAACCAGACACCAAGATTCTTTGCCACTGGCTTATTGAGATCTGACGGGCCAAAGGAAATAGTAAAGGGCAGAACCTGATATGTCAAATGCTGGAGGCCAATGACGAGGATCTCAGTGTTGTCTGAGTTCAATTGAAGAAAAATGTTAGGGATCCAGTTTTTTAAGTAACCAAGACAGTCCTTCAATGATGTCAACATTGGAGGGTCAGTGGATTTAAAGGGTACATATCATGAAATTCTGACTTTTTCTGTGTTTAAGTGTAAAGGATCGGCTCTCTTCTGATCGGGGGCGGGGAGCAGCAGCTCATTTGAATTTAAAGGAACACATAAAAATGTCGCGATTTTGGTCAAAACCCAAAAAGGGGCAACTTTGACAAGCTGTAATGAATGATCTGGGGGGTATTTGAGCTGAAATTTCACAGACACATTCTGGGGGCACCATAGATTTATAATAATACGTCTTTTGAAAAGGGGCATAATTGTCACCTTTAATGGGCAGGTACAACTGTGTATCGTTTGCATAAAAATGGAAAGAGACACTGTGGCGAGCACGTCACCGGCCTCGTGCCGCTCTCTCACTGCCCTCGGCCTCGTCCTGCTCGCCACAGACAACATGTCTTTGAATAATGTGCCCTAAAGGAAGCATATATAATGAAAATAAAATTGGTACCAAGACCTACCCCTGTGGCACACCATACTCACAGTAGAATAAGAAGATGTGCAATTATTCAGGGACGCGCAAAACCTCCTATCCAACAACTAAGATCAAAACCAGTCTAAAACAGTGCCAGATATCTCTACCCAGTGTCTCAATCTCTCTGAGAGGATGCTATGGTCAAGAAAGTAACTTGTATACACTCACTGACATCAATACAGCCCATAATCCTAGGGAATCTCATCTGCTCTTTCCGTGCACATGGAGGAGGAGGGTTCTTGTCTCACTGACCAAGTCACAGTTGTCCCAGTTTCGGACCAACTCTCAGCCGACCGCAGGTTTCCTGACTTGGTCGAGCCTGGTCACTGACACTTCTCATGTCCCAAGTCATTTCACAGAGGCAGAGCAGGATTGCAGACAAGGCATGTAAGGCACATGCTCCGTGGGCCACAAGCAGTTAGCCCCATCCACCAGTGCCCATCACCCATCTGGAACAACACCAGGTCCACTGTTTCATGAAAATACTTGTACTGGAGCCCTATTTTTGTGTCCCTTCCGCACCTCTGAAAGAGAAAAAGGTACTTTCTTGTTTCACACAGTAAGCATTACTAGGCTAATGCTGCAGACCCAATGACTGTCATTAAGCAGTTTCCATGGTTATCTTGTTTCTTAGTTCCTATTTGTGAGCCTTTTCACTCCCTTTTCACTCTCATCCTTCCCTATCACTCTATGGCTACTTGAGATCCACTTTCCTGCAGAGTTTAGCTACAACCCTAATCAAACACATGTAAACAAGCTAATCAAGGTCTCCAGGTGTGGCAAGCAGGTCGGGGCAGAGAACCGTGGGAATTGAGCGAGGCCACTGGTGCGAGTGCTAATGATTGTTAGGGCACCTTGAAGACCAGAGTTGCCCACCCCTGGTCTAGCCCATACCATTGTCTCTAATGGATCCAGTTCATGTCATTGATGGCCCCGTCCACACTACTGCGTTTTCGTTTAAAAACGGAGAATTAAAACGAAAACGATCTCCGTCCACACCAGCGTTTTAGCTGCGTATTAGAATTGATCTCCGTCCACATTAAAACGACTGAAAACTCGGATCACGTGACCATTCTCCAACACTGTGCATGCGCGTGCCGGTGTAAACAGGAAACGGATGGACTATTCCTCAAATTTGATGAGGAAGCAAGTAACGTTAGCTACCTCTGCAAAGATTAGAAAATGTCGAAGCTTAACCCAAAACCGACGCTCCATGTACGGTTGATACCGCCGCTGCACACGGGAATTGTCATAGATCGCTCGAATAACAGTTTGCCTCCGGCGCATGTAGGCAGTTATAGCATTGTAAAATGCAGAATTTGCTTGCACAACAGCTGCTAACAAAGACATCAAAGTCAGTAACGCTTGTAATTCGTTATCCATGTTGCACTCACTAACATCAGCTACGTAGTCCAGGATGTTTTTGTTTGTTTTCTTCCGGTGACGGGACATGTGATGGGTGGCTGACGAATCAGCGAAGGATACGTCATGGGTGATGACACCCAATCATAGAGCCGAGCGTGACCTTCTACGTCATCGTTTCTAAACTCCTCCGTTTTGTCCCGTCTACACTAAAACGCCCTCCGGAGATTCAAAACGAAAAACGGAGCTGCAGCGTTTCTAAACTTCTCCGTTTTGGGTCTTCGTTTTTCCCGTTTTAGTGTGGACGGGAGGTGCAAACGTAGCAAAAGGTCTCCGTTTTTAAACGAAAACGCAGTAGTGTGGATGGGGCCTTAGGCACAGCCACAGCCAATTCCTGTACCATGTCACAGCATGTCACACCATTTTGCTACTATATGTTATGGACCCTGTGAAGACTGTGATAACGGGTTTACACAGTTCTCAACATTGCAAATCTAGGAAAGGTTTTCATTTAATAAAAAAAAATGCAAATCTACATTTATACTGCTCTACTTTGTGTTATTTCTTTACCAGTAAATTAGAGAAGACAAATTTACTGCTGCAAGGGTGTTTCTAGTACAGCAGTTGGGAAATTATGGCAACTTTGACATCATTCTCTCTTCTGACTGCTGTAATTAATCTTTCTATATTTTTTCCTCTTTTACAAAGTCATGGAAATGCTATCATGGATTTTTTTTCTTTGCTATTGGAGCAAATGGGAATGCAGAAAGTATATTAGCTGTCGTCTCCTATTCACCACTATAGAAGTTTTCCCTACAATGAAGACTTACACTTCTGAGAGCCCCAGAAATGTAAAAAGGGTCCTTTAATTGAAAAACACATATTCAAAGAATGATGCCAAAATTATAGATATAGTATGTCCATGAAGGTATTTATATAACACAGAGATACCAATAAAAAGCACTTGAAAAGTATGTTTTCATTTCATTCAGCACATAGATTTTAAATTCAACCCAAGTGTTCCTAGTTTAAGTAATTCGTCTTTGTATAAATAAATACCCTCATATTTATCTTGTCTGTTGTCGAGCATTGAATGTTTACTATGACAAGTTTAGTAAGTTCATGATAGGTCTTGTCAACTCATGTTCAAGTCAAGCTTTCAGTAAAGCCATGTGTTCTTGGTAGTGTAGTTTGTTACTTTGTCACACAATAAATCTTCACTTGTATTACAATTTATCACAAATCAGTTACCGTAGCTACACCCTTTGTTTGCATTATCTCACTCCTTTTGTGTGTGTAATAATTAATAATCTTTGTGCGTGCGTGCGTGCGTGCGTGTATGTGTGTGTGTGTGTGTGTTTGTGGATTTGGCTATACTTGTGAGACTAAATATATGAAAATGTCCTCAAAAATATGGTGAAGCATGTTGAAAATCCATGTGATTTGATTGGTTATCAATATCTGAAATGCTCACAAGTCAGCCAAACCATGTATGACTTTAAATGTAATGATGTCAACAGGTTTTTTTCTGAGGACTAGGTTTAGAGGTCATTAGCTCCTAAGGCCTATGTGTGAGTGTGTCTATGTGGAATCTGCCCTTGGTAAACAAACAGCAGCTGGTGCTCATCATAGCACCCCCGCACCTACTATCACACACACACACACACACACACACACACACACACACACACACACACACACACACACACACACGCACACACACACACACACACACACACACACACACACGCACACACACACACACACACACACACACACACGCACACACACAAACTCTGACACAAACTATGTCAACATAGAACAGCTTCAGCCATTTCTAAGCTAAACTGTTAAGTGTGTTTTATATTCTTTCAATTACTCCATCAGTCATTGTCATATAAACAACACTTGAGTAGTGTTTTGGGCTGAATACAAAAGTTTTGATAGGTGTGATAGGTGTTTTGATAGGGATAAAACACTTTTTTCATGTACACCCAGTCTCTGCTGGAGAAACATGTAAAAAAAAGCTTATTACGGTGTAATTATGCATGTAAATACTGAGTAATAACTATTAACTACATGTACTTAGTTAGGATTAGAGTTTGGTTTAGTGTTAGTTGCATGCAATTATGCAAAATAGTAATTGCTAGTAACTACATGTAACGTGAAAGAAGGACACTGTAAAATAAAGTGTAAAATAAAAACAAGTTTTAAAGAAATCTGTTAAGTGATAAAACTTTCCTATGAAGAAGTATTTAGTGAAGGGCTGAAAAAATATAGGGCAGTCTTAAGTTTGGCATGCTGAGACAGAGTTGATCCTGATCGCCTTCTTCCTTTGTGTGTCTCACCTCTGAGTCCCTTTTCTCCCAGTGGGACCCCAGTCCAAACACATGCCTTCCCCATCCGGCTCTGCCTGATCCAGCCTCCAGGCGCTCTGCACACTAGCTCCAAACCACAACCACTATAGCTTCATTATCCAGGTTACGGATAATGAAACATTTTATATGAAGTTAAATGCATAAGTGCATTTTTATGAGCAGCACTGCTCACTGGAGAAAGTTTGTGTGGGATACTTTAGTGTGTGGCGCCTGCATGAACGTATACTATGAGCTTGAGTGATACCTCAAATTGTGTATCTTGTTGAGGAGAGGTGTGCTGTTATTTTCTAGGTGATCTGACTTATGATTTTTGCCTGGAAGACAATAAAACAGAGAATACATACAATAATACAATAATATTTTGAAGCTGTAGGCCGAGAAATATATACTAGCGATATCTAGTACTCTTTTAGTGTACTTCAAACTTTCAAAAGTATATTTTAAGAAGTAAAAAAAAAAAAAAAGTAAGATAAAAATTCCAGATAATATAATATTAATGAAATAAAAGGCCACTTTAGTGTGAATGTATACTGACTATGTTTCTCAACACACTTTAGAAGGCGATTTAAAAAAAAAAAAAGTGCACTTTTTGATTATGTCAAATTAAAAGTTTTACTTTGAAGAACATTTTAAATCATTATGTATTAATAATCTATATATAATAAATAAAGTGCATGTTAAGTATTTTTACTCTGCCATGCACTGCAGAGACACGAAAGCTGAGGATCCAAATACAGTAGTTTATTATACGGGTAATCCACAATTTAAGTCAGAACAGGCAAAGGTCATTCACAAACACACAATCCAGACATTAAGTTAGTACAGGGCGGAGGCAGACAGGGAAATCCAAGGAACAGGCAGAAAATCAAAAGAACCAGGAAACTGGAGAAACAAGATACTATGAATTGCAATATCAATGAATATTAGCAATGAATGACTGAATTGACCAGGCTTATAAAAGGTGAGCTAAACAAGGTAATGACACACAGGTGGAAGTAATCAGAGATAATGAGTGTGGGCAATGGGTTATGGGAAATGTAGTCTATGAGGGAATAACAATAGTCCGGGATGGAGTGCCCTCTAGTGAACAACCAGGGCACTCCAGCTGATGATCATGACATACACTGTATTAATGATCTATTAAGTACTATTATAACTATTATAACTATTATAATTTATCAATGCATTAGTAACAACCCAACTTAGTGTCATGGCAGTGACTTTTGCACAGTGCAAGCACCACTCACATTTTCTTCACAAAATGTTTAGTCTAGATGAGTATTTGGACTTTCAAAACAGAACAAATCAGAAACAGGAGGTAATGAATAAACAAACACTTAAATGAGATTTCACTCATGCTTTCAGACTTATTCAGAGTTTTTAGTATCAGAGGACTCATTTTGGGATCCAAATTGACTTTTTACACTTGAAATTGTCATTCTTAACCCTGGACAAACATTATCATGTCGTGTAGTTCCATATTTAAGACACAAACACCATATTTCATATATTATCCTGGAATATTAAATAATAGTCAGATTTTGCGATTTTACTCTGTATATTTGTAAACCCTCTTAATTGTCTTATCTTTGTAATTTAATGTTTGCATATTTATGAAGTTAATAACAAGGATTGGACAAACAATTCTGTGAAAAAGGAACAGAAAATAAAACATTTCTCAAATACTATTTAGATTGACACATTGGTCACTATTAACAACCTTTTAAAAAAGACAAATAATAAAATACTTCAGACTTTATTTTGTACCCTATTTGTTGAAGGCTCCAGAAATCTACTGAACTAAGAGTTTCATGCAATTTGTACAAAGTTAGATGTCAGACATCTGTGCAAACACACAGACGTGAATTCTCTCTTGTTTCTGTTTCAGATTCCAGCATATGAAGTGAGATGCTGTGTAAGCAAACCCTTCATCCAAAGAGTTTTACTGAAATAGATATTCACATCCTGGCCTGAAAAAACACTGAAGCATTCAAAGCATGAATCTCCTAATTTTTCCTGATATTCCAATTTTCCTAAAAAATACTTTATTTATTTGTTCTAAATTTCTGACACAAATATGGATATGGAGAGCTGATTTGGAAAATCTGAATGTTTAGCACAGTAAAAAAGACAGATCTACCCTTTGTGAACAGAGAGTGACTCATACTCAAGTGACAAATGATTTTCTAAAACAAAATGTTCCACATTTTACCCACAGAAAACAAGAAAAAGAAGATTTGAACACTGGAATTATGTGCCTTCAATGGGCCAATCAGAAAAAAAAATTCAACAAGAACTTTGTTATACCACATGAGAAGAGCACAATTTTTCTAAACCGCTGCACATTGAAATTATTCTTAGTCAAGCAATATTTTTTGAATGAACTGTTTTTAGTTTAGTTTGAATCCAAAGAATGCTTAGCCTGGATAAGGCAAATCTTCTGTCTGAGGTCATGGTGAATGTGGTTTGGAGGAGTGAAGATCTCAGGAACCCAAACTAAAGTTCATGACTTATGTTTCCTCAGGCACTGAAATAAGCTTTTTAAATCCTAAAAATAAGCATTACTGGAGTGCATGAAAGTAAGAGTCTGGGGTATTAAGATTGCAGTTAGTACACCTGTCAGAAGTTACTAGTACCGTTTTAAACATCTTGTGCTGTATGATGTGTTCTATGTACAATCTTATGCAGAATTAACTGGATATTTGTCAAGTCAAGTCAAGTCGCCTTTATTTATATGGCACTTTTTACATATATAGCAGCTTTACAGAGATAACAGGAAAATAATGCAACAAAGTTTGTTTCTGCTGTAGGCTACAGCAGATTTAGAAGAAAATAGTTTTGTAAGAACTGATTTTCCTGTTAAAATAAAACTCACCCTGCAATAAAGCAATAAAATGCACCCTAGACAGAAGATCGCAAAGAAAGAACACAGGACATTGTCCTGTCTAAACGTTTCTCCTTCCTTATCTCTGCATTCTCCTCTCCCTCCTCCCTTCCTTTCCCCCTGATCCAAGTCACTAATGGCTCGTTTCCACTGAGCGGTACGGTACGGTACAGTTCGGTACGGTACGCAATTATTTGCGTTTCCACTGTCAAAAGTTGTGAATGGTACCAAAAAGCCGAACCGTACCGTACCACTTTTTGGGTACCCTTCCGTTGGGGTACCTAGCACAGTGGTACGGTACTAAAGGGTGGAGCTAGACTCACTGCAAAACGCTGATTGGTTGACAGAGATCGTCACTTGCGCGAGGGGAATGGCAACATAAGAAGCGCCATTTTTTAATATACAGTTGGAATATAATACTACGGTTATACTTTCACGAAATGTAGTTTTAAGAGTTTTTGAGGCGAGAATGTAGTTGTTTAAAGCTCAAATCTGCGGTTTATTTATAATGATTTATGATAATTTGATCCATTCCAGGGATCACCGGGCGCTCGGCGCTCATGTTCCCCACCTGGAACAGCCTTTCCTTGGCTAGTCGTTCTGACGTTTGCCGCTGACTCTGTAGCAGCTAGTGGTAATTCGTCTTGTGTATATCTAACGGGTGGTCTTTGGTCTCGTGAATCGATAATTCGTTCCCTGGCCAATCGTTTTGGCTGAGGGCTAAGTGAAGTTTCATATATTTAGGCTATAACTTTTCCGTTGTAAAGTTAACGTTAGACTAGCGCTGAATTTGTCTGAATTGTTTGCTTTATTTCTTATTGTATAGCTTCTTGTAACGTTACCTGTTACCTTTTACTTATACTTTTATAATGGCTATTATTGATAGAACTGAAATTTAACAAAAAGAGATAGGGTTGAGTTTTGTCATTTTTTATTACAAGATTATCACTGTAATGTTGTTTATTGCAACATTTGTACAAATGCACATATTGCCTGGAATATGTTTAATATTTTTTTTACATTTAAACGAAAAGATGCAGGGTTGTGTTTTATATTTCGTTTTGTTATAAATAGGCTAACGTTAAACATGTATATAATCAGGTCTATACATTGCCTGAACCACATTTGTGTGCCTATAATGTTTAAAATTTATTTAAATGAAAACGAAAAGAGGCAGAGTGGTGTTTTATAACATATTTCGTTTTATTGTTGCCTAAAATGTACATGCAGAACGCGCTGTTCCATGTGGTGAATTACCGGACTCGCGTCCTCGGGAGTCCCTCTGCTGAGAACTTTACATACTTGGTATTGAGAAATGCCTAATGTCGGCGCTTGTCTTCTTGTGACAAACATGACGAGAAGCAAGGACAAGATCTGCTGTATGCCATCCATTGGTGTTTACTTTGTCGCTTTCTTCTTCGCGCGAAAATCACGTTGATCGCTTCTTTCCGGCAAAAACCACGCCTATCAAGTAGGGTACTGTTGGCGGTGGAAACGCTAGCTGGATCATGGTTTACTGACCCGACCCGACCCGAACCGTACTGTACCGTACCGTACTGCTCAGTGGAAACGAGCCATAAAAGTTCACTGAAAATGTCTATAGATCACATATGATGTATCTTGTGAATCTAATGTTTTTCCTTTTCATGTTTGGTTTAATTTTAAATGTCTCAGTGCGATTGGTAAAATGGTCTTAATTTCATTGCAGTAATTGGTATTATGAGAAAGATTAAACACTTAGGAGAATCCTGTTCTCCTCTTTGGGTGGTGTCTCTTCAAGATATCTGATAATCCTCCCCTCTCCTCTAAAACCAGGTGCTACACCCTGTGGTACACAAATAGACCCAAAACAACTCTAAAACATATTTGTACAAGCCTTTTGTTCTGGTCTGTGTATATAAGGGTAAGTGGCAGAGCAGTCTTTGGGAAAACTGTAACCAGGAAAACGTCTCAGGTTACGTATGTAACCCTGGTTCCCTGATAGGGAACGAGACGCTGCGTTCGAGACTCGGTGGGAACGCTCTGCGTGATTACGTCGTGAAGCACGTGTAAAATCAGTCCAATGGAAGCCCGCTACGACATAGGTGACGTCATAGACCAGGAAACTATAAAGCAACCCAGAAATCAGACCGCGACAGCTTCTGAAAAACCTTAAGCAATTCGATCAGGGCATGCAGGAAGCATGGCAGGCAAACGAAGCGTCTCATTCCCTATCAGGGAACCAGGGTTACATACGTAACTTGAGACGTTCCCTTTCAAGGGAACTCGAGCTGCGTTTGAGACGCGGTGGGAACCCCATAACCACTACGCCATAGTGACAAATGCCCGTTCTGTGTAAAAGTCCTGCGCACACTAAGAAGCAAGCAACCTCGCCCCCCGAGTGGAGAGGTCAAGGTCATAAAACCTGACAAATGTATGCGGAGAGGACCATCCTGCCGCATTACAAATGTCAAGAAGGGAAACACCCGAAATTAAGGCCATAGAGGCCGCCATACTCCGAGTACAATGGGCCCGCACAGCCATAGGTGAAGGCTGTCCGGCCGCTTCATAAGCCAATGAAATAGCCTCGACTATCCATTTACTCATGACCTGTTTAGATGCAGGGCATCCTCTCTTGAGTGACCCAAAACAGACAAATAGTTGCTCAGATTTACGCCACAGGGCAGCTCTGTGAACGTAGGCATCTAAAGCCCGGACTGGACATAACAGGTTAAGCTGTTCCTGGTCTGGGGTAATAAAGGGTGGAGGTTAAAAGGCCTGAAGCACTATTGGGCCCCCAACATTCAGTGGGACCATAGGAATATAACCCGGTCTCGGGTAGAGAAATGCTTTCACCATACCAGGTGCAAATTCCAGACATGAAGGAGCAACCGACAGAGCTTGTAAATCACCAATTCTCTTGATAGATGAAATAGCAAGGAGAAATAAAGTCTTTAGAGTGAGGAATTTCTCTGAAACCTCTTCGATGGGCTCGAATGGAGCCAAAGCCAGACCCTCAAGTACAATGGCCAAGTCCCAAGCCGGTGCTCTAGAGTGCAGTGCAGGTCTCAACCTCAGTGTACCACGGAGAAAGCGAGTAATCAAAGGGTTTCTCCCGATAGAAGCACCCCCCAGAGGGGTGTGGTAGGCCGATATAGCCGCCACGTAAACCTTTAGGGTGGAAGGAGATAACCTAGCAGAGAAACGGTCTTGCAGAAAATCAAGAACTGAACCAACAGGTCAGTTAACAGGATCTATCTGACGTTCAACACACCAAGTGGTGAAAAGTTTCCATTTTAACGCATACAGCCTTCTCGTGGAAGGAGCTCTGGATTGAAGAATGGTTTCTACAACATCGGTGGAGAGACCGGTTTCCCTGAGCCGGGCCACCTCAGAGGCCAGGCCCACAGTTTCCACAACTCCGGCCGAGGGTGAAATATCGTGCCCCCTGCCTGGGACAGTGGAATCTCCATTGGAGAGCCGTCCAGAAGAGATACTAAGTCCGAGAACCAAACTCGGGTCGGCCAGTAAGGGGCTACTAGTAGCAGACGAGCCCCCTCTCGGCGAACCCTCACCAAAACCCCCGGACGCATAGATATCGGGGGAAAGGCGTACAGGTGGAGCCTCGGCTGCACCATCGCATCCAGACCGAGAGGAGCTGGGTGCGTTAGAGAGAACCACATGGGACAATGGGTTGAATCTGACGATGCGAAAAGGTCTACCTGAGCACGACCGAACTCTTCCCACAGGAGCTCCACCACTTCGGGGTGTCTCCACTCTCCTGGCCTCAGCCCCTGTCTCGACAGAATATCTGCTCCCACATTCTGACGCCCCGGGATATATACCGCCCTGAGCGACAATCACTTCCCCTGGGCCCATAGGAGCATGTGATGGGCCAATTTGCAAAGATGACGTGACCTCAAACCCCCCTAATGGTTAATATAGGAGACCACCGTAGTGTTGTCTGTGCGGACCAACACATGATGGCCTCTCAGGTCTGGCAGGAAATATTTGAGAGCCCGAATTACCGCCATCAACTCCAGACGATTTATGTGCCAGGAACGTTAATGGTCCTGCCAAAGACCTTGCGCCGAGCGGCCACTCATGACCACCCCCCAACCCGTGAGGGAAGCATCCGTCGAAAGCGTGACGCGTCGACAAGAAGCCCCCAACACAGGGCCCTGGGCGAGGAACCAAGGTTTCTTCCACATAACCAAGGCACGAAGGCATAGCCGCGTGACCTTGATCTTGCGGAACGGAGAAAACCCCTTGGTCCTGAGCCACCACTGCAGGGGTCTCATGTACAGAAGGCCAAAAGTAATAACGTTGGACGCAGCTGCCCTGAGACCCAACAGTCTCTGAAAATGTTTTACAGTGAGTGACTGGCCTAGTTTCACATTCTTTGCGGCTGTGAGAATCACAGAAATACGAGCAGGAGACAGACGTGCCTGCATTGTGATCGAAACCCAAATCACACCCAGAAAAGTGGTCCTCTGACAGGGGAGGAGCACACTCTTTTTGGTGTTGAGCCGCAACCCCAAATTCCTTATGTGGGACAGAACAACATCTCGATGCTGAACTGCCAACTGCTCTGACTGAGCTAAAATCAACCAATCGTCGATGGAATTTAATACGCGGATGCCCTGGAGTCTCAACGGAGCCAGAGCTGCATCCACGCATTTTGTAAAGGTGCAGGGAGATAAACCTAGGCCAAATGGAAGAACCCGATATTGGTACGCTTCGCCCCCGAAAGCGAACCTAAGGAACCTCCTGTGATGAGGATGGATAGATACATGGAAGTACCCGTCCTTCAAGTCTATTGTGACAAACCAGTCCTCGGACTGAATCTGTGTTACAATCTGTTTGAGTGTAAGCATTCTGAACTTGAGTTTCTGAACTCTGCTGTTTAACTGGCGCAGATCTAGAATAGGACGCAACCCTCCATCCTTCTTTGGAACAACGAAGTAACGGCTGTAAAACCCTGACTCTCTGCTGGGAGGAGAAACCCTTTCTATAGCCCCTTTTCGAAGAAGTGTCAGTACTTCCTGTTCCATAACCAGAGCCTGCTGTGAGTCCACTACCGTGGGGAGGACCCCTTAAAATCTGGGCGGACGAGAACCGAACTGAATTCTGTAACCCTTTTCTATTATGTGCAGGACCCATTGAGAAATATTTGGCAGAAGTTTCCACGCTGCCAGAAATTCCGATAAGGGAACCAGTCTCTCGAGACTGGCCTCTGGATTTGATTGAACAATCATTTCAGCGCCCTGAAGCGGCGAACCGGCAGGGAACCACCGAACTGACCGTTCAACAACCCTCCTCAGAGGATTGCACGGGGACGCTGACACCTCGGTGCCCTGAAGCGGCGAACAGGCAGGGAACAACCGAAGTGGCAACGCTGCGGCTCTCCTCGGAGAGTCGCCCCCCGGAGGGTGCCAAGGAGGGATGGTTCCTCGGAATCGTTCTTTCCTGGAGGGGACTACCCTCAGAAGCCTGATAGCCTTGGCGTCAGGACTTCTTCTTCTTAGACCAAGCTCTCTTAGAGATAACAGCCCTCAGATCTTGTCTATCTCTAACAGGCCTGGGCTGCGACCGCCACTCAGGAACCTCAGATTGAGGAGGTGCCAATTCTCAAATTGCGTCGGCACTAACTTCCTCACAATCGTCTATGTCCCTCAGCAGGTCAGCCTGGTATGCTTGGAGAATTGACATAGTGTGCAAGCACGCCGCGGCCTGACCTGCTGCCGAATACGCTTTACCCACCAATAAAGATGTATTTTTTAAAGGTTTGGTGGGTAACGTCGGGGCTTTCAGAGGCGAAGATGACTCAGGGGAAAGATAACTAGCTAGTGTATCTTCCGCGTGAGGCATAGATAAATAACCATAGTGCTCAATACCTTGAATTTTACTATAATTACTGGTCTGAGGGTTATGTACTCTGAAAGATGCCGGTTTAATCCATGATCTCGACACCTCAGTGTGAAGATCGGGAAAGAACGGGAGATCCCGACGAGGAGGTCATGATCTAGATGGTAGATAACGGTCATCTAAGAGACTTTTTCTAGATACAACATCAACATCATCAGCTGGCCACTCAACATTTAATTTAGTTACAGCACGAGATAAAACCTCCATAAGCTCCTCATCAGCAGGGGTATGAGCTGGCGAACACTCAAAATCCCCCAAACCCGTGACATCCAGATCCTCAGAACTGGATAGCCGCAATATTGGTGCCCCAGCCCGGGGAGGAGAAGCCGCAGAGCGACACCGGATCCAGCAGGTAAGGGCTGAGAAAGGGCAGGGCCCATCTCAAACCCTGCTACTAGATCCATCTGCGAACCCCAAGATGAAAGTCGACGCTGAGCCTCAGTAGCCTCATAGATAGACTCATACAATGCTCACAATCAGCCCCCTCGAGGACTGACTGGGCATGCTCCACTCCCAAACAAACAATACACAGCTGATGTGTGTCCCCACCCGTAATATAACGAGGGCAGGGAACAACACACCGTCTATAATCTTGCTTGCTCGCCATAGTGATAGATATATGTATATATATTGGGCTTGACAGACAACAATAAATAGACAAGGACAGATATACAGAGAGCGCTTGCTGAAGGTACAGAAGCTGTCGCGGTCTGATTTCTGGGTTGCTTTATAGTTTCCTGGTCTATGACGTCACCTATGTCGTAGCGGGCTTCCATTGGACTGATTTTACACGTGCTTCACGACGTAATCACGCAGAGCGTTCCCACCGCGTCTCGAACGCAGCTCGAGTTCCCTCGAAAGGGAATCCCCAAGCAGTGCTGTGTCAGTGGCTTCTTGAGTCTTGGCCTCAGAATACACTCACACACACCACTGTGTGTCTCTGTCAGGAATGCATTTCTTACTCTTAGAGTCATCTTTGAGCAATTTATGTTATGTATTTATTATTTCTGAATTGGCTTTTAATCATTTACTTGTGGAATTGGCATGATACATTTTTCCTGACTAAAATAAATGTTAACCTTGATTTATTCTTCATTCTTCTGAAATCATTGTTTCTAGTAGATTATGAGGAGGCTGTTGCTACCGCAGATCTGTGTCAGGGATAGGTCAAACTAAAGGCGCATATGAACGGAGCAGTAGGCACGTCATCTGAAGACTTTTTGATTACTGTCTATCACTGACTTGGCAAGTTGTACGGAAGTGGCTAATGTGGCGAAGGACGGCCGAGGGATGTGAGAGAACAGCGCGACGCCAGTGGTGGGATTGCTAATGAGCAACACCTGTGAAGCAGGTGTTAGCCAGCAGTCGTCCGCGAGGGTCTGCTGGTGGTATTTGGTTTGTTTGTTTTATTTTAAATAAAGTATATTTTGATTGTTCGCCGGTTCCCGCCTCCTTCTTCCCTGAACATTGCTACACTGATGCCAAAACCCGGGAAGAGGGAGGAACGGGCTGTCAGAGAGTCCTCGCCGCTGTGGGGAATCCGCGGTGCCATTCGAGCATGGTACGCGAGTCGTCGCCGCTCGCCGTGGGCCGGAGCCTGCTGCCATCCGCCAGAAGGGGAGGAGCAGGGAGCGGGGGACTCGCGGCCATGGATGCTTGAAGCGGTGCGTTGGAGTGAGTTGCCGGTTGGACGGTCGAGCTCGCTGCTGGCCGCCTGGGTATTGGAGGGGCGGCTGCCATCCGGGAGGGAGAGGAGGAGTCGCCGCCACTCGCCGTGGGCCGGAGCCTGCTGCCGTCCACCAATGAAGGGGAGGAGCAGGGAGCGGGGGACTCCTGCCGTCTGCCCAAGGCACCCGAGGAGCCGTCGCCATCCACCGGGCGATGGAGGAGCGTCGAGCCGTCCACCGAGGGCCATCCAGCGTCACCGCCAGGCACCGCGGAGGAGATCGCCCAGCTGGTTGGGGACCAGATGGCAGCGCTTTGTGGGAACCAGACCAAGTTTTTTTTTGTTTTGTTTTTTCCTCTATCGATCTGTCGCTCCTCATGCTTCCGTCTCCGTTTCCCTTGGCTTGTCGGTCCATACCCCCCAGGGATCGCCGCCGCCGGGGGGGGGGGAGACACAGGCTCGTGGGTTCCTCCCGGCCTGTGAGGGGCGATGGGGGTATGTGGCGAAGGACAGCCGAGGGACGTGAGAGAACGGCGCGAGGCCGGTTTTGCGATTGCTAATGAGCAACACCTGGATAGCACACCGGTCTCGCATCTCTCACGGAGGAGCGGAAGCAGAGAGGAACAGGCCTGTATTTTAGTTGTGTTGTGTTTTGTTTTTGTATTTGTATTTTATTTTAGCCAGCAGTCGTCCGCGAGGGGCTGCTGACAGTTATATTTATTTTCGGTAGCCAGCAGTCGTCCACGAGGGGCTGCTGGCGGTATTTTGGTTTGTTTGTTTTATTTTAAATAAAGTATATATTGATTGTTCGCCAGTTCCCGCCTCCTTCTTCCCTGAACATTGCTACAGCTAAATAAACTACACTTTTTTGTATGAGTGAGCAGTAGGCAACCGACTTAAGAGGTATTAGCAAACCCTGCACCCTCTGACCAAGATCAGACTGGCGAGGCTGTGTCCGTGAAATCCACGTAAACCCGGGGCGTGTGACTCGGCATCGGGTCCCTTAATGAATGAATAATTGAAATTATGAAATGCCGAGAATAATCAAAGATCTAAATTAACTCATAATCAATACTTATGATTATTTTCTTAGAAGAAATACGATCTAAGTTTGATTATCATTCGAAATTGGAGTCAAATTAAGCGTAGAGCTAAAGTAAAAGTGAAACAAAAATCTAATAAATAAAGTGAACTTCACTGGAACGCTGAAAAGACATACACGCATTATCCCTTCGCCCACACCGTTGTATTTTCCGTCGTTGGGCCAGTGGGTGGCCCTTACAGTTTCATAGTCCAGCTTAAGTAAATTCAGTGATGGTAAATTTTTTTGTAAAAAAGTTATTCATTTAGTTCATATATATATATGTATCAGTGGTGGGCCATCAGGGCCTTCTCTGCTGGTGTAACGGAGTGTAAAATGTTAAATTACTGCATAAATGGGACAGCGCGAAATGGGGTCCAGGCTCCGTGCACGCACCAGCCAGAAAATACCACCCATTTCTGAGCGTAGAGGCGTCTAGTTGACGCCGCTCTTGCCTCAGTGATCGTTTTCAGCACCCTTTCCAGAAGTTGAGGGGCTATACATGAAGGGCCCACAAGTCGGGACGGGGATGGTAGATTATTTAGTCTGCCTGCGTGAGGAGATCTCTCCTCAGCAGAACCGGTCATGGGGCTGTTTCTAGCAGCTGTGCCAGCTCGGGTAACCATTACTGGGTCTTCCAGAGAGGTGCTATTAGTAACACTGGACACTTGCTCTCCCTGATCCGTTCGATGACCTGTGGTAACATCGTGACCGGAGGGAATGCATACAGCTGGCGGCTCGGCCAATCGTGGGCAAGAGCGTCCCTTTTCTTTGAGAAAAATATTCGGCAATGAGCGTTGTCTTCTGAGGCGTAGAGGTCGACCTCTGCCTCGCCAAAGATGCTCCATATTAGCTGAATCATCTGTGGGTGAAGAGACCATTCCCCTGGGGGAACATTGTCTCTGGATACCATATCCGCACACTGGTTCAGGATGTCTGGCACGTGCGCCGCCCTTAGGGAGCGCAGGGTGTGCTGAGCCATAAAATGAGGTTCTTGGCCATGACGTGCAGGTTGCTTGACCTGAGACCGCCCTGGCGATTTATATAGGACACCACTGCCATGTTGTCCATCCGGACCAGGAAAGGGTGGCCTTTTAAGTACAGGAGAAAAGCTTTCAGCGATAGAGCGACTGCTCTCATCTCTAGACAGTTTATATGTAGGCGCCTCTCCGGGCTTGACCATAGGCCAGAGACGGGCCTGCCCTCGTAAAGGGCCCCCCAACCTAAATTGGAGGCATCTGTCAAGATCACTTTTTTTCTTTGTAACCGCACCCATACTCACTCCTGACTGATACCAGTCGACTGCTTTTCAGGGAGCCAGGGCTCTGATACAGCCGTGGTTCGCTCTGATTTGTAAGTGGCCAGATCGCCATGCGTGAGTTGGTACACAGGGTTTTAGCCAGCCCAGGAGAGAACGCATGTGCAGTAGTCCTAACTGGAGTACTGATAATCCTGAGGCCATAAGACCCAACATCCTCTGAAATCTCTTGGGGTAGCGCCTGTTCTGAAAGATGCCGCCAGGCACTGAATAATGAGCGCACGTTCTGATGTGAGGTGCGCTTTCATTTGTATAGAGACTATCAATGTTCCCAGGAGAGAGATACTCTGGCTGGGAGACAGTGTGCTCTTGGAAACGTTGATCCTGGGCCCCAGGCATTCTATATGGCTGAGGAGCCAGGATCTGTGAGTTATCAATTGTTCCTCTGATTGGGCTATAACCAGCCAATCGTCGGGGTAGTTTAACACTCGCACTCCCCGCTGTCTCAGGGGGGTAAGCGCTGTGTCCATGCACTTCGTAAAAGTATGAGGTGCCAGTGATAGGCCAAAAGGTAGTTCTGTATTCTGGAAAGCCTGCCCCTCGAAGGCAAATCTGAGAAATGGCCTGTGATGGGGCGATATCTGGATGTGTAAATAAGCATCCTTCAGATCCACTAAGAAAAAACAATCCCCTTGGTGAATTTGCGCAAGGATTTGTTTGGTTGTCAGCATTCTGAACGGTCGCGTCATAAGCGATTTGTTCTTGTGTCTGAGGTCTGGGATGGGTCTGAGACCACCATCCTTTTTTGGAACGAGGAAGTAACGACTGTAAAATCCCGACTCGCTTTGTGACAATGGGACTGTTTCTACAGCTCCTTTTTCTAACAGTTTCGATACTGAGAGCCGTTGTGAGAGATGCAGTTTCAGCGTGGCTGTTTTCCAGGCCGAAAACTCACTCATAGTGTCCGTCTGGGTCATGCAGAGAGCTCGAGAGGGCCCCTATTTCCATGTTTTATATCTCCATTGTGCAGGTAATGTGTATAAAATATGTTGTTACAATATGTTTTTAATGGATTAATTGTTTTATTCATGTGGTGTTGTGCATATTCACCACTAGGAGGGGATGTTTCCCCTCACATTTAGTTTAATTGAGTTGTTCAGCATTTCATGGAGTTGATTTGTGATTAATTCACTGAAAATGTATTATAATTGTCAATCTGCAAAATTGTATTCACTATGCAATCACAACGCAAATAGATTAAATTAATTTAAAAAGATTAAAAAGAAAGAGTACTGTTATAAATACACAGGAGCAGAGATAACGAGACATGCTGTGGAACTGATTCATTCTCTATCAAGTGAAACGTCTCGGTTACGTATGTAACCCTAGTTCCCTGATAGGGAACGAGACGCTGCGTCAAGCTGTGGGAACGCCTCTGCGTGTGTGCGTCATGAAGCACGTATGGAATCAGTCCAATGGAGAGACGGAACGTCATAGGCGGGTGACGTCATCGACCAGGAAACTATAAAGCACCCCCAAAACACAAGTGCGACAGCTTCTGATAGGCCTGAAGGAAGCGCTAACGGGCATGCTGGGAGTATGGCAGAACGACGCAGTGTCTCGTTCCCTATCAGGGAACTAGGGTTACATACGTAACCGAGACGTTCCCTTTCAAGGGAACTCGAGCTGCGTCAAGCTGTGGGAACGGCAATACCCACATCGCCATAGAAGCAAATGAGCGTCATGTGGGAACTAGCGCACAGAGGACGCGAGCACCTGCGCCCCAGGAGTGGAACTTAAGTCCAATTCATAGAACTTAACAAAGGTATGCGGTGAGGACCACTCAGCCGCATCACAAACATCACTTAGCGATACTCCTGACAACAATGCTTTAGAAGATGCCATACTCCTAGTAGAGTGGGCTCGTACAGCCAAAGGTGAAGGCTGACCAGCCGACTCATAAGCAAGTGAGATGGCCTCAACCACCCACTTGCTCATTCTCTGTTTAGACGCGGGACACCCTTTCCTGGGTGGCCCAAAGCACACAAATAACTGTTCTGATATCCTCCACAGGGCAGCTCTGTGGACGTAAGCCTCTAACGCCCTAACCGGGCAGAGAAGGTTAAGTTTCTACTGATCTGATGACACAAAAGGAGGAGGATAGAAAGCCTGTAGCACTGTAGGTCTAGCAGCATTAGTAGGGACCTTAGAGACATAACCTGGTCTAGGGTATAGAAAAGCCTTAACCATACCAGGCGAAAACTCCAGGCACGAGGGTGCAACGGACAGGGCCTGCAAATCTCCGATTCTCTTAAGTGAGGAGATTGCAAGCAGAAAAAGAGTTTTATACGTGAGAAATTTCTCAGAAACTTCCTCAATAGGTTCAAAGGGGGCCAAAGAAAGGCCCTTAGTACAATGGCCAAATCCCAAGTCGGCACCCTCGTACGAACTGCAGGCCTCAGCCTCAAAGTGCCACGAAGGAAGCGAGTTATAAGTGGGTGTCTCCCAAGAGAAACTCCACTGAAAGGGACATGGAAAGCAGCTAGTGCCGCCACATACACCTTTAGTGTGGAGGGGGATAACCCTGCAGAGAAACGCTCCTGCAGAAACTCCAGCACTGCACCCACTGGGCCGTTAACTGGGTCCTGCCGGTGTTCTGCACACCAAGAAGTGAAAAGTTTCCACTTCAGGGCATATAACTTCCTCGTGGACGGAGCTCTGGAGTGAAGGATGGTCTCAACAACCTCAGTTGAGAGACCAGATTCTATGAGCTGGGCCCCCTCAGAGGCCAAGCCCACAGTTTCCACAACTCTGGGCGGGGGGGAAATATCGTACCGCCCTCCTGAGAGAGTAGATCCCTCCTGATCGGAATCTCCAACGGAGAGCCGTCCAGAAGAGATATTAGGTCCGCGAACCATACTCGGGCCGGCCAGAACGGGGCTACTAGAAGTAGGCTGACCCCGTCCCGGCGAACCCTCTCCAGAACTCCTGGTAGCAGAGCAACCGGGGGAAAAGCATACAGACGTGACCTCGGCCACGGCTGTACCAGAGTGTCCAACCCCAGAGGGGCTGGCTGACTGATGGAGAACCACAGATGACAGTGCGTTGTCTCCTTGGAAGCGAATAGGTCCACCTCGGCGCGACCGAAACTCAACCAAAGGAGCGCCACCACCTCGGGGTGGAGCCTCCATTCCCCCGGCCTCGGCCCCTGCCTCGACAGGGAGGCTGCTACCACATTCAAATAACCAGGAAGATACATAGCTCTCAGAGACCGTAACTTCCCCTGGGACCACAGGAGGATCTGACGGGCCAACTTGTAAAGTGGACGCGACCGCAGGCCCCCCTGATGATTTATATACGAGACCACCGACATGTTGTCTGACTGAACTAACACATGATGACCTCTGAGGGCTGCTAGGAAGTGTTTCAAAGCTTGGAACACCGCCAACATCTCTAGACAATTTATATGCCATGATAGATGATGGTCCTGCCACAGACCTTGGGCTGGACGACCACTCATGACCGCCCCCCACCCTGTGAGGGAAGCATCCGTCGTTAGCGTTACGCGACGACAAAGAGCCCCCAACACAGGGCACCGAAGAAGAGCGGGCACCGTGTAATGCGGTGAACACCTCTCTCCCACGGCAGGGACCACCCTCAGCATCCTGACGCCAGTGGCGTCAGGACTTCCTCTTTGCCGAAGCCTTCTTAGCCATAATAACTGTCCTCAGATCAGTTTTGCCAGAAGACCTCTCTTGACCTCAAGCCCCGCTGTTAGATCCATCTGCGATCCCCACGAATGACGTCATCGCTCAGCCTCGGCATAAGCGGGACCCGATCCGCGGGGATCGCGACCGGAACCACTCTCCTCAAAGAGTGATCGGTGGGAGCGGAGCGTTCTAAGAGGCAAACACTCGCAATGCTCACAATCAGCCCCCTCGAGAGCTGACTGGGCATGCTGCACTCCCAAACAAAAAACACATAAGCTGTGTGTATCCCCGATCGTTAAATAGCGCGGGCAGGGAGGAACACACTTCTTAAATTGTTGTTCGCTCGCCATTGTCTCTCAATATAATATATATATATATATATATATAGTTTTTTGAAATAGTGAAACTCCTGCTTAGTGACAGACAAAAACACTTGAGATAGATCCACATATAGCGCTTCCTTCAGGCCTATCAGAAGCTGTCGCGCTTGTGTTTTGGGGGTGCTTTATAGTTTCCTGGTCGATGACGTCACCCGCCTATGACGTTCCGACTCTCCATTGGACTGATTCCATACGTGCTTCATGACGCACACACGCAGAGGCGTTCCCACAGCTTGACGCAGCTCGAGTTCCCTTGAAAGGGAACCCCTATTTCCACATTTTATATCTCCATTGTGCAGCTCCACTAGGCAGAAGACCGCCCAGGTAAGACCGTCACATTGGTGCCATAAAGTTGTGATACCACTGTGTTGCTATGGGTCGCGTCTTCAAGCAAGTTGATGGAAATCGCTGTGATGCGGCATAAGAATTGGAAGCATCCGTCATCAGTTTAACAGCTTGTCCTTGGTTCACAGCCCTTCGTGATCAAGAGAATCTTCCACTTTATCCTTTTCACTAGACATTTCGCTCTGATCATTGATATTGAGTTTGTGTACTTGCAGCACATTTTATCGCTCATAATGAGTAACAGCTAGAGATATTTGCCTGATCAATTCACTCCTAGTCCAGTAGGCAGAGGGGTTTTAGTTGTACCAATTCCCTTTTCAATGGACAGCCCCAATACTGGGAATAGTGATAGCAGACATTACTGGCATTACAAGAAGGGTGTGTACTGTAAGAGAGTGTGATGCAGCAGACATACAGTCAAATGTCAATCAAAAGTCCAGAGATTTCAGCACTTTAACACCTAATGCTGAACATGGTGTGTCTGATATGTTAGGGCAAATTAGTTTAATTGTCCATCAGATTGGTCAACAGTTAGCAGACAACATTATGTCCCATCTTAGTCCTTTTAGCTTGGACACTAACATGCCAAATAGACAACAACTTGACGATTCTAAGTCTAGTAGCCCTTCAGGCATGGTAAATCTGTCACAAAACCAAGTAATTCAGCACAGAAATGTCAAGGAACCACCTTCATTCAGAGGGGATAGTTCTGACACAATTGAAATTGAGGAATGGGAAGATCTGATGAGGACATTTGTTAAAAAGAGCAACATGAATGCTGATGAACATGTGGAGGAAATCCTTGTGGACCTGCGTGGTAAAGCAAAATATGTAGTCAAATTCTGAATCAGGAACTGTGATTCTGCCACCACTGTCTGTCCAAATTCGGTCTATAGTCTGTTGCGGCAACATTTCAGTTGTAATCATCAGGTGAGTCCTGCTTGCTGATTTTTACACTGCCTTGCCTGAGGAGGATGAGAATCTATACAACTGCTGGCTGAGACTCAACAAGGCAGTGGATATTGCTTCTGAATGTCTGCGAAAGTAAGGTAAAACCCTTGACAAGCCCAGTCTGGAAGTGGTCCACATGTTTATCAGACACTGCCCGAGTAAAGACTTATCCCTAACCTTCAGGTCCAAACCGATTGACAAGTAGTCAGCACATGAAGTACAGGCTGTACTTAACGACTATCAGTCTGATTTGACTTTCAAAACCACCTGTACAGTGCATCTAGCCAAAGTAAAAGGGTTTCAGTCAACAAGATTGATTTTAATACAGTTCCAGTGCCCGCTCCCACAGTGTGCGATCAACAACAGAAAAGTACAGGTTTCTCTGCTCTTGAAAAGGTCATTGACATGCTTGAAAAAGTCCTGCTGACCAAAACTAACAGACCTCAGTCTCATCTAAAACGCTAGCCTAATATGAGTCTCCCTAGGATCAAAGGTTTTGATGCTTTACCGTGTGTTATCTGCAAAGATGCTGCTCACTCTGCCTTAACACATTGTCGTGAGCACCGACTGTGTTTCCAGTGTCAGTCACCAGGTCACTCTAGACGTTTCTGCTCTACGTGTAGAAGACAATCACCTCAGCCTGATCAGGAAAACTAGCAGGTCTGTGCGTAAGGGAGGTTAGTACAGACCAGATTGATAACCCTCCCATCTCTGACCAAGGTTATAATCGTTAACGAAAACGAACGAAAAAACGAAAACTAGGAGGGAAAAAACATTGTCGTTAACTAAAATAAAAATAAAAACGAGGCATTACAAAAAAACGATAACTAACTAAAACTGTAATGTGTGTTCGGCAAAACTAACTAAAATAAAATAAAATAATAGAGTAAATGTCCTTAGTTTTCGTCTTTGTCAATGTCTTTCATTTTTAACGCTATTTAAAACACGCAGTGTATTCGTTCAGCTGCATTTCCTTTCCCTGCTCTCCCTCCGTCTATCTGTCACATGCACGCGCGCACACACACACACACACACACACACACAGCCCCTCCCCTCCGTGCACACCGCGTCTCCATGAAAACGAGGGTTCGACGTTGAAAGCAAGTTCGCGAAAGGTTGGTATCTCGTGAACACCTTTACACAATCACACATTAAAAAGTGGTGCAAAAATATTTTTAATTCTGAATAAATTATTGTCTATGTGTTAATGTCGACCCGAGAAGCGATTGCGCCTTCTTTAGAAAGTTAACTAGTCGCAAATTTGAGGTAAAATGCACTTTTTTGTCGATGTCAAATATATAAGCTGTGATTCAAATATTAAATAATGTTATGTCATTATTCAATACAGATGAGTAGCCGGTCCGACATTAATTTTATGGCCCGCGTCATGCAAAAGATGAATGCACTTTTTATTTTATTTTTAGTTCAAAAGGTTGTGCGAATGTTAGACAGTGTGCCTTATATGTAGCCTATATGTTTAATACCGCGGAGTCGGACGCTTTGGATAATCCGTGGGTCAATTAATAAAAAATAACATTTATCATCGTCATTGCGATGTGTGTGGAATGTTTAATGTAGCTTTATATAGCTACTTGATATCTCCGAAATGTAACCATTAACTTGATAAGCACAACAAATAGCGAAACAAGCGGTAAAGCTGTCAGTTTGTGTGTGCTAGGCAGAGCTCGTGCATTCAGAGCTGCGCACTTTCAATTGCGTAATTTAAATATCACACTTTAATTATTTATAGCTCATAACTTATAAAAAATAAAATAAAACAAGGTGTTACTATATGACAAATGATAGACAGCTATACAGCGCGCGAGGACTGAATTGAGCTCTCTTTCGCGTCTGAATGGACAAATACACCGCATTATGTATAAATGTCCGTTTTGGAGAGTATTCATGCAAACACAGTCAGTTATGTCTTTACAGAACATACAGTTGTGAGAATATCGGATGTGCATCAGTGCAATTGGATCTGCACTCGGTCTTAAAGTGACAGTGCGTAATAAACCTAATGCCGTCTGTGCACTTAATATCAATCAAACAACAAAATAAAAAGAGAAAAGAATTCACTGCTCTTTAATGAGAAATAGCCTGTATTTGCTCAATGATTTTCTCCATGTATTTTGAGTTTTTTAATACTCTTGAGTATTATTTTTGTTTTAATACATTTTTAATCTACTTTTTTGTTCCAGATTTTTTTAATTTGTATTTTCATATTCAGTATTACTTTAAATCGGACAAAGACTAGCAATACTTACCTTGCAAGGAGGTTTTTAATACTCTGTTTGGGTATGAACTTTTTTTGTGCTTAATTTTAATAATTAATATTGCTAGAAAACTGTTAATCCACTTTTTTGTTCCAGATTTTGTTTCACGTTCAGTATTAGCCTACTTTAAATAGGACAAAGACTAGCAAGACTTACCTAGCAAGATAGGCAATACACAATATTTCTTACTTATTTAGAAATGCAGTTTATGTCGTCTTTAGTCTATTTGCTATTTAGTTTTTTTTCCTGGCACACGTCACTTACACATTTTGCACTTTACTGCGGAGTCTTGTGCAGACTGTTTACATATTTGTGCCCATATGTACATTTTATGTACTGGTTTTATTGTTGAATAGATATTTCTAAAATTGTATGATGTTTTCGTTGAGTTATTATTACACAATTCTTTTTCTGACCTTTTTGAATCTTGCCCCTGACAAATAACCCAAAATCCAAAAAAGACTAAACTAACATTAAAACTAATAAAAACTAAACTAAAACTAAGCATTTTCAAAAAATAAAAAATAAACTAAACTAGCAAACCCACTTTAAAAACTAATTAAAACTAAACTGAATTTGAAAACAAAAATTCAAAACGAAATAAAAATAAAAACTAATGAAAAATGCAAAACTATAATAACCTTGTCTCTGACACACAAGATTATGAATTTGTATATGAGCAGTACAAACCCAGTGTCTCTCCTAATAAAACTGCTGTCTTTCAAGTAATACAGCGAGTCCCCAGAGCGTATTCATTATTTTTCACAACTGTATCTGTAGAAAATGAGGTGTGGTCATGTGGTGGTCTTCGAGTCACACCAATGTCTGTGTTTACAGATGTAAAATGATAATACCTGTGCTGATTGTTCCAGGACAGACAGATGAGATGATCTTGGATGATGGGCAGTAATGCCATCAAAAGCATGCTGACTCTCCTGAAGAATACAGATGACTACTGGAAATTGAGCTCACTTCCAAGCGGTAATGGAGAGAACGAGAGTTTAGAGTTAATTTCTTTGCTGTCCAACACACAGAGATGGAGAGGTGATCTCGCACCTGAAAAAGTAGGTACTGTTAAGGTCAAACACTGTGTGATTCTTCAGCCTCATAGTGAGCATCTTGTTTGGGGCAAGCTTCCTTTCAATGGCGCAATGTCTGTGGGAGGTACAGTGCTTGTGGAACCCACCCAATCCAAATGTAGGCCTAAACAGATCACGGTAGGCTGAGTCATTACACCTTTATGGGGCGACGAATGGGTACCTGTGAAAGTAATAAATCCTATGAATAATGTGTTGACACTAAGAAGAAATGCAAAGATCGCAGACGTTTCTCCATGCATCACAGTGGAAGATCTTCCAGAGAGTGACCATATTAAGTCTCAAGTTCAACACTTTCAACATGAGGAAGCTTCTCGGGAATATGAGGATGAGATGGTGCATATATTGAGTTACTTGGGTTTGAAAGACCTGGATCTGACAGCGTGTCCTCAGCATGGAAAATTGAATTACTTAATCTCATTGAGAAATATGAGTCCATATATTCAAGGGACAGGATGTACTGTGGTGAAGTCAAAGATTTTGTACCTCGGATCCGCCTAGTGGATGACAAGCCTTTTCGTCTCCTCTACCGTCGTGTACCTCAAAGTCATTATGAGAAGCTGAGAGTAGCGCTGGATGAGATGGAAGTGACGGGTATTATCAGAAAATCAAATAGTGAGTATGCTTCCCCTCTTGTCCTGGTGTGAAAAAAGAACGTTGATCTGAGGATCTGTACCAACTTTCGATGGTTGAACGCCAGGACGCCATGGTTGAACGCCATGGTTGAACGCCAGGACCGTGAAAGACGCCCATCCTCTGCTACACCAGTCAGGCTGCCACACTTAGCTGCTCTTGGGGGGAATGCTTTCTTCTCCACTATGGACCTTACTTCAGGTTTCTATAATGTTTCGTTACACAAGGGCAATAAGAAATATACTTCTTTCTTGTAGCCATTGGACTGCATGAATATAACAGGGCCTCTGCAATAGTCCAGCTACATTCATGCGCTTGATGATGTCAATCTTTGGCAACAAGAACTTCACAAGTTTACTGTGCTATCTGGATGATCTCATGGTCTTTTGCTCACTGGCCTAAACACTATCAGAATCACTGACTTGCACTTTAATATATTTTTTCCATGAATTAGTATTAAATAATTCCCAATTGTCCATTCTATTAATTTCATAGCTTTTCTCTTGGTTGCGCTGCTTCCAGTAGTGTATATTATTGTTAGAGCTTTTATCCAAATATATTTCTGCCATCATGTGTTGCCATGGCCAAAGAAATCTGCCTTGAGGCCTTCAGAATCAATAGTGCGGGCGCCTGTAGCTTAAAATGAATAGCAATGAAACTGTTGCTTTAACCAATCAGATAATCAGTCAAATTTAATCATGCCAATCAGATTTTGCTTTGACTGCACCTGAGCCATCTAGCAGATGGTCAGACCGCATACTATAACTGGCCAGAGCTAGCTAACGGCATCTGTAGTGAACTGTTATGTATGTCAGGTCTGATTTTGAAGGCAAAAGTCCTGCTGATCTCGTTGATTTCGTTCAAAACTCTGTGTGAGAGTATGGGTCAGCTGAACAGATAGTCATGTGTTGCGGTGACTGTCCCTGTGTCCACTGCTTGTGTCGAGCAGACACTCTCAGCCCTAAAGCGAAGTAAAACTTAAGCCAGAAATACGATGGGACAGACTCGACTTTCAGCATTAGCCTCGATAGAAAAGACTTATTGTTGGAACTGAAACACACAGATAACCTGTACAACAGAGTAATTCAATTATTTGAAAGGAAAGAAACTAGTATGGATTTTGTGTAAAAAAAAAAAAAAATCATTAGTTTTGGTGAGTATAATGCTTTTTTTGCCCCCGTTTTTTCCGTGGTGAATATGATTTCCTTCTTAATTTTTCTTGTAAATGTATGATCGAATGTTTTCTTCAAACATTCATATTGTAACCCTTGAGCGACAAGACAGGAGAGGCCATTTCTGAACTTATAATCGGAATGCAAAAACAACACTAACGTACAAGCCGAACTCACTCGCTCGTTTCTCTCTACCTTCTCTCTACCTTTTCCGAACTCACCGATTTAATCCAATAACTGCCGGTGCAAAATAAAAACAGCAACTTTACAACAATTATAGAGAGTCTGTGTGCTGCTGCACTATTAAAAGTTATTAATTCAGGTAGGACACCACTGACGGCCTAGGTGTGAAAACTCACGGCCCACCACTGATAGATATATATATATATATATATATATATATATATAGGCGGTTTGGAGAAAACCGTGATGGCAAGAGGGTATACAGAGCGGGCGAGGAGGATTTAGTCTCCTCACCCCCCTCAGGAACCTGACGATCAGATTGTGCTTTCCAGCGACTTACCCTCAACTGCATCGTGATGTGCGGCGGTAGCGGCAACATACACTTTAAGGGTGGAGGGAGAAAGCCTTCGCTCCAACCCATCTTGCATGAAGGAAAGCACGGCTCTGATCGAGCAAGTTCGGGGGTTCTCCTTGTGAGAAGAACACCAGTCAACAAACAGGTTCCACTTCAAAGCATAGAGGCGCTTCATTGAGGGGGCTCTAGCGGAAGTGATGGTGTCAACTACCACTGGGGGTAGGTCATCTAGAACCTCTGTGTCCCGTCCAGGGACCAGACATGGAGTTTCCAGAGGTCTGGACGTGGGTACCATAGGGTGCCCCGTCTCTGAGAGAGCAGGTCCTCTCTCAGAGGAATGGGCCAGGGAGGGTCTGTCGCGAGGAGAAATAGTTCCGGGAACCAGTCCGGTTGGACCAATACGGCGCAAATAACAAGACCTGCTCCTGGTCCTCCCTGACCTTTGTGCAAGAAGGCTCACTGGGGGAAACGCATACTTGCGTAGGCCCGGGGGCCAGCTGTGTGCCAGGGCATCTGTGCCAGGGGTCTCCTCCGTCAGGGAATAGAACAACTGGCAGTGAGACGTGTCCGGGGCGGCAAACAGATCTACCTGTGTGGTCCCGAAGCGCCTGAAAATCAGCTGGACCACCTGGGGATGGAGTCGCCATTCTCCCGATAGCACCCGCTGCCGTGAGAGCTCGTCGGCTGAATGGTTGAGCAGGCCCGGAACATAAATGGCACGAAGCGACCTCAGATGCTTCTGACTCAAAGGAGGAGATGTTAGTTGTGAGATGTTAGTTGTTAGATGTTAGATGTTAGTTGTGACATGCGGCGGGAGCATTGACCACCCTGATGGTTGATGCAATGTAATGTAATGATGTTGGTGTAATCGGGGTACACACTCAAAGAGAAACGCCCACCGAGACCGACACTTACAGAAACACACTCACACACAAGCAATGCTGTGAAAACAGCAGTTGTGAGCTGTAATGCCCGCGGCCACCGCTGATCGCGCCTTCACGCCAGCACTGGAAACAAAGTCTCAACGTTGCAGCAGTCTGCAGAACTCAAAAACAGAAGCTCGGCTCCGAAGCGAAAGACAGTGAGTTCGTGCGCCCGCTTCCTGTTTATACCAGTGCTGCGGGGCGGGGCTCATGAAGCTTTTCACACACGCCAACGTTCATTGGCTCGTTCTGTAGACACTCAAAGTTGATAGGGCTCCCTGAAGTGATCCCGATTACGTCGTCACGTCGACGTTGCGTCGAACGTGAGCGACTGAAGGGGAACCACTTTTTTTGGTCCACCGGATCCAGGCCGGATCCAGGCCGTATCCAGACGTGATGAAGGACCTGTGCCTGGACAAGACGACAACTCAGTCCTGAAGTGTCAACTAGTCTCTCACCTTCGAAGGCCTCCTTCCCTTCCCTTTACCTCTGTACAGATAGAACATTGCCAAAATGATTTGGAGTGAGTCCATGGCTTGTCAGTGTATTGATTTACCATCAGGCAGTGAGAGTTGATTTGATGATCATACTTTTTTGTTTTTCTTTTTTGATTTGACATTATGCCTGTTCTGAAAATCTGGTGCTGCTAGACCACCTTGAGCTTTATTTATTTATTGTTGTGACAAAAATTCTGTTAAACATCAAGTAAGAGACACTCAGAGTCAAATTAATAAAAAAGAAAAGTATTTATTCTTGCAAGAATAGGTTCAGTCTAGTACACAGAAGTTACGCTGTGCAAGAGAGTGACACACCACAGGAAATTATGAGACAGCCTTTATACTCTTTTCAAGGTTCCTCCTCACCCGCTGTACCTTTCACCCACCCAGATAAGGTCCTTAATGCTGTTCAGTTTCTACTTAAAGACACAAACTGGTACTGAAATAAGCTGGCCAAAACTGACCGTCCCTAAGGTCAGAGGTCCTGTCCCATATGTTCCTGAAACGTCACGCACAAGCACGTACACACATATATTTTTATACATTGAATAGGTTCTCTCTCTTATGATACCTGTTTGGGATCAATGGCTATTAAAATTTCCGCTACAATTCCCCCCTTTTTATCATTCAGATTACCCAATCATAATAATAAAAATAATAGAAAAAATTTTAAGTCATGTCATCACACTTAATCTCTTCATCTCTTGTTATAGTATAACTGATCACTCTCTTAAACATTTGTGAAATAACATTTGGAAAAGTAAAAAGCTTAGGCTGTTTTTGTGGGGATAGTCCCTTAATTATTAGCAAGCAAGTAAAGATTTTATCTGAAGCAGGGCTGAATGAATAAGCACTGTTATTGCACTACCGGCCCGACGGGAGCACCCCGAAGTCTGAGGCCCCCAGATGCGGTTCAGTCTTCATCCTCAGTGAGGCGCCGGGCACCCCCCGTCCCACTAACCCACTATTTGTCCGATTGACCACTAGAGTGGCCGGATCCACCCCATCCCCCCCCCCACCCCCCCCCCGTCCCACGAACCCACTATTTGTCCGATTGCCCACTAGATTGGCCAAATGTCTTTGACCCCCCCCCCCGACCTATAAGTTCCACGAACCCACTATTTGTCCGATTGCCCACTAGATTGGCCAAATGTCTTTGACCCCCTTCCCGACCTTTAAGCCACGCCCCCGTCCCACGAACCCACTATTTGTCCAATAACCCACTATAGTGGCCAAATGTCCCGTTGACCCCCCCCACTCCCAGGCCACGCCCCCGTCCCACGAACCCACTATTTGTCCAGTAACCCACGATATTGTGCAAACGTCCCGTTGACACCCCCCCCCCCCCCCCCACTCCCAGGCCACGCCCCGTCCCACGAACCCACTATTTGTCCAATAACCCACTATATTGTGCAAACCTCCCGTTGACCCCCCCAAGGCCACGCCCCCATCCCACGAACCCACAATTTGTCCAATAAACCACTATATTTTTTCAATGTTTTCCGCCGTTCATTCAATATGCTGCAATCGGACACAATCCCACCTGCAATCTATTGTACGGGGATTCAGGCAGTTTTTTTGATAGACATTTTAATTAAAGTTCCTGTCTTGATAAAAGCTATTTTACTGCACTCAGCAGGCCGCACATAGTCCGTAGCACCAAATGCCATCCCAAAATTCCACTGTCCACGAAACCACTATTTCGTACAATGGAATAAATGCTACGTGGGATCGTCCCACGAAGCCACTTTTTGTCCAATAACCCACTATATTTGAAAAATGATTTCCCGCCGTTCGTTCAATAAGCTGCAATTGGACACAATCCCACCTGCAATCTATTGAATGGGGACTCAGACAGTTTCTTTGATAGACATTTTAATTAAAGTTACTGTCGTGATACAAACTATTTCACTGCACTCAGTAGGCCGCCCAGAGTCCGTAGTACCAAGTTTTGTCGCAAAATTCCACTGTCCGAGAACCCACTACTACCCATACTACTACCCATTGTACCTTTTGTACAATGGAATAAATGCTACGTGGGATTGGACAGTTTCTGTGATAGTCATTATAATTAAAGTTCCAAATCATGATAGAAACTATTTTACTGCACTCAGCAGGCCACCCAGATTACGTAGAACCAAGTTTCATTGAAAAAATCCACTGTCCACGAACCCACTATTTTGTACAATTGAATAAATGCTGCGTGGGATGTCCATAGCTCAGCTCTGGAAGGATCTAGAGCCTCCATTTTTGCACTCAGGTCTAAGTCTCATCGCCCTCTATCAGAATCCAAAGTTTCGAGAAGATCGGAGAAACTTAATTTCTTGCACCAAAAAAAGCGTCAGGCACCCTGTCGTTTTTTTGGGGAGAGATTTGACATCACAAATCACGGGAAAGCAAAAACACAAAAATGTCCCAGATCCAACCTATTTAGTGGCCGCCAAATAGTGGTTTCGCGGACACTGCCCAGGGGCCCCGAAATCGCTCACTCTGTTGCGTCGGGGCCCCCCGATCGACGTACCGAAAGGGCCTAGGGCCTGAAAAAGTATTTTTTATCATTTTTGATCCATCTCTCTGTCTGCCATTGACCTCACTTAGAAACAGGCCCGTTTTCAGCCAGACACTCAGACTTTAAACGCTTGGCAATCGGCTAGGGCCCTCAAACTCAGGGGCCCGACTCAAGGGCACTAGACGACGGAACTCGGCGAATTTCGGGGTCCTACGACCTTCCGTCTCCTTACAGACGCGGGTTCTGTTGGTTTGACCTTTTTGACCCCTGTAACGTGTTTCTCACCCTTTTTCGACCTTTCGACCCCTGAACAAGTTCGTAGGTCCACCAAACTTATCCGCCCGCACCAGGGGGACGTGGCGAGACGGAAAATGGCGCCCCCTAGTCGATCGGCCATTTCGAAACGGTGTCCACGAAACCACTATGGAAAATTCCATTCATTTAATGGGCGAGTGGGATTTTTATAGAAATGTCCCAGGGGCCCCCAATTCAGCACGGTGAACACTGGTCCCGCCCCGAGCGACATACCGAAAGCACCGGGCTCTTGATCGAAGCCAAAACATTTTCAGCCTCTAACACTAATCTCTGTCTCATGGCGGACGCCCGATCCCTTTTTTGACCTTTCGACCCCCGAACGAGGTCGTAGGCCCACCAAACTTATCCGCCCGCACCAGGGGGCCGTGGCGAAATGGAAAATGGCGGCCCCTAGCCGATCGGCCATTTCTAAGCGGTGTCCACGAAACCAGTATGGAAAACCCATTCATTTAATGGGCGAGTGGGATTTTTATAGAAAGGTCCCAGGGGCCCCAGAATTCGGCGAGCTGACCCCTGCGCCCTCCACGAGCGACATACCGTAAGCGCCAGGCTCTTGAGCGAATGCAAAACTTTTTCAGCCTCTAACCCTAATCTCTGTGTCATGTCTCTTTGACTCATATACCCTAAGAGCCTTTTGAGTGATTTTTGGGTTTAAGAGGGGCACTTCTTTCAGGAGGGCCCTAGATTTTCACGCTTCGGAGCCGTGCATCGGGGGCCCCTGGAGAGTCAGAATCTCAAATCTCGAGGTGCCACGACCCTCCGTCTACGTACGGGGGCCGTCCCACGGGCCATTTAACGGCGTAGCTGTTTGGCGGAAGAGCGTCCCTTTTTCGACCTTTCGACCCCTGAACGATGTCGCGGGTCCACCAAACTTTTCCGCCCGCACCAGGGGGGCGTGGCGAGACGGAAATGGTGCCCCCTAGTCGATCGGCCCTTCATTTAATGGGCGAGTGGCTAATTTCTTTCATAGAAAGAAAGAAAAAGAAAAGAAAACATACACTTTAACACATGTCACATTAGCTCCCGCTACTTGTATCATCATATTTTGTTCATCCAATTGAACAGACTCCCAGCTTTAACCAGTCTCTGTAGAGCTGGAAACACACATTATAATGCATGGTAAACATAACAAGATTGACAATCCTATCGCTGAAATTGGTAGTACAGATTGCAACCAGTACCCCCAACCCCCAAAGATTAACCATATCTTATCCATTTACCATCAATACACGCCCATTTCCATATATCCCCTCCATTTTCCTAACCATATTTTCCTAACTTTTAATTCAATCAGCCAATGGTTTTACTTAGTAAGCTCTATTTAACACCATATTTTAAAAAATCTAACCAGAAAAGGTTTTGTATTTTTTTTTATCCATTCTTTTAACCAATGTAGTTGTTCAAAATTAACTCTAATATTTCCATTACGGACCGTCTTTTAGCTTACTACCATACAGATTTTCCCATGATCGGCCAGATTTGCTTTCTGACCCTTAATGGAAAGCCTATTCATCAAGTTTCTTCAATAATAATCCCTATAATTTACCTGAAATATTTTCTAATGAATCCTTAACCAATCAAATCATTGGATCTAAACCCTATTTTGATTCAATCATATAAAATCATCAAAATCATCACAAAAACAGATTATTTTGCTAAACTCAAACCATTAGTTGGTGCATCTTCCTCCAGGTGTGTTGGTCATCTTGTTCGTCCCATGGACACCCCGTCTTCACCAGGGTGACTCTTTACGAGCCGTTGCAATGGTCTTTCCCTCGTAGGTGAGGGAGGCTGTTACTAGCACGACCCTTTGATCCCCCACTTGAGGCCTGTCGGCGTAGTCTAAGGTGGGAGGCTTTGGACCCAGGTGTCCCACTCTCCAACCATTTTCTGATCATTACCAGATTTTCTCCTTAGATCACGACGCACCCCCACTAGAGTGAACCATCTCCTGCTTTGACCTGTGAATGAAGACCTTAAAGGGTAACTAAACCCTAAACCAAATTTTTTTAGTTAATGATCTGTAAGAATGGGGCTTTATTAGTACTGTTCATTGATTTTAGTAACTTTTTTGACATTTGTGTATAAAGTGTTTTAATTCTACAATATATGGTGTAAAAACGTCTGAGTGCTGCCCTCTTCAGGTTGAACGGTGGCTACTGCAGTTGAATTTTCATATTGGATGTTTGGGGTGGTTCTCGACGTAAGGGGTTGTTGGTGAGGTAGGCAAGTTCCATACAGACAGATGCATCTCAGGTGCACGTCCCCCTCCACTGGGCTCTGGCCACTTTTCCAGCATTTTTCAAATATTGCCAGTGGGTGGAGTCAGGCTCTGACCAGGGGTTTAGATACCCTTTAAGGTTTTGTTAGTGACCGCTGGTCTGGCCGGTCGTCCCTTTTGGTGTGATCTGTTTAATTTTCACCATTTGTTTATCTTGCTGATGATATGCATAAAGAATTTCCAAGTTTATTCTCAACACTTGACCAATTCAACTCTGTTTCTTCTCATTTTACAAATCATCTTATCACTAAATAATTTCTTGCTCACGTAATAGCACTCAGAGTCCTTTTCCCCTGAAAAAACATTCAACCCACTTTGCTCATGTCAACAACACAACATTTATACATTTGGAACAGAATCATTTCCGTTTCCTGCAATCAATCCTGACATTCTGTAAAAGGAAAATTTTCAGTTATGCGCTGCACAGGTGTGGCCCTGTTTATTTCTGCCACAATAATATCCCAGGCCAGGATAGTTAGTCAAATTCATCCATAGCCATTATTTTATTGGGGAGATTCTGCCCAGTATCAAAAGTCTGCATGCTCTGTAAAGAAAAACAAATCTCGAGGTTATTTTCAGATAGTAAGGCACACATAGTTTCCTTTGTCTACTGTGCTGCCGTGGCCTTCGCTGCCACATCTGCCCTTGCGTTTCCTGTTGAAACAGTCCTGCAAATACACTTACAGACAGCAATTTTGTTAGGGAGAAGAATGGCCAGGTGTTCATGGCCATTCAAGAACAGGCTTGCCAGGTTTTTACCCAGTCAAGCTCAGTGTCTTCCCAACATATATTGTCCCTTAGTAAACCATATTTTGGCCATATTTGTCAATTATTACCAAAATTGTTACCATTGCCCCTTTGATGCATGAATCAACTCGTGCATCAATCTAACATAATGGTGTTTGGATAAAGTTTGCCATCACCACTAACCCAAACGTTGTCCTAAAGCCAAATTTCCTCCAGACATATTTCTCTGCCTCTTGAAACAAAAATATTACTTATAGCCACAAACACATCTTCTTATCAGAGTATTTGGAGGGCAACTGCCCTCAGTCTTACAGTGTATCCCACTTTCAGGCCTGTTGTTTGGTCTCTTAAGCCAGTAATCTACAAACATTTTCAAAGTCATCAATTGTTTCTGTGTGGTCAGGTTGTGCTGCACAGACTTGGTCAATGTCAGTCAAACAACATTTTGTTTCACTCGGTGTGTGCATCCCTGCCCTCGTTATATCACGGGTGGGGACACACATCGTTTGTGTAGGCCTACACGTTGTTTGGGAGTGCAGCAGGCGCTGGCAGCTCTCGAGGGGGATGCTTGCGAGGATTGTGAAAAACTTCCAATCCGTGTGCTGCGCTCCCGCCTGTCCATAAAAAAAAAAAAAAAAAAAATAGGAGGAGGGGGGTCAGGCTCGCGAGCCCCGTGGTGCGGGACCCGCGTCTGCTGAGGCGGCGTGGCAACGTTCTTCATGGGGCTCGCAAATGGGTCTGTTGCAATATAGAATCTATAGTGGCTCGATTCTCACGTTTGCCGAGGCAGCGCGTTGATTACTCAACTCAGCGCGTTGGCTCCTGAGGGTGCTGGCTGTGTTCATTGAGAAATATCTCGACGCGTATATCCGTGCGCTTTCGGATGTTTCAGCCTCGCACCTGTTGACTTTCTTCTTGGGTTGGAAGCCAAATATATTGTGAATGACTCGAATCTCGCATTGCCGAGGCAGCGTGTGGATTACGAGACCGTATAGCCTAACACAAAACAGTATTGTCTGGTAATTATGGCTGCATTTAATTTTAAGATATTAAAATTATGAAATATTTCTGACTTTTGAATATCGGAAGTTAGATAATTCAGCCTACCATTCAGACTGTGTTTCACTTATACAGTGTTTATGGCTACATTTATTTCTGAGGAATTAAAATGATAAGCAGCAAACGCAGGCTTGCGGCCATGCAGTGTTCCTTCTGCACATCAAAAATCATTTTTCGATTCTTCCCTGCCGGTCCTCCGCTTCAGGGTATCGAAAACGAGACAAAAATAACAGGGCTTCCCCCCCCCCCCCGTGGAGGGACGAGCGAGAATTGCTCTTCCGCAGAGCCCTCAGAAAATCGATGTTTGTATCCAGCATCAAGTGCGCTTCGGGACACATCGGTTTTCAGCGAATGCGCGCTGCGGTGTCCGCCCCAATGGCTTGCAGCCAGGCAGTGCTCATGTTCGCCCATCGTAAACGGTTTTCGATTATTCCCTGCCGGTCCTCCGCTTCAGGGTGTCGAGAACGAAACCGAAAGAGCCTCCCCTCAGGGGAGCCTTCAGGAAGTCGATGTCTGTATCCCGCCGTTAAGTGCGCTTCGGGACACATCGGTTTCCAGCGAACGCACGCTGCTCTGTCTGCCCCACAGGCTTGCGGCCAGGCAGCAATCACGTCCGCCCATCGAGAATCGTTTTCAGTCAAAGAAAACGGAGATTTCCGGAGATCCGCTACAGGGGGTCGAGAACGAATCCCCATTGGTACCCGAAGTCAGGCTCGAGAGCCTGGTTCCTTTGGTAAAATATTTCGATGCATGGAAAAATCTCACGAATATTTCGCCTTGGGCCCTGCGCACCATACAAAAGGGGTACAGGCTGCAGTTCGGTTTACGCCCAGCAAGGTTCAACGGGGTGGTCTGGACTGCAGTCGACCCAGTGCAGGGTCGGGTATTGGAACAGGAAGTAAACTCCCTGCTGGTAAAGGAGGCTATAAAACATATTCCTCCACCGGACAGGGAGTCCGGGTTTTACAGCCGCTACTTTATAGTTCCCAAAAAGGATGGGGGGTTGCGTCCAAAAATAGATCTCAGACACTTGAATCGTTCTCTGAGGAGATTCAGGTTCAAGATGCTCACTATTCCCATCATCGTGAGTCAAATTCAATCTGAGGATTGGTTTGTCACAATAGATATAAAGGACGCATACTTCAACATATCCATCCTTCCATCTCACAGGAAGTTCCTGAGGTTCGCTTTCGGGGGCGAAGCGTATCAATATCGGTTCTTCCGTTCGGCCTAGCTCTCTCCCCACGCACATTTACCAAATGTATGGAAGCAGCTCTAGCACCGCTGAGGCTCCAGGGGCATCAGGGTACTCAATTATATCGACGACTGTATGATTCTGGCCCAGTCACAAGAACTGGCGGTTCGGCATCCAGATGTCGTCCTCGCCCACATTCAAAGCCTGGGGTTGAGACTCAACACGAAAATGTGTGTGTTGACACCAGCCCAGAGAACCACGTTCCTGGGAGTGGTGTGGGACTCGGTCACTCTGCGGGCACGATTGTCTCCTGCACGAATTGAGTCCATTCTGGCCACAGTATCCAGGATAAGCTAGGCCAAGCCATTACTGTGAAACATTTTCAAATAGTGTTGGGGCTCATGGCAGCAGCGTTAGCATTATTCCATTTGGCCTGCTGCACATGAGGGCCCTCCAGTGGTGGTTGAAAACCAAGCGGTTCTCCCCGAGCGGGGAACCCGTTCCGCATGATCAGGGTTACGCGCAGATGCCTTCGTTTCCTATCTATGGGGAAAAAAAGCTTGGTTTCTGTCCCAAGGTCCAGTGTTGGGAGCGTCATGTCGCCGGAAAACCGTTTCGACAGACGCCTCCCTCATGGGCTGGGGCTCGGTCATGGACGGCCGCTTTTCGACAGGCCTGTGGCAGGACCATCACTTCTCCTGGCACATAAACTTCCTGGAGATGTCGGCGGTGTTCAGAGCTCTGAGGAGTTTCCTGCCGGACCTCAAAGGTCAGCATGTCCTTGTGAGGTCCGACAATATGTCGGTGGTGGCCTATATTAACCATCAGGGGGGTCTGAGGTCTCGCCCTATATGCAGACTGGCGCATCAGATCCTCCTGTGGTCCCAGGGGAAACTGTTATCTCTAAGAGCAACGTATATCCCAGGGAGTCAAAATCAGGGAGCAGACATCCTGTTGAGACAGGGGCTGACGCCCAGGGAATGGAGACTCCACCCCGAGGTGGTGGAGTCAATATCTCAGAGGTTCGGCTCAGTGGAAGTGGACTTATTCACGTCTCGAGAGACGATACACTGTCCACTGTGGTTTTCCCTCAATCACCCAGCCCCGCTGGGGTTGGATGCCATGGTGCAGACGTGGCCGAGGCTGCGTCTGTATGCATTTCCCCCTATTGCTCTGCTCCCGGGAGTTCTAGAGAGGGTCCGTCGCGACGGGATCAGTCTACTGCTGGTAGCCCCGTTGTGGCCGGCCCGAGTTTGGTTCTCAGACATTGTATTGCTCCTAACCGGCCCTCCGTGGGAGATTCCCCTCAGGAGGGACCTGCTGTCACAGGTAGAGGGCTCAATGTTTCACCTTCGGCCCAAGTTATGGAAACTGTGGGTCTGGCCCCTGAGGGGGCACAGCACCTAGAGGCCGGCCTATCAGCTGGAGTAGTGGAGACCATACTCAGCTCCAAAGCTCCCTCCACGAGGAAATTGTACGGCTTAAAGTGGAATGTCTTTACCAACTGGTGTAGAGATCCAGTTAACTGCACCGTGGCTTCAGTTCTGGAGTTCCTCCAAGATCGTTTTTCAGCTGGTCTTACCCCGTCCACACTCAAAGTGTACGTGGCTGCCATTAAGGCTTTCCAAGCTCCTCTGGGTGATGGACCTCTTGGGAGACAGAAGTTTGTCGTACGTTTCCTCCGTGGGGCCTGGAGGATGAGACCTGCGGCTCGTTCCAGGGTTCCCACATGGGACCTAGCAGTGGTTCTCGAAGGGCTGGCCGAGGCCCCCTTCGAACCATTGGAGTCGGCTGTGGCCAAGAACCTTTCCCTGAAGGTGGTTTTTCTGTTGGCCATTACTTCTCTGAGGAGGGTAGGAGATCTCCAGGCGCTCTCTTTATCTAACGGGTGCCTGGAGTTTGCTCCAGGCGACATTAAAGCCATCCTACATCCCAGGCCGGGCTATTTGCCTAAGGTGCCATCCAATTTGGCACGTCCTACGGTTCTGCAGACCTTTCATCCTCCACCTCACGTGACGGCGCATGAGGAGAGATTTCATCTGCTCTGTCCTGTCAGAGCTCTAAAAGTCTATATTCAGAGGTCCTCTTCATGGCGGAAGTCGGACCAGTTGCTGGTGTGTTTCGGGTCGCCCAAGAAGGGTCTTCCTGCCTCCAAACAGACCCTCAGCAACCAGATTGTCCATGCTATTTCTTTGGCCTACCAGGTGCGCAGTTTGCCTTCACCTTTGGCTTTGAGGGCTCATTCAACCAGAGGCATGGCGTCCTCTAGAGCCCTTCTCGCGGGGGCCCCGATCCAGGAAGTCTGCGATGCAGCTGGATGGGCCACCCCTCATACCTTTATTAGGTTCTATAGCCTGGACATTACGTCAACACCTGGCACTCTCGTGCTCTCGTCCTATGTGTGCCTGTGAGCAGCTTCACACTAGGACAGGCAGGGCGCGTTGTGGCATAGTGGGTACTCGTTCCCCCAAAGTCTCATTCGACGCAGTCCGAGTTCCCTCGAAAGGGAACGTCCTCGGGTTACGACTGTAACCCTTGTTCCCTGAGAAAGGGAACGAGGACTGCGTCCCTTCGCCATGCCTTCCCCTGCCTGGGAGCGCTTGCTTCATCACAGAAGCTGACATCTCATGTGTGCCGGTGTCCTTTATAGCTTCCGCTTGTATGCCGTCACACATTACGTCATGACGCAACACCAATCAGAGATTGGCTTAGTTTCATTCATACTTCAGAGGCGCTACGCTGAGGGGCGTTCCCCCAAAGTGTCATTTGACGCAGTCCTCGTTCCCATTCTCAGGGAACAAGGGTTACAGTCGTAACCTGAGGACGTTTTCTACTATATTTCTTCCATCTTTCCCTACATGCCAGTTCCTTCATTATCTAACCAGTACATGATTGTTTGCTAATAATCCCCACACACATATCTCACACACCAACCTTTTTGTTTTTCACTTCCCTCTTCCATCAAGTCTTCCATCAAGTCTCTCACTTACAGTTCCCTCTATTTCACACAGACAGCCTTATAGCTGCTTGCTACTTCAATCCTTATCTTGTAAATTTAAGTTATCTAGACATCTAATGTCATCCATCCATTTACTGGATGAATAAGTAAAAACTTTATTTCTCCTGGCAGTTCGACTTTTTGTATCTGCCTATTCACACATGTTGAACGCAGCCATAACCGTTTTGTTTCTCACTGCCCTGTTCAACTGATTCCCACACTACTTTTAATCTCGTAGCGCTCAATGTTCCCTCCCTGGGAAAATCATAGTTTTTTGATTAACACTTCAGTACCCTGCATGCATTTTCCCCGTAATTCTTTCAGCATTTGACAGAAAACCGGTATATCAAATTTGGCATGCTTGTTTTGAGATTTCCCCATACTGGCTGTTTTCTTTTCTCCTTGGATTTTTGTTCGACGCCTGTCTAATAATCTGTCAGACGTCTCCGACAGATCCGATTTTTAACCTAAAATCGGCCAGGGGTCGTTAATTATGGTTCGCCCAAAATCAGTATTTCAGTTAGCCTTAATTAACCTTTGGTGTGGCAAAATCTCTTGACCTGTTCGTAGGTCTCAATTTTCCACTTTTGGTGTGGCAAAACCTCTTGACCTGTTTTAAAGGTCTCAATTTCCCACTTTTGGGAGAGCTCAATCCTCGGTCAAAACTTCTTGACTCAGCCTCAGTTTAGAAAATCTCTTGACCTGTTTAAGGGTCTCAATTTCTTGGTCGAGGACCTCTTGCCCAGGTTATGCCTTAAATCTCTTGATCTCGCACCATAGAAAACAGTCTCAGCCAGCATAGTTTACTCACTCTTATACCAAAAGGAAAATATTTTAGCCCAAAAGAAAATATTTACGAGAGATGTTTTGGGTTGCCACGGGTTCGCTTTCATTCAATTCCAGTGGAGTTTCTTCTGCCCCTGATAGCGGTCGGCCCCTCTCTCTAAAGCTTACGAGGTAGAGCTGGAACTGCTCAGTCCAGGATGATCAATCACCGTCCGCTCTCAGGTCCAGAAGGCACTTCCAAGGAATCCCGCTGTTCTGACACCAAATTATTGTGGCAAAAATTCTGTTAAACATCATCACTGCGTAAGAGACACTCAGAGTCAAATTAATAAAAAAAGAAAAGTTTTTATTCTTGCAAGAATAGGTTCAGACTAGTACACAGAAGTTACGCTGTGCAAGAGAGTGACACACCACAGGAAGATATGAGACAGCCTTTATACTCTTTTCAAGGTTCCTCCTCACCCGCTGTACCTTTCACCTACCTAGATAAGGTCCTTAATGCTGTTCAGTTTCTACTTAAAGACACAAACTGGTGCTGAAATAAGCTGGCCAAAACTGACCGTCCCTAAGGTAAGAGGTCCTGTCCCATATGTTCCTGAAACTTCACGCACAAGCACGTACACACATATATTTTTATACATTGAATAGGTTCTCTCTCTTATGATACCTGTTTGGGATCAATGACTATTAAAATTTCCACTGCATTATTTATCTGTAGTGTTTGTAAACTTATTTTAGAAACTTATAAAATTCGCTTTGAGTTAGATCATCTTCTATTGTTTTTAATAGTTGAATAAAACTAAGGTTAAATAAGTTGGAGTGGTTCTGGGATATATTTATTCCTAATGTAATATTATTTATTGTGAATGGTGTTTCCATTCTAGTGTCATGTGACTTCATATTCAATGGTGAGATTGTTGATTTGATCCAGTTTAAGGAATAGTCTGATATGGTAGAATTATTTCTGTAAGTGATTTTTTGGGATTTTGTATGAAGAGTAATATGTCATCAGCGTATTGAGAAATTGTATGATTGGTGTTATCATCATTCTGTTTTACTGCAGCAGCTAGAGGCTCTATAAATAGAGTGAAGAGTAATGGCTATCCTTGACTCGTCCCTCGCTGAAGCTGGAATGGGGATGTTATGATGCCATTTGCTATGACAGATTGATAGTTTTGGTTCTGTTTTCCCTGTGCATATATTTTGACCCAGTTTCCCAGTGTGTCTGATTAGTTATCCCGCTCCCCAGTCGTCGTGTTAATGAACTCATTAGTCCCTGTGTATTTAAGCCATGTGTTCTGATCAGTTCCTTGTCCTGTCTCCTAATCCCACCGGTCACAATAGTGACCATAAAAAATGTTCATTTCTAAGGCTATAAAAAAAATATAATTTTTGAAATATGTGCAGTGTCACATGTTTACTGTAAACAGTCACATGACCAGAGCTGTTTACTTCCTGTTTGCGCCAAGAGAAGATGATGGCAGCAAGAAAGCTCCCAAAGAAAAGATTAGTAAATTATGTTAACATAAAGATAGGACATAGAGTTTTTGGTACACATCATGTTTAAGGTGTAACTTTCATGTTTAAGGTGTAACCTAACTTTCTACCTAATTTTACACACAGACACACACGCAGAAACACACACACACACACAAAGACTAGCTAGCTAACTAATTATACCTAACTTTCCACACACGCACGCACACACGCAAATACAGGTAGGCACACTCACGCACACCACACACCACACGCACACCACACACCCCACACACACGCACACCACACACCCCACACAGCTCTTGCCATACTTGTTATAACGTGACGTTAAAATACCAAGTGTCACGCTACTATCATGTTATTCTTTAATAAACCATGAAAGAAAACTGATAGCACATTGAGTCAAACTGACAGATAAGCTTTATTTGTAGGGCAGCCTTATGATTTGGTTTCAGCCTTTTTGAATGGAAGTTCCCCAAACCGGAAGTGAAAGCCATAATTCAAAACACAGTAAGCTCATCAGGAATAAGTTGCTTGTTTGTTTACATAGGTTCATAATGTTGAATAATCATCTGGTATTGTTTGATGAAACCTGTTTGATCTGGATCGATGAGAGACGAAATTACTGATTCAAAACGTGTGGTCAGAGCTTTAGTAATTATTTTTAAATCAGTATTAACAAAGGATAATTAGTCCTCAGAGCATATATTGCCCTCTTTTTAGTACATTGTCTGTGTTTGTGTGTCATGCACACTTTGCATTTCTTTTCTCTTGTTTGGATTATGTTGTGGTTTTCAATCTTTCTGAAAAATAACTTCGAAGAGATCTTTGATGCCAGAAATAATTAGGCTTTATTTTCGAATGCCGTTCCGTTCAATAGAACGACACTCTAACGCTCTGGCCCTGCGGCCCACTGGCCCTCTGGCCTTCCAGTGCGCTCCCGAGTATATTTTGGTTCAGAGTTATATACATACATCTTCTTCCAAAGAAGGTAACACACCCTATAGATAGTTTTGGGTAAAGGTCTTTTACCATGTGACTTCTCAGAATAGAATTTTCTGCAGCAAACAACATTCCATTCAAGGTCTTTCACATACACAGAGGAAATCCAAAGTCACAGACAGAAGAAATATTGTGTCCAAATATATAGCAAAATTACTTGTTTTCTAAATAATAAAATCTTCTACAATCACTGCTTGTTGGTTTAAACGCTTTTGTTTTGTTTAATAAAGACTGCTGTACTTTAGACCTGCTTTGCCTCACTTCAAAAACACTTGAGACAAAAGTTATTAATTTTAATGTAAAAAAAAAAAATCAACAGCATACTGTAAATGTCAGGATTATGTTTAGTTCAGACGAGACCACTTTGGCAAGTTTACTTGAGTTTATTGAACACAATTTATCTTTGGCGGTATGGTTCCTTATGGGGGTTCTTGCTCCATAATTAATGACATACGTAGCTTTAGCATTAACCCCCTATGGAACCATCGGCTTGGCAATACACAGATGATTAAGACAGTTAGTAATGTCTTTAGCTGTGGTTTAAATGTATCAGTGAAGTCCGGGACGTCTATGCTGTAGCTTGCTATGAGGGAGGGTGTGATGATTTCCGTGACTCTAGGACTTGGAAGCCTTGGTGATCTGAAACAAAGAAGACAATAGCCAAAAGGTGCACAGAAAAATGCTTGATACTTAGTGGTCAGGGTGGGGGGAAGGTATGCGAGCAGTTTAAGCATATATCCCAGGCGGAAGTGCCGTGTATATATATCCTTCCGGTCTAATAGGAGAACGGTATGGTTGGAGCGATTTGACAGCTGACCACGTCAGCTGATAGCAGCCTATGCCTACGTGGCCTGTCTGAACTAACGCTGTGCTCAATTTTGTCTTAGTTTTTGATTTCCATATCTGCCTGCCCACCTTTTTGTGTTTTGAGGCCATCAAAATGTGTTGTTGTGTAAATGAAAGACCAAAACGCATAAAAAGTTTAACATTTTTAGTTGAAACGTTGTCTTGTAAAAAGTTCACTATAGTCCTCAATTCTCAAAGTTCTTTTTTGTTGTCTACGTTTTTTGGTTGTATGTGGCAAGCAGGATGAGGCTGAGAGCTGCACTAGCTTCGAGTCTCATGGAAGGAGATCTGGATGAATAAAAGGAGGAGTGACGACAATGCAATATGAGAGGGGACCAGGCCTGGGACATTTACGTTATGTTGTTTTTATGTGTGTGAGGTAGACATCCGTGAGGGGCTGCCGCTTTACTGTCAATTTGTGTTGTTTTTTTATTTATGTTTTTATCAAAGTGTTTAAACGTTCACCGGTTCATGCCTTCTTCTTCCCTAAACAAGTAACCGAATTCAACATCGCCTTGGAGCCTGAGCCTAATAGAGAGTCTAACCAAGTTTTCGAGCTGTCAAAAACGTCAAGGACAGCATCCTTGTGGAGTTTTATGGTATGGAATGGAGCTCTCACCCCCTCGGCTCTACCTTGGACCCAGTGCCGGCGGCAATGCCCCCCCAAATGTCTTTTATGCCCCCCCCTAATTGAATTATGATATAATTTACAAAATAATATCAGTTTAATTTAAATCACATTTCAGTGAGAAATAATAAAAATATATATCTACAAACTGCTCATTAGCTGAAATTATAATAAAGCCGACCTAAAACCACAGTGTGGCGCTGTGAGAAAACCCACCTGCCGCCCCCCCGAATCACTTGCACGTTAATACATGAATGAAATGACTTTCAGTTGGCGCGAGATTCCTGACTGCATTCAAAACAAAGCAAACAGATGAAAACTGATAAACTTTTTTGATAAAGGTAACTACATTATGCTTTTTTAATAGTAGGCTACTGTAAACGCTTATGTTAGAGCAAAGCAGAATAAAGATGTGTAGCTTTTTTTCTCTCTTCCGCCAGTGAGATAGCAGTTAAACTACTATCCTGTCAGTGAGAGACTGTGTGCATGTTCGTTAGCTTTGTTTATAATAAAGCTGTGGTCAGAGTCGGTCTTGCAATTTTTTTGTATAGGCCTATTAAACCCTTATTTAATCAAATTTCTTAAGAGTTGCACGTCTTGCAACAATGTGTAATGGTTTATGTGTTTATTGTACGGGTTGCATCACTTCATGGTAATAGCTAACAGAAAAGGCAGTAGCAATAATAAATATAGGATATCTGATATCCGATAAAAAGTCCCCATACCTAGTGCCCACCCATTGAAAATAAATGCCCCCCTGCTGAGCGCAGTCTGAAGCCGGCTCTGCTTGGACCTTCGTACTTGGGGCTTCACCTGGCTCCCTCGTCCCTCTGACTCCACCAGGCTCCCTCCTCGCTCCGGCTTCACCAGGCTCCCTCATCCCTCCGACTCCATCTGGCTCCCTTGTCCCTCCGACTTCACCAGGCTCCCTCGCCCCCTCGGCTCCACCTGCGACCTTCGTCTTTGCAGTTTCACCAGGCTCCCTTGTCCCTCCAACTCCACCTGGCTTCCTCGCCCTCTCGGCTCCACCATGGACCTTTGTCTTTGCGGCTTCACCAGGCTCCCTCATTCCTCCGACTCCACCTGGCTCCATCGCCCCCTCAGCTCCACCTGGCTCCCTTGTTCCTCCATCTCCACCTGGCTCCCTCGCCTACTCGGCTCCACCTGGCATCCTTGTCCTTCCGACTCCACCTGGCTCCCTCGTCCCTCCGACTCCACCTGGCTCCCTCGCCCCCTCGGCTCCACTTGGCTCCCTTGTCCTTACGACTCCACCTGGCTCCCTCATCCCTCCGACTCCACCTAGCTCCCTTGCCCCCTCGGCTACACCTAGCTCACCCGGCTCCACCTCGGACCTTTGTCTTTGCGGCTTCACTAGGCTCCCTCGTTCCTCCGAATCCACCTGGCTCCCTCGCCCCCTCAGCTCCACCTGGCTCCCTCGTTCCTCCATCTCCACCTGGCTCCCTCGCCTACTCGGCTCCACCTGGCACCCTTGTCCTTCCGACTCCACCTGGCTCCCTCGGCCCCCTCGGCTCCACTTGGCTCCCTTGTCCTTCCAACTCCACCTGTCTCCCTCATTCCTCAGACACCACCTGGCTCCCTCGCCCCCTCGGCTACACCTGGCTCCCCCGGCTCCACCTTCGTCTTTGCGGCTTCACCAGGCTCCCTCGTTCCTCCATCTCCACCTGGCTCCCTCGGCTCCACCTGGCTCCCTCGTCACTCCGACTCCAACCTGACTACCTCATCCCTCCGACTCCACCTGGCTCCCTCGTCCCCTCAGCTACACCTGGCTCCCTTGTCCTTCCGACTCCACCTGGCTCCCTCAGCCCTCCGGCTTTGCCTTGGTCAGTCGTTACTCTTCCTATCCCATGGACTTTCGGAACTTTGACTGAGCTACGTTAGGGACCTGGGATGTAATTTACAACCCAGCTCCTAATTCATTTTTTAAAGTTAGACATCAAATTTCTAAGTATTCCTTAATCAATTCATTATAAACATAAACTACAAAAAAAAAAGTTATTTTAACCCTTAAATGCATGAATGTTTTGCCAATATGTTTGAGTAAGTTGGTATATAAAAAGTCCCTCTGTAATCAATAATTGTATTCCTTAAAACTCATCTTTGATCACCAAAATTATATATTTACGTTTTTTCCTCTTTTTTTTTCTTCAAGTCTTAAAATAACTTGAATGTAACTCTACACCCTTGCCTCATTTAGTATACGTTTCTATAAATATGCAAATGAGCCCCACCTCCACTCACTCACACCAGCTCAGAGATCCACTCGTTGACGATCACACGTTGACTTGATTGGTTACAAGGTATCAGCGATTTCAAACCGCGTTTTTGAGACTGTCTTTGGTTCACTGCAGTTTTAAAGAGAAAATACTCAGCAATGGTGTTGACTTGTGAATTTACGCATGGTTTGTCTTAAAGCATATTAAAAACACCACACAGACATATAAACAACATTAAAAACTTATTTTTCAACAAAGGGGGATTTTAACATGTGATCATTTTGTGATATGAATCTGTCAGATATCAAGATATGAACTGTGATATTCAGATATGCACTGTAAATAGTCACCAAAATGTCATCCTGTAAACATGAAATATGTGAAAAAGGTTTGCCAACCATACCTGCTTTTTTATTATTATGTAAATTTGACTTTTAACATTGTACATTTTCAAACTATCATAGAATTCTCAAATGTATCCTGCTCTTTTTGAAATGTTTATGTTTAGTCCTTTTAAATATATTTTCACCTGGTTTAAGAACATTAATGGAAATATGAAATTCCATTATAAGCAGTCATTAAAAGTTCAAAGGCTGCAGAACATTACAACCACAGAGAGAAATAATTTAATTTGCGGTCTCATTAACTTTGTTTTATGTACCCAGACAGAAAATATACTGGAATAAAAATTCCCACCCACACAATGTTCAAAACTCACGGGCATTATGGCTGAACATTGTTTCATAAATTCAAAACAACAAAGTGAATCAAATAATTACCAATGAATGATGAATCAGGATCATTTTATTAGAAAAAAAATTCATTATTTCAAAACAAAGTATGTTCACGCTAATTTCTCTTAACACTGCTTTTCAAAAGACTCCTCGATAATGAGGTTGTGCACAAAGAGAGGATTAATTTTCACATATGGACTCCAAAATTTACTTTGCTTGTGCTATTCGAAATTTTCAGTTTTAAAAAAAAAACATTAATAGGAAGACACTCAGGACAAAAGTAGTTATTATTTGTGCCTTGATCTGTTGTTTTCATTACTACATAGCAGGCAAAGCCAAAACACTGAACAGTTTATCAAATTGAAATATAAATCTGTCATTCTCTAAGACATTTCCACTCTTTTAAATCCATTGAGAGACATAAACAGGAGGAAAGGAGGAGAGAAACAGATGGGAAAAGCAAAAGACGCAATTATTAAGACAGAGATGGACAGAAAAAAGATATTAACATAATTACAGGCAAAAGATAAAGACAGAAAGAGAGCACCATTGGAGATGCAAATCTTCAGTAAAATGTCAGCTATGTACCAGAGAAGATGTCTGTCTGTCTGTCTGTCTGTCTGTCTTTCTGCGTTTAGTCTAATTAGTATATTTGCTTTGTTTTCCAGTAAAAACATCTAAATATCCTTAAAAAATATATAAATGTACTTGACACCTGGGTTATCCCTTGTGAAATAGAAGTTCACTTTAGCAAACTATTAAATAGGGGTACTTACTATGGAAATAATATACTTCAAAAGAATATACTTAAGTGTGAACTGAAAGTAATGTTTTTTGGACACTTAATTGCATGTTATTGATAATTAAATGAAAATGCATTATAGTTTAAATTTATATTCAGTGCAGTTAGTTTGTCCCTCTTCTGTAGCACATTGTGTAGTTAGGCAGCTGTAGTGCCCTCGAGAGCCACTGGAGGGCACTCTGCCATTCTGTTATGTTTTCCCCATATACTCATTATGTTATTATGTTCAGCTGTGTTTCATTATTGGTTATTGAGTTCCTGATTTAAACCTGTGTTTCTCCTCTGTCCTTTGCGAAGTCTTGTTACATGGTAAGCGTGCATTTCTGAGCGTTATTCCCTGTTCTGTTTCTCCGTGTTTCCCTGGACTTTCGACCTTTGCCTGTATCCTGGACTGTTTGCGAACCTGTGCTGCCTACCTCGACCTATGCCTGTTAACACCAGGAGTTATTGGATTCCCCTTGTTTATTTGTGTGCCTGGTTCATTTCTGCTTATGTTCCAGTTCTAATAAAGTTCTGCACATGGATCCGACCGCCTCTGTCCGTACGTTACAGAAGACTTCGCCTAACGAGGATCCAGCAGACTTTCAGCATATATCCACCGTGGTCAAGACTCAAGCTTCCCTGCTAGCCTCTCATCATTTACAGCTGACGAGACTAACCTCTCTCCTTGAGGAACTAGCAAGCTCCATACTATCGTTGTCTCCGCAGAGCTCAAGCACAGCCGCTAATCAAGCCCAAGCTCCCGCTGCACCTGTTCCACCGCAACCCAGTGTGAGTACTGCATCTAACTATCCCAGTCTGTCGTTTCCTGAAAAGTTTGATTGCTCACCTGTGGCGTGTGAAGGATTCCTTCAGCAGTGCAGCTTATATATGAATCTTCAGCCCCAGTTTTACACCTCGGATGACGACCGCGTTTCCTTTATCTGCTCACTGCTCACTGGAAAGGCTCTGGAGTGGGCAGGCATATTCTGGGAACCAGGTCTTATGTCATTCCCTTCTTATGACGTGTTTATCGCCCCATTCAGAGTGGCTTTTGAACTCCCCGCAGGGACAAGAGCAGTTCCTTAGAATCCTCCTTTCCTGCGGGGAGTTCAAAAGCCAGTCTGGAGGAGTTCTGGGAGGTTCGTATGCAGCGGATTTCTCTCACTCATTCCGCATGCCGCTAAAGCCTCATCTCGCCAAACTGTTTGATCCTCCCTTGAGGACCGTCAGAGGAGCTTTTAAGCATATCGTTCCTGCCAAACCCACTCATCGTGTCGGACCCCTCGAGTCCGTATTCCGTACTAGCCCTGTTAAACGTGCTATTCAAGAGACAGCGTTGGTTTCGCTGGCCGAACTGGAGTTTGAGCGCGTGTCAGCCGACTCGAAAGAGTCAAGTGCCGAGTCAAGTGAGTCAAGTACCGAGTCAAGTGCTGAGTCAAGTGAGTCAAGTACCGAGTCATGTGCCGAGTCAAGTGAGTCAAGTGTGTCTAGAGCCGAATCAAGTGAGTCAAGTACCGAGTCAAGTGCCGAGTCAAGTGTGTCAAGAGCCGAATTAAGTGAGTCAAGTGAGTCAAGTGTGTCAAGAGCCGAGTCAAGTGAGTCAAGTGCCGAGTCAAGTGTGACAAGAGCCGAATCAAGTGAGTCAAGTACCGAGTCAAGTGAGTCAAGTGCCGAGTCAAGTGCCGAGTCAAGTGCCGAGTCAAGTGTCGAGTCAAGTGCCGAGTCAAGCCTAGTGACGTGCCGTCGCAGAAGGAGGACTCGTTTGCCTCGCCAGGCTCCGGAGGGCGTTCCCAGACTCCTCGCCCCGCCTCTGCACCTCGCCCTGCCGGCCCCGCCTCTGCGCCTCGCCCTGCCAGCCCTCTCAAGCTTCGGGAGCCTTTTTCAGTGGCGGTTTCCACCCCGGAGGCTTTAGCTTTGAATTTCCCCAAGAACTTTTTTTTGGGGGGGGATGGCAGTAGGGACCCTAAGAGGGCCATGGAGGTGGCATCTACGTGGACATTTGCACTACCACCTACACCTGAGAGGGTCATGGAGGTGACGCCTACATGGACCTTTGCACGACCACCTTTGCCTGAGCTTTCCATGTCACTGGTCCTGTCCATCCCTTTGCTCCCTACGTCTTGGTCCCCGGTTAAGTGTACTCTGCCCTGGTCCTGTGTTATGTGTGCTCCGTTCTGTTCTCCTGTCTCTTATGCTCAAGCCTGTCTTACTGCCAAGCATGCTCCGCCCTGGCTATTTGCGGAGCGTGTCTCCCCGTGGTCTCCTGCCTGGCTCTGGTCTCCAGGCCCCCCGCCTCTCCACAGGCCTGGCCCTCCATCCCAGCCCCCGTTGACCTCCCCCCGCAGCTCTTAGGAGCGTTTGGAAGCCGGTCCTTAGAGGGGGAGTTATGTGACGTTACACACATAGGTAGCCTACATCTTTACATCTAATTTCATAATTCTGTTGGTTAAAGTGCACTGCCAAATGCACCGACAAGCAGTTATAGTAAATTCATTCTGATGTAATTTAGATTGAAATTTGTATGTCATGTATTTAAATATATTTGTAATTACACATTTGTAATGATGAAGGTGCAGTTTAGTACATTTACATTATATAAACTTAAAATGTTATATCAAATTGCACACTACAGTTAAATTTATAATCATGTACTTTGCATGTGCTTTGTATGTTAGTCAACATCAATATAAATGTGAAAACATGACAAAAGATTATTGATTTTACACTGAAGACAACGATTTAAAATGTACTTTAAAATCCAACCTTTTTGACATTATTACAAACTTTTTTTTAAAGTGTGTAAAGAAACTCAGTCAGTCATGAAAGTGCTTTTTTAGTACACTTGAGTGGCCTTTTATTTTATTCATATTATTATGCCTGCAAGTACAGATTGTAAAAATATACTTTTAAGATTTGAAGTACACTACAAGTGCACATTCAATACAATTAAGTGCACTTCTTTTTAACAAGGGATATCTTAGCAATTGAAAGGTAAAGTTTTTTTCTGGAAAAAAAGGCCATAATACTGTTTTAATTATTTAATTTTTTTTTAAAAATGTTTGCAGTGCAGTTTTTTTCCTTCAAGCGCCAGTATGTTCAAACTGTATTCATTGTTTATTTTCCCCTTCCTGTTATAGAAGTCTTGCAGTGTATCTGCACAATGTCTGCTGTGTATGTGACTGTTTATTTGCCATTTTTCTCTGATATGTAAAGACACTTGTCTGCATCAGAATGACTTGTCTGTGCTAACGTATCTGCGCGTACGGTGGGAGTGTGCGAGCGTCACACCATGCCGTTCTCCTGTCGTGGTTTGTGTGTGGCGGTGGTCTGGGGACTGTGCAGAGAGGGTGCTAGTGTGCACAGAAAGCCAGCCAGCAGTGTCAGACCTAGACCGCCCCACGCGCTGAACATGGACCAGCCGTACCCATGACTGATGTCCTCCGGCAGGCCGTACAGGTAGCGCGGGTACCGTGAGAGCTCGAAATTAATACCAGCCACACATGTGCACAAGGAAATGATGCAGCAGGTGCCTGTGATGCACAAACAAAACAACACAGTGAGTTTATAACAACAACGTGAGCAGAAAACAGACAAAAGGATTGTTTAACGCTCAAAATTGTGCATATTATTTTCAGTTAACTCTTTCCCCCCATTAGCAAGAATTTCCATCATTTATGATAAAACACTTCACCGCCATTGACAAGTTATTCCTGCAATAAATTTTTTCACTGTGGGGGGCGCTGTTACGAATCTTCTGAAATAGTACAGAAATTCAGGATTCAAAAACAAGAGAAGAAAAAAATCAGTAAACCAGGGCTGAATCCGAAATCGCCCCCTTAAACCTCATTCACTATTCCCTATGTTTGTCCACTAATACTGTTCACTTGAAGGAGTGAATGAAAACGAGTGAGTGAATTTGGACAGCCATTGAGCGTACATCGGTTGTACACTCATTATTGGAGTGCATTGTGGGATTGAATAAGTGCACTCAATAGCCCCTTTCACACAGTGCGTTGATCCCGGGAAATTGCCGGGAAATTGCCAGAACACCTTCTGTGTGAACGCAAACATGAACCGGGATGGATGCCGGGATCGGTGCCGGGTTGGGGACCTAGTAACATTGCCATGTTCAGTCCCGGAACGCCCGCTGTGTGAACAAAAGCCGTAATCAATGCCGTGTCGTAGTGACGGTGCTGAAGCCGGGATCGTTCGTCAGCGTCAAACTAGCGTAATGCGCTAGTTTATGATCGAATCAGAGAAAACATGCACAAGCGTGGTTTCTCGAGAGAGAAATCGCAGCTCATAAGCAAACTATAGACGCTGATGAGACATTACATGTCACATCGATGTCACGTGTCTTTACGGGATTTTTACGGGTTGTGTGTGAACGCACTCTCTGATTCCGGAAAATCACTGGCAGTGTGAATGAACCAAAGTCAAACGAACCCGGGTCAAATCCCAGGTCGCTTTATCAGTGTATTTTCCGGAATCTCTGTGTGAAAGGGCTAATAACGTCCACTATTGTTTCGGACACCACTACAAATGGCTGTCCCCTCAAATAACGAAGTTGAACGCACTTGAAAATGGCGGCAAAGATTTCCCAGAGGGGAAGTGCTTAGGAAGTTGAAAAGTGGAGTTAAACGCAGCTCAGAAGAAGTGGATAGAAGGAGGAGACTGTCACGGGTGGTTGCAGGATGGCAGACGAAGATGCAGAATAAAGTTAAAATACGAAGTTTAAGGAGGATAATACAAATAATAATCAGACAGGCAGGGCAGCACACGCTGAATGTAATGTAGACCGAACACTGAAGGAGTGTGAGGGAAGAACTTACATGACACCGTCTCCGTGTTAACAATAAAAACGCAAATCTCTGTAGACGATGACGTCCTGCACATGCGCATTACACATGCGTATTACGTGTTCAGGCTACAGTGCTTCATCGCCATCTAATGGCCTGCCAGCAGAATACAGCGTTTTTAGTCGTTTCCACGGATCTGTGTAAATGGGGATCATTTTGACAATGTCTGTACGCGGAAAACTCAAAGAAAAAACTTCTCCATTTTAAGCATATCACTGTCATATAAACGTAGACTTCAGACAGAAGTATTCAAACAGATAACCTGACATGCACCGGAACAGAATTAACTAATAACAGTAACCATAGAAATAAAGGAGTGGCGGGAAAATCCAACAAAGGAACACATGATGTGAATGAAAACAAACTAAAAGTCAAGACAAGCTGATCATAACTGTGACAGAGACGAATGGAGGGATGCTGAAAAACATCAGCTACTTATATATAGGCCTACTCTCGTGCTGAAAAGATAATTTGTTCCTTCCGAACTTTGTTAATAAAACACCATTTGAAATAAAAGTTAGAACATTTTATTTTTGTTTGTTTGTATGTTTGTTTCAATGCAGAGGTTCTGTTCTTTCTTCTGATACATTCACTATTTACATATTCATACAACAAAATACTCTGGAAGCCATGAAACTTTTGTGAATATAATCAGAATTAAAGCTGCAAGCAGCATTTAGCGGTGTTAAAGCAGTTAAGGCATTTAAGATTTTTAACCACACAAGCATCAAAAGACATTAAGTTTTATGTAGCAAGCATTTAACCACTGACATCATAGATGGAATAGACCATGTTTTAGCATGATTTACCATGTTCCAGTATGATTTACCATGAATCTAGCATGATTTACCACAGTTTACCATGATATACCAAGTTTCAGTATGATTCACCATGATTTACCCTGTTCTAGCATGGTTTACCACAATTGAACACATTCCAGTATGATTTAATATGATTCTAGCATGATTTACCAGTTTACCACGATTTACCATGTTATAGGATGATTTATCATGATATACCACATTCTAGAATGATTTACCAGGATTGTAGCGTGATTTACCATGATTCTTCACATTTCTAGCATTATTTGCCATGATACACCATGTAATAGTATTATTTACTATGATTTACCATGTTTCTATCGTGATTTACCATGATTTTCCACATTGCTAGCATTGATGTGAAGTGTCAATAGCAATGAAGTGATACACTTTGATAAAAAAAAACGATTGTCTTATAATAGTTAACATGGAAAAACAGGTTTGCTTTAGTGCAGAATAGTGGTGAAAATCAGGTCTGTCAAAATGAAAGTTTTGACACACACACACACACACACACACACACACACACACACACACACACACACACACACACAATGTTGTTGTTGTTGTTGTTGTTTTCAATGCTATTGGGATGTGTCATTATGAAAATATACATTAATGGTCTATAAGCATTTCACATATTTCGTTGTGAAGCTAGATGAGGACGGGACCTTTCAAACAAGCTATCCCACAAGAATCTAGGTGGTCTAGGTAGGGAGTTGCAGCCGTTCCAAGCCGGAGGTCTCATGGATTTATATATATATATATATATATATATATATATATATATATATATATATATATATGCAATAGAGTTTTAAACATATATTAATGCAAATACTTTTCTTCTTTCATATGTGCAAAAAATTGAAATGATACCACAGAGAACATTCTTCAATATGCAAACAATTGAACTTGAATAAATTAATTGATTGTTAATGTTACTTATTTTCATATGCATTGTTTTAAAAAAAACATTGTATTATTCTGGCATTAAAATACAGTTTTGTTTTCTATGACTTGGTTGGATTCCATGTATTTTTAATGGAACATTTTTCATATTAACTCTAATAAAAATGCTTAAACACATTTTGTTATAGCTATAGATATTTGAAGTAAATGGTAGGTAAAAAAAAATGCATATTACAGGTTTCCCATTTAAAACACAATTTTTAGTTTTCATTTTAATCATATAATTTTAATGAAAAAAATGTCTCAAATTTTCATGTTTACTCAATAATGCATGCTGCAAAACACACACACACACACACACACACACACACACACACACACACACACACACACACACACATAATGCAAACACACACACACACACACACACACACACACAGTTTTGGGATGTTATTGTGCAAATCCAATTTAATTTAATATAGTTGATAAAATCTAATTTAGTTTAGTTGAATATTTAGGTAATATAGTTTAATAATATTAAACTATATTACCAGTCCATAATAATAATAATAAAAAATAGCTTTAAGAAGTAAAATGGCCAGCAGAGGGCAGTAGAAGACCACTTATTGGCTCACTTTCATTTTAAACTAGTTGGTTTCACCATTATTCTGAATCTGCACTAAAGTAAACCAGTTTTTTCATGTTAACTCCATAATGCATGCTTACACACACACACATACACACACATACACACACACACACACACACACACACACACACACACACACACACACACACACACACACACACACACACACACACACAGTGTGGGATATGTTATTTTTTAAATCTCTTTAAATGGTCTATAAGCATTTCACATATTTCTTTGTGATGTAATAATATACAACTAATAAAAAAAAATAGCTTTAAGCATTTGTTTGTAAGCCAATGCTGAAAGCTGATAAAAAGATTAAACATGTATAATCATGCTGCTCCCTCTAGTGGACAACAGTGGTATTACAGCCTATATAGAGTTGAAATCAATGAATGGAAATTTGGTTTTTCACTTATATCTCGGGAACGAGAAAGTGGAAAAATCTGAAATTCAGAACTTAGATAGTGTCTGAGGAGCCCTGTTGAACGAGATAATCTAGGTGTTGGTGGCTGATCGGGGCTGGGAGTTATGCCCGTTCAAAGGCATATCATTTGGAGCTTATATCTCGGGAATGCCCAGGCCAAATCGCACCAAACTCGAATCGGAGCTACGTGAGGACGAGCCCTTTCCAATGAGCTATCCCACAAGAATCTAGGTGGTCTAGGTCGGGAGTTACAACCGTTCAAATTCGGGGCTCTCTCGAATTAGCGATCCGCGGGGGGGCGCTCGACGAGGCCCGCGACGATAGTGTTCGATCAAGGCCCAATAGAGGACCTTACCATCCAAATTTGAGCGCGCAGGGAGTTCGCGTTTTCGAGTTATGTGTGAATTTGTACTGGGAGGGCATGGCCTAACGTTATACTTTTTTTTAAGCCTTCCTGTGACACAATTGTGAATAATACATGAATTTTAACAAAATGTGATAGTAAGTGTTAAAATAATGATTTTATAAAGTCTAAATATGAATTATATATAACAATAGTATGATGAAATGACAGCAGGGGGCAGAAAAATACCACTTATTTGCTGTTATAGTCATCAAAGCTGTTATAGCTGTTATAACCATCCAACTTACACCCTATTATAGCCATCCAAATGAAGAAGTTATACCTTTTCTGACAAGTATTGATCTAGAGAGTCCAGAGAATTGTACTGCACTGGTTTTAAACAGACAATTTAACATAGGGGTTTCAAAGCTTTTTAAAAGTTATAGCGCCACCTATGGTCCGATCTCCATTAAACTTTGCATGCTTCTTCACCATGTTATGACACATATGCGCATCAATTTTTGTGAAGTTCTGATTTTTTATTTATGATTTATAGGCTTTTGAGTGTATTTTGACACGCCCCTTTTCTAAATGACCCTGTTATAGTGAACCAAAGGGCAAAGTTCAACTTTTTTTTGATAATTATTGATCTAGAGAGCCCACAGAATTGTCCCAGGCTGGTCTAGTTCTGATCGGGTAAAAAACCTAGGACTAGTTCGCAAAAGTAGGTTTTAACATATTTGTGAATTTTTAATGAACGATTTGATTGACAGCAATGGCTATAGAGGCAGAGTTGTTCAGCATGAGGAGATCTATCAAATGATATGCATATTGTGGGGATGTGTGCAACACCATGTGATTACAGAGTCAACTAGTGGCCGATATCTTTCAAAACTCTTACAGACCTCTTGGGCCATGAGTCAAACATGCCCATCGAGTTTCGTTCTGATTGGCCTCCGTTAACCTCGTCTCACAAGTGCTCAAACTTCATTGGCCGATGGCGGCCATGTTTTTTGAGATACGCCAATGTCCTTATATACATACACGGGGCATATACATACCAAGACACTGCATACCGATTTTCAAGTCAATCGGACTAACGGTCAGGTGGTAAGAGCCCTTTTTATGTTTTTTTCACATTATAGCGCGACCTAGTGTTTGATCGTCGCAATTTTTTTACTGTGACCTCAGAATCAACTCATTCACAGGTGTACCGAGTTTGGTGAAGCTATATCATTAACTTCTTGAGTTATAGCCATTTTAGTAAAATAGGCTCTGCCCACAACGTTCATTTTGCGCCCCCTAGCGACTGTGAATCAAAATGTCAACTTTTTTTGACTCCAGAGTCAATTTCCAGAGACTCCAGAGAGCATTTTGGCACTGGTTTGGTTCCGATCGGGCAAAAAACCAGGGACTAGTTCGCAAAAGTAGTTTTTCAACAAAATTCAAAATGGCGGAAAAATTTGCATACTGGAAATGAAATCGGATATACGCGTTTTGTTCTTCATGAGTCCAGCTTTCCAATGATATAAGACACTTGAGTGTACGGCATACGGTTTAGGAGTTAAGTTCAAGTTCGTGCTTGAACACCTAAATATTGCAGGCTGGCAACTTAAAAATAAAAAGCTGGCGGGTAAAGAGTTAACTCACCACAATGGAAATGAAAAAGTCAAGCTGAGCACTTTGCATTGTGGAATACAATATTCTGTACATACAGAAACACTGCATACTGTGCACAGTGCACATACTACACTTCTACTAGGAGTAATATGCCATTCCAAACGTGCCATTTCTTCTTCTCTCAGTAATACGCTGCCACCTAGTGGCTGTCTGTAGTGTTACACAAGACCTGAGTGAGTCTCACCTCCCATCAGGAAGAGCAGTCCCGCTACATACTGCATCAGCTCGTTGTGCTTCCAGCAGCCCAGCAAGCCAACCATCCAGCCAAACAAAATGATGGATACAGCCATACCGATAAAACCTGCAGTCATCCGCTGCAAATCTGCAGGGAAAACAGAGAGATCAAGGATCCATTGTGAAAAAGAAGTACGCTTAATTGTATTGAATGTGAACGTTTACAGTAGGTTACTTCAAATCTTGTATAGAAGTGTATTTTCACTCATAGAACATTTAATATTTATACAATAAAATATCACTTAAGACCACTTTCATGCCATTTCTTACTAAACTTGAGGACACTTTTAGTGCAGTTTGTAATAATGTCAAATTATTAAATGTATCAATATATATATATATATAAAGTTTTACTTCAAAGTACATTTTAAATCATTATGGCTTTATAATTGTTTGTTGTACACTTATTATGATGTGTTGGCTTATATAATACAGCACATGTAAAGTGCAAGATTATAATCTGTACTGTGTTGAAAGTTGATATATATATATATATTTAAATGTATTCAAGGTAACACTTTATTTTAAAGACCCTACTCCTAACCCTAACCTTATAGTAAGTACATGTTGTTAATTATTTACATGTTGTTAATCAGGCCTTAAATGTATAATTACACTGTAGCAAGGAAACTTAAAGTAAAGTGGGTTAAACTTTATTTTAAGTTGTCCTTGTTACAGTGTAATTGTACATTTAAACCCTGGTAATGATAATGAACTTACTTGTACTTACTATAGGGTTAGAAATAGAATTAGGGTTTGGTTTAGGGTTAGTTGCATGCGATTATGCACAATGTATAGTAATTACTATAGAAACTACATGTAATATGTGTAAGAAGGACACTGTAAAATAAAGTGTTACCATAAAGTATAACCCAACTTTTATCATTGCAAATGTGTAATTTCAAATATATTTAAATACATGATGTTTTAATAGAAATTACATTAAAGTGTATTTTAGTTTAAAGGTGCCATGTGTAAGAATTGAGTGTCATAATACCAGTTTCGGCCATGGGTGGCGGTATGCGGGCAACACCAGCCAAACTGCAATACACGAATAACTCTCACGGCTTGTGGGCGTACTTGAACTAGGGCTGGACAATAATTCAATATCAATATATATCGCGATATTTTTTTTTCCGATAACGGTGATATGATTTTTAAACACATTTTCGATAATTCAATATACATAGCAGCATTTGTCACTGACTGACGTTAGGCGCGCAGCCGTCAGAAAGAGCAGAACAAAAGTGGCTACTTTTGTGATGACGTACACCACAGACACGCAGCCACTGCTCAGAGCAGCGGATCTCCAACGCGGCAAGTTTCAGCCACAGAATGAGCGCCCCTGACCGCAATGCAAATGTGACTGAACGAGCTTCCACAAGTGAGGAGAAAGCAGACGAAATAGTTGATAAGAGAGGAAAGACTAATTCAGTGGTATAAATTCAGTGGTGTTTCAGCGTGCTGCAAAATGTGCCGAAGTGTGACTGCCGAGTCCGACTAGCAGCGGGAACACATCAGACGAGGATCAGGAGATAGACTGTGCCGATGCGCGCGTCCGCGGCCAGGAACGTCGCATCCACACTCTAAAAATACCCCACCGAAAGTTCTAATGAGCAGGTATCGCTCCCTGTGAATATCCCGACGCGCGCACACACACGCACACGACGCGCAGAATCCAGTTCTCTTTCTTTAGCGCTTGAATAATAACACACACATTTATGCCAAAATGTCCGTTTTGTCAAATGTATCCTCACAAGAACAGTCTAAATGAGTTAAATAAAATCTTAAAGTCCCTGTAAAGTCAAAATGAAGTATGTGTTCTGAGTTTGTCATATCACAGAAAAATGTGTTATTAGACACCCAGCCAAATTTGAATGATAAAAAAAGCCGGCAAGTACATAAAATAAGCTATCAAAATCTTGAAAAAATGAGCAGTAGTCTCTGCTCTCAATCGCTGGGGGCGTGTTGGCTGGCTGCGCTGAAACCACGCCCACTCGCGGTAAAGCTGCCGTTGCCACACTCAACTGTCACCCGCTACAGCCGGAATGGATGCTCCTAGCAGCTTATTAGGTTAATTAACGTTATAACATAAGCACACAAACTTACACTCATTGGTGGGCACGCACTGCCGATGATGTCACCAGTTGTCGGCGCGACGGGAGGATGAAGGCCGAGGCGGGAGATAGTCGTTCGGCCCCATTTCACCAGTAACACAACAGCGGATTATCAGTGAATCCCAGTTGTCTCCGACGAAAGTTTATAAAACTATCCCGTGTAAAATGATCACTACAGAGGCGGGTTTTGGTGGTGATCCTCAGCTCTCCATCAAGGTGGCTCTTCACATAATTAATCCACCTCTTCTTGATGTGATCGTATTTAGGAAATTTAAATAAGGACACCGATCTGTTTTGTACGTGAACGCATCCAGGTAGTATGCATTTCCGTGACGAAGACATAGCTAACTAGCAAACTGTAGGCTGTAGTAACTAATAATACTGACAGTAACTCGCGATTGAGCGGTAAACTGATGCAAATGTGCTCTATTTATATTGTTAGGGGAGCGGCCAGCCTCAGGGGCTCCAGTGCGTCATCAGGTAGGGGCGTGTCCAGGAGCTCAGGGGCTCCAGTGCGTCATCAAGTACCCTTTTAGCCCCGCCCAAAAAATCTGTAAAATATCAATGGTTAAAAACTGTTTAACGGTCTAACTCCACAATTCAGTACTTCACAGTTCACAGTCTTTGTAATGTGTTTTAGCAATACATTTCTAACATTTATAATGTGTTCAGAATTTTTTTTTCAAATTGCCTTTACAGGGAAAGTTAAGAGTAGCCTAAACGAGAAAATTAAATGCGTAAGATCCTCTCATCAGCGACAGATCTTAAAGGGACAGCAGCCAATTCTGTCTTTTTTAGTTAAGTTAACCAAAGAACAAAGAGGAACAGAGCAAATTACTCACTGATCTTGTCTAAAGAACGTGTGTAGCTTTAATAAGGATTAATCTATATTTAATTTATAATTTATGCAGTTCAGACTATTTGATAACTTTATTCAATTTCTGTACATTTCAGTTTTATTTACACACAAAACATTAATGGTGAACATTTTTGGCTTTATAAAATGATTATCTCAAGTCTTGAAAAAAGTAAGACATATTTTGTTATACATAGCACATTTTGTAGCCTACTTTTATTTTTGGCAGAATTTATCATTATAATCAACTTAATTATTTCCTGGATTTTGTAACACCATAGTCCCTAAATTTATGTAAATGCATGAAATGGGATTTAAATCGGAAAAAAAATCCCTCATTTTGTGTACCAAATGTTGCACAAATGTTATGGAACGGAAATGTCATTTCAAACGGAATATTGCTACCCATATGCTTTCATAGTCTTGTAGCAGGTATTGAGAAGAGAATATTATTGTTATGATGGGTTATTTCATTGCTTCATGTAGTTTGTTATGGTGCAGTAGCGAAAGACTCCAGCAGATTTCATAGACTTGGCAAATTCATTTTCCAGAAGATTGTAGGAACAGACATCTGTTATGGGCGTTCTTGGCAGTTTTTCTGAGGCTTTTATATTGTTCATATCGATATCGGAATTATATCGTATCGACCGAAATTAAGAAATATATCGTGATATAAAATTTGGCCATATCGTCCAGCCCTAACTTGAACCTGATGTGTTTGATAGTTAGCTCTACCCAAAGATCCGATCCGGTTTTCACCTGTTATCTACCAGAGCCCGTCTCTACCAAGCTGATGATAAATGTAACATTAGCTAATTATATTATGTTTATTAAATTGCTTCCCTGAGGTAAATCTGACATATTTGTTCTCCAGCTATGTTATTGACCTCTGCACGCTCATTAAAAAAAATGATTGGTCGATATTATGTATGAGGAATACATTTTGGTAAGTTGTAGCCTACTGTATCTTTCAACTGTGTTCGTGTTTTTTTACTATTAGCAAGTAGAGATGGTCGGTTCACGTGCGCTAGGGATCTGTCAACATTTACAAGCGCCAAAACTGTATTTATTGTTTTAATTTCCGAATAAAATTGACAGAATCTGAGAGCTGAGATTGTTTTATATCATAACTAACCTGCTCTGTCTAGTCTGTCGGTATCCGTGTCCTCTTTGCTTTGTGATTTTTCTGTGCGTGACACAATTGATGTGTGGCGTGACTGAGAGCGTGTGAAAAGTGTCAATTGTGTGTGTCTCACGGTGAATTCATGAGAGTTGGCAGCTCTGAATGGCGCTAGCTTGGTCAACATCAGCGAATGCTGTCTGTCAAATTAAACAAATTCAAACTAACAATAAAAATGTAATATGAACAAAACGAATATGAACATATTCACTGGTTAAGGTGAAGGGGAGTAGCTTGAAGAGGTCATATTTAAAAATCACTTGACATCAACCAACGTTCCTCTGGAGTCAAAACATCCTCTATTAGGAGTTGGCTCGGCTTCGGCTATGGCTCTAGGGTCGTTGTGAAGGTAGGGGCGGAGCATAGAGACTATGCCGTGTTTGGCGGACATGACACAAGGCACCTTTAACATAACTGCTAGTCAGTACATTAAACAGTAGTATGCTTTAGCCATATTTCAAAGACAAAAGTGGGTCAAAAATGTATTTAATATAAATTGAAACTACAATAAATTTTTATTTAATTGCAATTAACATGCAATTAAGTGTCTGAAAACATTGTTCACACCTATGTATATTCTTTTAAAGTGCTTTATTTACATAATACATAGTCTTTATATAAATAAATAAATTCTAAAGTGTACTTTTTTTCAGTAGAATGTAGCATGATGACATTGCAACAAGCATATACATCCACAAAGCCATAAAAGTTGGGACATTTTGTAAAATGCAATAAATCTGTGATTTGTTAATTCTCTTACAAAGTAAAGATTTTAAAGTTTTCATTGAACAACCTAATTGTATTTTAACAAGTTTTGATTTTGATGGCTGCAACACACCCCAAAAAAGTTAGGACAGAGGCATGTTACCACTGTGTCACTTCACCTTTCCTGTTCGCAAGTGGAATTTTTGCCCAATTTTGCCTGATACAAGACCGCTGCTCGACAGTGTGTGGCCGTCACTGTCTGACTCTCCTTTTCCTGACGGGTCATCATACATGTCCAATAAGAGACAGATCTGGACTGCAGTAAAGCACATCCCTTCTATGGTGCAGAGTGTCTAGAAACCACTGTTTTAGCATGAGCAGAATGAGATCTGGCTTCCCAGGCTTCTGTCTTACTTCCCAGGAAAGATCTTGATGGCAGTTTATGTCTCTGTGACTCTATACGCCTCCACATCAGAAGTACCTTCACACATAAGCAAGTCATCCATGATGAACCCCATACCTGGACAGATGTTTGCATTTACATCGGCCGCTGGTGAAAGTCTGGATGGTCCATTTCGTCTTTGGGACTGAGAACTGTTTTTTTTTGCCAAAAACAACATATTTTCACTGTATTTCGGATCATCTGAGATGAGCTCGGGCCCAGAGAACTCGCCCTAACCTTCTCCTTGTGTAACAGAGATTCAAGTGAAATTTCTTGACGCAGCGGCAGACTATGTTCAGTAACAACGCTTTTCCAAAGTACTCCTGAGCACATGTGGCTGTATTTAACACAGTAGAATTTAGAAATGTGTTTATTGAACTGTTTGACAATTCTCTCATGATATTTAGCAGAAATTGGTGTCATGACCCATATTTGCTTGCAAAGACAGGTGCTCTTTTGTTGGCTGCAACACACTGCAAAAAAAAAAGTTTTGACAGAAGCAAAACAAAAGTGAAAAGCTGCTCTAAAGATGCTCTTTTTACACTCAGTCACGATACCATCACTTATTACCGATTCACCAACGTATAGTGAACTGTTTCAAAAGAGTTTAACTTAAATATTTTATAAACTTTTCACTTTTTTTTGCCTCTGTCCCCATGTTTTGCAGCCATCAAAATTTGTTAATATTTACAAAATACACTTAAGTGGGTTAGTGAAAATCTTTTATTTGTATTTTTGTCAGTTAAATAAAGGTTCGAGAGAATTAACAAATCACAGAATCTTTATTTTATTGCATTTTACAAAATGTCCCAACTTTTCTGTATTTGGGGCTGTATATGAGCAGAATTTAGCTGAATGCTTCATTTTTAAGGCCTTGTCTTTTATTTTAATTTTTTCAGTATTATATAACTAACTAAGAGGTTCCAATAAAGATGATAAGTGGTTCAAATACTTTTTACAAATTTGAACATCTGTCAGTTTATTACTGTGGTGCTGCTAAAGCTTTTGTATAAAGTGCCATATTAATAAATGTGACTTGAATAAAAAAACTTCAAACTACTTATATCTTCAGACTAAAAGAATTTTTTTTTTTAATTGATTTCAACTTTCTTACCAGGCTACATCAAAGTTGTAATCTAGTTTGTGTTACTGTAAAAACTAGTTTAGTGTATTTATTGTGGTATATATAGATTATTGTTTAAATACATCATATATACATATATAAGAGGGTGATCAAGATGGTTCATAGATCAATGCTTGTGAGACTGAAACCTACAGACTTTCAGACTCAAACCTTGCAGTAAATATGACTTGATCTGACTTACGGAGAGCGTGCCATTCGTCTTGTCTGATAGTCTTGGTGATGTTCACTGGAAGATTTCGTGGGATATTCGCTGAGGAATAGTAATACTTCATCGGCGTGCAGCGTTGAAGCAAACCTGCAGAAATTCACAGAAACTGCAGTTATAATAGTGAGGATCACGTTAACACAGATGAGTGCACTTGTGTTTGAATACTGGAACAGTCACAAGTAGTAAGACATTTGTGTGTAAGGAACTTAACTTTGGTGCCAAATCCTTTATTTGGATTATGATCAATAAACATTCAAACTGGACCTCAAACAACATCAGTCAAACAAGTCAATTTACTCTCATGTCCTGCTAAGGCGTCTGCATCGTATTGCCCTGAAAGACGTTATCATTTATCACATTAAGAAGCTTGTAAATGCATCAATGCATGAAATAATACATTCTTTTTAGATTAAGTAGAATTAGAATACTGCTTTGTTATTGGAGCTATCAAAGGGAAACTCAAAAGGGGAACAAACGTAACATATTCCAGAGGTAGTTGAGAGTATCTTCCTTTATTAAAATGGCCTTGGAGTCTCCCAGGCCTAAAAAAGAACACGTGTTTGTTTGTTTTTCAAATGGATCCCATGCACTGCCCTGACAGACTCCATGTTTCTGTTTTTAGTAGAAATATGATGAATGTGTGAACATGAGCTTGTGTCTAGTGTTGAGATCAGCACCCTGGATAGCGCCAAACATTCTTCAACACTCATTCATAGATGCTCAACAAACTCACTATAGAGCTGCTCAAAATCAACTCGGAATCTAGTTACTGTTCACACAGGGCCTGATCAGCATAATCACCTTTAAAAATCAGATCCTCGTTCTCCAGATCAAACCCTTCTCGATGGCATGTCCTCCACAGCCCGGTTGTGGTCGAGTTGTAGCGGCGGCTGCAGCGTGACTCCATGGCGGGCGCAGGGTGCAGGGATTCCCGTAGAGGAGCCGCTTTCGGTCGCATCCGGAGAGGGAGGTTTTGGTTGGAAATATATATGTATCCTGGGTCATTTCTCTTGCTGGCGTATTTTTTGCATCGGTCCCGGTGTTTCCGCGCATCTGTTTCGTACCAGTAGTCTGTGCTGATGGCCATGGTCAAGAGCCAGATGGAACAGAAGGCCAGGAAGAGCCCGGATGCTGTTAATATCCTCATGATGCCCGCGGACAACTGTCACATTTTGCACCGAACCCATATCATCCTAACCCCGACATAACAAGACGATACATATGGTGTTGGAGCTCTAGACAGACATGTCTGTCCTCTGCTGCTGCTCGTTTGGAGTCGGGATAAAGGAGAGCCAATGCCGACACTGGAGACTGCTGATGAAAGCGCTCCGGATTCGCCAGACAACATCTGTGTTGCCGCTGTCTCCATAAAGGATATTCGGGCGAATCGTAAAAAGCCTGTCGATACGTCAAAAAAATAATAAATAAATAAATAAATAAAAATTAAGGGAAAAATATAGCCTATTAAGGGATAAAAATGCAGGAACGATCGAGATTTTTGACATTAAATTTTTTTTGTGTAAACAATAATCGCTTTGTCCTCAGCAATTCTCATTATTGTAATACATAAAAAAATAAAATAAAATGTAAAAAAAATAAAGATAAATAAAAGACCCGGATCTTAGTAACTGTCTTTTTTGAGCACACAGAAGTGGATTTTACTGTGAGCAACATTGTACATTTTATGAACAAGAAAAAAAATGTTTTTTGCCTATAGCAATCATTGAATTGTAGATACAGTTATTTGACTTGCATAATCTAAAGTATTTCTCTAGTTCAAGCAATCATTGAATTGTAGATACAGTTATTTGACTTGCATAATCTAAAGTATTTCTCTAGTTCAAGCAATCATTGAATTGTAGATACAGTTATTTGACTTGCATAATCTAAAGTATTTCTCTAGTTCAATTTGATGCTTTGCTTTCATGCTAACTTCAAACCAACATGAATGCAACCAACCCCTTATGATTCCAGTTATAAATCATACCCCCTGTTAAGACAAAATAACGTGAGTTTTTTGTTGTACATTGAGGAATTTATTTAGTAAATATGACTCCACCATAGTTTATTCATGTGTTCTTATCAGATTTTTTTTTTAAATGAGCACGTGTTTTTTTTTTTTGCACATCTTTAGAATTTATGCACATATCTGCGTTTTTATTTATTGACGTGATATAAAATAGGTGGATGGAAACATAGCTAGTGAGTGAACAGTGCATATTATGTGAATATAGAACACACACATGATCATACAAACACACAGAGCAATTGTTTTTGTACTAAATGTAAAATCCTTAACGAAACACAATACAATGTTTTTGTTACTTTAAATTGCTCACTTTATTCATTGTTACATCTATCCCCAGCCTGTGTTACAACTCTCCCCAGTAGTGGGATAAAGGTTGTAACAACGGAACTCTTTGTGACCACACAAATGTGGCTACCATGTTTAAAATTGGTACATACATGAGAGCAGGGCTGTAGCTAGGGTATCCCGACCCCGGTGGGTTGTTGCTGTGGGCCACCCTTGGTTGAGATCTGATTCCTTTGGGGGTGGGATTGGGAGGGTTACCCCCTCTGTATTCTAGGGGTCCACGGCTTTCAGGGGGCTCAGAATCGTCACCACCTTTTAGCCTTCTAGCGACGGCCCTGCATACGATATGAAGTATACAACCTAAACAGATTGTTCTGTAATTACCCCATTAAGTGCAACTTTATGCATTATGAATCTAACTGAATAGATCTAAAACTAACTCTTGACATATGAATGTTTTTTTAAAGCGATATTATTAATGTTATTATTATTATCATCATCATCACAGGATAGCATTGCACATCTAAAAATAGTTAAGACCACCTTGGAATTCAAGCCTGTCTATACTGATCTAAGCTGTTTTTTAGCCAGTTGTAAATAAGTCTTCATGACCAGCAGATGTGGACATAAACAAGAAACTCTTCATTGCCAGATGATGGAGGTAGAGCATCAGTACTGCTCTGCTTGCCATGTTTAGCACTTGCAAACTGCATATTGGATCACCACACAGTTGAGCAGTGATCCATTTTACCATTTAGGTCTGATTTTCAGAACGTCTATATCCTCTGAATGCTGTCATTGAGTACTGCAGCACTTAAATTAATGGGTTGTCAAATGTAATTTTTTTGCATCTTTATTAAAAAAATGTAAAAGTAATCAGAAACTTAGGAGTTTAGGGTTCCTTGGTGTCTATAGGTTATTTGTAGAAATGTTTTTGAAAATGAAATGAAATTACAGATTCTTAAGCCTGAATTGGATCATGAGATCTTTAAAGGAATTTAATTAAATTATTTTTACATATATTTTTATCACTCACAATAAAAATAATTTTAAAACAGCTTTAGAAAGAATACTGTCTTACAGTCCCCGCTAAGTGAGTCAAAGATGACAAAAAGAAAGATTTCAACAAGATAAACTCTTTTCATTCTTTTCATCCTCTGGGGCATGGGAAGGGATAGTAGGTAGATAAATTCTCTTAGATATTGATGGGCTAGATCATTATAGGATTTACATGTAAGAAAAAATGCTATGAAACTGTACCAGTAAACAGTGGAAAGATGATTGGAATGCATCCAAAAGTACGTTGTAATAATCAAGTCTAATTATGAATAGATGGACTACTTTTTCAGTATAATAATACGAAGAGAATTTCCTGTAACTGTCAGGGGTTGCATTTATTAAATCCACCAAAGAGTTGTGTGATGTAGGAGAATGAATGAGAAGTCCAAGTACGGTAACCCATACTCCGAATTTGTCCTCTGCATTTAACCCATTAAATATTTCCACCTAATCCCAGGGAGCAATCATGGGTTAGGAGACTTGCTTAAGGGCGCCTCAGTCATTTCCTGCCAGGGTTGCGCATTGAACCCACAACCTTTGCGTTACCAGTCTGACTTTCTAATCATTAGGCCACAACTGCCCCCAGTCAATGGAAATGGAACCAACAGGTGTGTAAGTAATACGTTAATCAAATCATAGTCCAAGTTGAGGAGAGAGGGAGGGAGGGGGTCTGGAGGAGAATGAGGAGCAGGCAGAGGAAGAAGATGACGACCAGTGAAGAGATTAAGGTAGGAGGAGCTAGGGTGAAGGAACCAGAGCAGAGATGGGAAAAGCAAGAGGCTGGCTGGAGCCGAGCAGACGACCGACAGAGGTGTAGCCATTGGAGATGGAGTCTCAGGTGGAACCAAAAACCCAAAGAGTCAGGGCGAGGCTGTAGGCATGGATGACCATGGTGGAGCTGCAGGCAGGCATGAGCTTGGCAGACCAGGGCAGATACTGTGGGGTGGAAGGTCAAGGAAGTCCGAAGGCAGAGCTAGAGCGACAACGGACCAAGGTGGAGCTAGAGGGACGAGGGAGCCCGCCAGAGCCTGAGGGATAACAGTCCATGGTGCAGCCGAGGGACCATTGAGCCGAGGCGGAGCCGATGATTCAGAGGGCCGAGGTGGAGTCCAGGGCTTGGATGCTTGAGGTGGAGCTGAGAGATCCACAGGCCAAGCGGAGCTGACGACTGGGAAGCCCGAGGCAGACCCGTATAGCAGGGCAGGACCACTAGAGGAGCCGAGGGGCTGAAGGGAGACAATGGATACAAGTATGGCTTTGGCAGAAGAGGAGGGAGAGGAAGGCTGGGCTAAGCAATGGCGACGAAGGAGACCTGGTGCTGGATGATGGAGACTTGGTGCTGGACGATGCAGAAGACTTGCAGCTGAGCCTAACCAGTGACAACTAGGAGATGGGCCTAACCAACGATGACTTGGAGCTGGGCTTAACCAGTGATGACTTGGAGTTAAACTTAATCAGCGACGACTTAGACAACATGGAGCTGGGCTTAAGCAGTGATAACTTAGTCGACTTGGAACTGGACTTATCCAGAGATGACTAAGACGATTTGGAACTGGACCTATCCAGTTCAGTGGCTGGCGTTATTCTCAACAGGGCAGACAATAAACGAGATCCACACTGAACCAGCACCCACTCAACATATTAGACGAAGATGCCTCGAGGACCTCTAAAGTCAGATGTGCATTCGACCGCTTGCTAAGCCCCACACATAGCAAGAGTTTGGATAATGGGTTATGCACGACTGGTCAAGAAAATCCTTTGTGTAATCCTTGAGGGAGCGATCCCCCTGCTCCAGCCGGAGAATATGTATAGGCAGGATATCCATGGTTTAATTAGCTGTATAAATCTTGTATTTTGCTCTTGGGTTTTGCCAGGGGTTGCATGTATTAAATCAACCAAGTATGACGCAGAATGAATGAGGAAATAGTCTTTTAATAAAAACAAAACCAATGTAACGTTAACGTGAACTGAAGAAATTGAGGTCTTACAATTACTGATGACGATAATCAACGGAACAGGTGTGTAACTGATAAGAAACTATGACAACTAATGAAGAGCTCAAGCAATGACAATGAAAACTAAGACAAAGAAACTAAACAAGATAGTTAAACTAAACATAACTATGACAGTATTTGCAACTTTTCTGCGGTGGAAAATGTCATTATGCCATGCCACCTAATAATATCACCAAAAGGAAGCATATACATGGAGAACAAGAAAGGGCCCTTAGACTTAGCCTTGTGGCACACCATACCTGTGTTAAGTCAGACAGCTCATTTACACAAATAAGATGATATAGTGGACCATTACATACAGTGCTGCTTGAAAGTTTGTGAACCCCTTGCCGAATCTGTGAAAATGTTACCAGTTTTAACAAACTAATAGGGATCATACAACATGCATGTATTTTTTTATTTAGTACTGTCCTAGATAAGATATTTTACATGAAAGATGTTTACATATAGTCCAGAAGACAAAAAAAATGCCCCTGTTCAAAAGTTTATGTACCCTTGATTCTTAAAACTATGTCGTTACCTGGATGATGCACAACTGATTTTGTTTTTTGTTTTGTTTGTTTGTTTTTGTGTTTTTTTTTTTGTGATGGTTGTTCTTGAGTCCCTTGTTTGACCTTAATAGTTAAACTGCCCAATGGTCTTCAGAAAAATCCTCCAGATCCCAAAAAGTCTTCCATTTTCCAGCATCTTTTGCATATATGAACCCTTTCCAGCAGTGACGGTAAAATTTTGAGATCCATCTTTTCACACTGAGAACAAATAAAGGACCTCAAACACATTTATTAAAAACAGTTCAAACATTCACTGATGCTTCAGGCAGAAACACGATGCAGTGAGAGCCGATAGGTGAAACATTTTGAACAGGATGAAGATGTCCACATTTTTCTTATTTTCTTTAAATATAATTTTTATTTCATTTAGTATTGCCCTTCGGAAGCAACAGAAGATACTTACATGTTCGCCGAAGACAAATTAATTACAATTTACCTTGATCTTCAAATTCAAAAAGTTTTCACCCCCCGGCATCGTGCATTGTGATTCCTTCTGGAGCATCAGTGAATGTTTGAACCTTTTTTAATGGTTGGGTTTGAGTCTCTCAATTGTCCTCAGTGTGAAAAGATGGATCTCAAAATAGTCTTGTGGACTATATGTAAGCATCTTTTCTGTAAAATATCTTGTTCAGGGCAGTACTAAATAAAAAATAACATGCATTTTGAAAGATCCCTCTTATTTTCACAGAATCTGCAAGGGGTTCACAAACTTTCAAGCAGCCATGTACTGTAGATCATTTTCTGAAGA